>NW_027131927.1:6942500-7250000 GCF_026122565.2 Emydura macquarii macquarii
ACTATTATCAGGATGCTTGAAATGTCTCAGTTTTCATTTCAATCAATCAAAATGTGTTTTGGTGGGGATTTTGTATATCTATGTATACCTGTGCTTAGTAAAATTTGCTCCTGTTTACCAGAAACAAATGGTCCAGGGGAACAAGTGTAGAGTGTGATGAACAGGGCTTGGAATGAAGAGAAGTGTCAAATGAGTGCAGGGGCTACCAGAACTTTCCTTTAGCTCAAAGTGAATATTACTATCACGTGTTCAGTTTTCAGGATAAACTCATTCAGAACACTAACTTATTGAGAAAAATTCACCAATCCAAGAAATTATGCAGGTTTTGCTGTTGAGTTGGAAGCTAGGAGGAACAAACCCAGCGTATCTATTTTTTTAAAAAAGTATAGCCTTTTGCAATCTAAAAAATGTCACCCAAAAATGTTCTCGATTTTGGATCACATTACTTTAATCCCCTTTGCACCACGGGGCTGCACAAAGGGAATTTAGCAGGAATGAGGATGTGGCCCATAGTTTCTGAAGATATCTTGCTATTTAAGAAATGCTAAGGTTTAAAACTGAGTTCCCATATTGATTTTGTTATTGCTTTGTTGTCCAATCAGCTGTTGAATCAAGGATTTCCCCACAGAACAATTCTCAACATAGATTTGGTTTTGGTTTGATCAATTAAAGACAAAGCTTCAGAAATACACATGCACATCACAGATGCATGCTTCCACACAAGTGCGCATATAGACACATTGCATGCATGGACCTGCATTCTGCGCCTCTGTCAACAATAGAATTTTAAAAAAGCTCTTTACCCAGAGAAACAACAATATAATAAAGCATTCAAGTCTGCCATCCTGTGAAAGGATAAATGAGAGGGCTCCCTGAGGTTGTAAATGCATTGCATAGCATTAGAAGGATTCCCTTGGATAGTTACAAGGGCTATTCTGATTCTATCCCATTTGTATGTAGTTCAACTGATTGTGTCATTTATTTTGCTGTGATTTTAAAAGTGTTCTTTCCCCCTTTTCTTATCTCAGTATTTTTCAAAAGTGTGTCTGTGTTGCTAAGATTTATTCTTATAGAAAGTCTTAGGGCCCGGTTCTCCTATCACATTTGCACTGTCAGATTCCAGAGTTTGTTTTTATTTATGCCTTTAAGGGCTAACTGTCAGCAGTCACTTTGCTGAATTTTGGGTCCCCCTCTATTCTCACTGGTCTGAGAAAATCACATCTCAGCAGATTCACGGGCCAGAACCCCAGCTGGTGCAACTATTGAGTTTAATGGAGCTATTCCAATTTTCACCAGTTGATGTTCCTACATATCTACTGTTTTTCTGTGGACGTAGACCCTGAAAAGGGCATGGGAATTGATTCTTTCTTCTCACTCCCACTGGGGTAACTCTGCAATCAGAGCTAGTCTGGTTTAAAATTGATGCTTAAAAGGAGATTAGTGCCCGGGCTGCAAATACCTTAGAATTTAAATTCTAATCAGATGGTAAACTCTTTGGGGGCAGGGGACAACTTTGAGTCATTTGTGTCCAGCACCTGGTATAAGGGGACTCCTCCTTGCTACTGCTATGCAAATAAAAAAAATAATAAGTACATAAATTGTTTGTTTGCTTTTGTCTAGTCTGAAACATGAGGTTCTGGGAACAAAATTTTGTATATAATTGGAATAATGTGCTCTTTATTCCAGAGATGGTGTAAAATGAGTAGAAGCAATCTAGAGCACAGGGTGTGTGTGTGTGTGTGTGTGTGTAATATAAAGGTTTTCAGGGTGAGGAAGTGATTCTTAGGAGAGTCCACAAGCAGAAGATGATGGTTATTACTTCTGAAAATGGCACGTGTGTGTGGTGGGGCTGGGGAGTCTTGTCAGAGCACTGGTGCAGAATCAACTGCATTTGGAACATGCCTCAGTTTGCCATGACTTGAGCCTCCCCGTAGGCGTTATCCCCAAGGCTACCTGTGGCATCACACCTCTGTTTTTTGTAATGCAGATGCAAAGTGTAGCAGTGAGGCTTAACAAACATGGAACCTGCTACAGCGTCACTGACTGGGCTGAATCACACTTCAAGGTCCTAATGCACCAGGGCATTACAATAGGTAAAACTTATGTAACCTCTCGGACATCAATGGAATTTCACTGGTATGCAACTGGCGTAACAGAAGACAGAATCAAGTCCTATGTATTTTTACTTACTTAATCTGGACTCTCCTCCCACCCTGGAGAACAGAAAAATGAACCATCAAACAAATTCAGTCATGGCTCCAGTTCAAGTCCAGGTTAGTAGTGCTTGAAAGTCATGACCAAATTATGGCTCTTTGATAGACCACGTGTAATAGCTGTATCAATTTACATTAATTGGTCCCTCCAGGTTGGACTGACACTCTCTGTGCCGTATTATCTGTGGATAAATAGAGGACAAAGGTCTCTAGGGTTGTCAAACCAGCATCTCTCATAGGCACTAAATTTACTTAAAAATACTCAAGTGAATATTTTAATTTTTTAGGTGGGTTATTCAATTGACCTTTAAAAAATTTAAGCACCTTCTCACTTATAATCTGCTAAAGGAAAGCTTTTAAGAAACATCTGTACTGTTTTGATATTGGACCTTCATGCGGACAGCATGTATAATATGAACCAATCTCTATGTTGTATTGTATAATTTATATTGCAAATGAATAGGGATAGAGTCTGTCTTCCTTCATGTATTGTGCAATGATGAATGTGCCGATAGTGCTTAATAAATGATAGTGATTTGACCTTGAATATTAAATGGTGATCTAAACAATTCTTTACCTGCCAAAGAGTTCAGAGTTGTTGTTCCCAGAAACGCTCCCACAATGCTTGAAATGCCTTTATGATCAGAAACCTGGCTACAACAAGTAATACCTTGTTACCTGACACATCTGCTCCATGTCTGCTTTTGAGTAATACCTGTTTTCTTTGCTGACAAAAACACTTGTTAGCCTTGCATAGCTATTGCAGCTGTGGGACAACAAGTTGGATTCTTTGCTGTCTACCACATCAACAGAATTGTCAACTCAGTTTAGACTTCAGAATCTTTGTTGGTGTTGCTGTTGGAGGCAGGAAACATCCCCATCCCACCCACCCATCCCCACCCCCACAACTTGACTTTCAGATCCCAGGCTGGCCTTTCAGAGATGAGCCTATTTGACTTGATGTGATGGTTTCTGGCCAGCAGTTCAGCTTATCTAACTAACCAACAGTGTAACCCTCCAAATCTGGTACCTCCCCACCAATTACAAAGGAAGCAAGCCACCTTCCGGTGAATCCAGGTTCAAGACTTCATAACATTCTTGGAACAGGTTAGTTCATTATGACTGAGTATGAAATAATTTCTCTATTGGTTAGAGAAAGAAAGTGGTAACATTTATAAGCACGGTCTACTGACCACAGCTATTTGGCAGGGCAGCTACCTTTACTGAGGCTCCTTGTTAAGGCATCAGCTATGATAGCCATATTCAAATACTTAAACACCAAGGAGGGAAAGGATTTGTTTAAGGTGGTACAAAAGAATATCACTAGGTGATGATGTTAAGCAAATAAAATTAAACACTAAATATTAAGGAACTTCCTAAGTGAGACCTATGATACTGTGGAATATCCTTCAAAAAGGAAGATCCAGTGCTTGAGTTATTTAAACCTGAAGTGGACATTAACACTCCCACACCAAAAAAACCACACCAAGGACCAATCATACATTGGCAGGAGGATGGGCTAGATGACATCTTTTCCATCTTTGCTTTCCTTTTTTCTTTTATTCCTCTGTGTGATCCCATTTTAACAGTTGCGGAGCAGTGATAAGTAAAGCATCCCTTATAGAGATGGCGAATAATACTGTGTCAAAATCCTAGATAAACAAATGAGAGTTTTTGTAATACAAGATATTGTTTATCAAGTGATTAGTCTGGTGATTAGAGCTGTGTGGAGAACAGAAATTCTGATTCATGATGGATTTTGAGATATTGACATTTGTCTTCATTTCTATTAGATACAAAACCTGAAATTTTTAAAATTTGCCCTGAAAGACAATTTTAAAATAATTTTGGATCAATCAAAACCTTTAGTTTCAACAACGCTAAAGTGTTTTGTTTCCATTTTGCCTTTTAAAAATTTTTATATTATATCATATCATATAATACAAAATAAAAATTCAATGCAAAAAGTCATTTCAAAATGAAAAATTGAAAAGTTTCATTCTGAAAATGGCAACACAGGATGTTTCAACAGTATCTGAATTTTTGGGTTTTTTATCCTAAATGGAATTTTGTCCAAACTGCCATGATTTTGCAAAGCATATCAAATTCAACTTAACTGCATGCGCCAATGGAAAATGGTACTGTTAAAGTTTTTCTGACCAGCTCTACTAGTGATATTTTCCTTCAGGTTGAAAATAAAACCCTGCAGAAATGATCAGTGATGGCTGTGAATGTATATTACTGCAAGATTGCCGTGTCCATCATTTTTTTTGAGAAACCATCTCAAGAGAGATGGATTTAACCAACTTTCACAGTACACCCAAAATGCTGGAGTCTTGAGAGCAGCACCAAAAGAGGCCAAAGGAAAAAGGGAATATAGTATCCACAGAGCAACTATTAATTTTGCTTTGCTACTCAGGTCGTTGGAAAGTTTGTGACTGCCTGAGCAGGCCTGTGTGGTCAGGCAGAAAACACAACTGAGCAGCAGGGCTTTGCCAGCCCTCCATCACTGTCAATAAGTGAAATGGAGAGCCCTTCCATCATTTCATTTACTATTCCAGTGATTACATAGCTCATTGCCTTCCCATTGTTTCAGTGATAGATTTAATTAACTTCCAATTAATCATCGAGGGTGATATTTAATATTCAGCCCTGTGATGAGCTCAGTGTCACAGACCAAAGAATATATTGTGAAGGCTTCAGTAATCAAGAGATCATAGAAGATAGATGTTCTTAACCGAAAGAGAGAGAGAGAAGATAAATTTGTATGTCCCACTCTGCTCTGGCTAACTGTTTTAGGATAATTGTTTTGCATCCAAATTATAACTTTCCAAATGGTCCATCCATGCACAGAGCCAATTAAAGAGAGAGAAAAGGAGGCAGACAATAGGGTTATGTTATAGAGACTTCCCATGGCCATAATTCCCCATCTGAAGTTAGCAGTGACAAACTCATAGTGATATTGTTTGCAGTTATTAAATCCCTGCTCAATGAGCATAATGAAATTTCTTGTAAAGAAACTTTCACTTAGATAGAAAGACTTAAAAAAAAAAAAGATAAGAGGATTTCTATAGTGGTAATTACAAATAACAGATTAAAATAGAAGCCTCAGGACCCAACCACCACCACATTTTGACATGTGTGTATAAAATCCAGGTCACAATACATATTTTGTGACTTAAAACCATCTCTGACAGAGATCCTACATGCATTAGAACCAACTAGAGCAAGTGGGAAAAACCTTGACAAAGCCATTTTCTGTCAGAGAATGCAGTTCCGTAGATGTCAAAATGCTTTGCAAAATTGTGTCCATTTTGCTGAAGTTTCAGTTAGGAGAAAAACTGGAAAAATGAAATTCCAACAATATGGAAATGTCCCATTTTGACATTTTCAAAAGAAAACAGATTACAATTAAAAATAAAGTAAAAAAGACAAAAGTAAATGAAATGTTTTGATTTTTTCAGAACATTTCAATCAGCCCCAAACTAAATTTTTTTCAGATTATTTTTTTGCAGAGCATTTTTAAATTTTAATCATAACAAAGACGAATATCAAAATCTGAAATCCTTTGTGAAATGGAATTTCCATCCTCTGCACAACTCTAGAACCACCCTGCTTTTAGGTGGATGATGGGGTTTGCTGGGGATAGCCTCTTATTCTGTATAAACTGCTTCATGCCCCAAGCTAAACCAACTGAGGTAATTGAGACTGAGTTTAAAAAGTCACCGTTCTTAAAAGTTAATTCATTATTTCCAACCGTAAAATCTAAGTTATAGTGCTCTTATGGGTGCTTACAATGATCAGGTGTATCTATGCATGATATTGAAGAGGTACTTACATTGGCTCTTTGGAGCTGGGACCATCATTTTGCTAGGGCCTACCACAATGGGGTGCTGGTTTATGATTGGGGTTCTTAGGTGCTACCGCAATACAAATCAATAATAATAATACTTGTGCATTATTTCTCAGACTCTTTTTACAGCCAATGTAACTGTTGATCAAGTAGATTTTAAGCACTCCTGGTAGACTTGTAGTACTACCACTGTTTATGTCATAAACGCAGTAAGGGATTTTTGGAAAGATGTCCGGCTAAATTTGCTTCTTACACAATAATGTAGCATGTCAAAGGAATCTGGAAGTGGCAATCATGCCTCTTGTGCCTGTGTGCTGGGGCCAGACACAGACTTGGTACTTGTGTTTCTGGCACGCAAAGATCAGGAGAGTCTAGTGATGACAATGTTACTGAAAATCCTCTAATGGTCAAGACAAAAATCGGATCATGGCTCTGCCGCCCTGCTCTGCCTCTGACCTTTGGGTGTCAGAGTGGTGGCTACAGCACAGACTTCCCCAATGTTTCCAGAGCATTGGGCCCACCTTCTGTCTGCCTGCCTGCCTAATATTGCCTTAGAGTAATAACTATGGAGGAGATTTTCCAACATCCCTAGAGAGCTGGGATTCCAATTCCCTTTGTGCCTTGGAAAATCTCCCCCTATGTCCATATTGTAAATGAAAATACAATAAGAAGGAAAATCCTGAATCTGTGTCCACTCATTTCTTTCTCTTCCAACAAGGATTTTACCTACTCCTGGTGTACAAAGCTTTCCTGACTATTCTGAAGCCATGACAGTGAAACAGACCAATCTGTCTCTCTCTCTCACACGCATGTGTGAGTGCAAGAGCGCTATAACAGAAAGTCTTCTAATGTAGGCAGAGTATAATTATTTCCTTTCCTTTGGCTAATCTGCGAGTGCAGAGTAATTCTCTTTCCCATGACTTTATCTCTCTCTCTCTGGCATATTCTTGCCTGTCCAACATGTCTTTACAACTCCTTCAAATGGCACACAGCTGGCATGTCTCACAGCAGATTCCTCTAAAGAGCTATTTAAAGTTACTTTCCATCAATATAAAACCAATGAACAAGAGAGACTGCACTGAACAAGAAACATCTTGACAGAGTGTAACTGTATGCAACACACTTGGTCAGCTGCATATGAGAAAGACATTTTGACTTAAAGCTTTCCAACTATTTTCTTATAGCCACTCGCAAGAGCTCTCAGCCTCAAGAAGCTTGTTTAATATCACCTCTTGCCCAGGTGTCTCTTTTCAAAAAGACACTCCACCCTTTGTAGAAGACTTTCCATCTTAAAGCTTTGTCTCTCTTCCACTCTGTCTCTTTCTATTTTAAGGTACATCCAGGATATATCCTGTAGGAATTTCAGGTCACAGAAAGAGCTTACTATTCAGTTATTTATAGGCTTTTCTGAGACACTCATCCTTACAGTATCTCAGTGCTCAGAAATTCTGCTCAGTTACACCAGTGTAAATACAGAGTCATCCCATTAACTTCAATGTAGAGACTCCAGATTTACCTGAAACTAAGAGTTTCAGACTTCCACGGGCATAACTGAGAGGAGAATTTGGCCCTACGTAATCTATTTTCATGATTCCCCTAAGAGGTAGAAAAGGCTGAGCATAATTGTTCCTTCAGGTCAACATTTTCAAACATGAGGATCTAAAATTAGACTCCTAAATCCACAGTCAGACATGTGAATGTAATCAGCCTGCTTTTCAGAAATGATGAACGAATACAAGTCCCTGAAGTCAACAGGCGCTCAACTCATTTGAAAGTGAGGCCTAACTATGGATTTGGGGGTAGGCTACGAAGGCACAAATGGCACTGAGACACACCTAACTCCCACAGACCACCAATGGGAGTTAAGCACCTCAGTGCTATTTCAGCCTTTGAAAATCCACAAACTGGAGCTTAATTTTAGACCTCCTTGTCTAAAAATGTTGGCCAAAATATATTCTCAGTGAAAAGCTTTTTGGGACAGGGAACAGCTTTTTGTTAGATGCTTGCGCAGCACCTGGCACAATGTGGCTCGAGCTGCAAGATGCCCCTACTCTACAAACAACAAATAAAGGATTGCCTGCAAAGAGACTGACAAGTCTTAGAAGGATGTCACATGGTGCATCAGGCATATCCCCACTGACATAATCGTGGACCTTTTATTTAAAGTGACCTATTTTACCAGATCCATACTGGACTGGCCATGTGCATTTTCTGCATTTCCTTGGCAATCACTCCTGAGGATTAATGAAAAATAAACATTTTCTGCTTTGTAATCCTCCTGCTCGTCCTGCATAATTCATTCACTGCTGCCTTCGAAATCCAGTGTTTGTGAGAAAATAATAATAAATTTTATTTTATGGTGCTTAAAGCACTCTAGGTGTCTCACAACAATAAAGTTAAACCATTAAAACATAAAGAAGATAAAAAAAACACATAAATAACTTACTCTTAAATCACAGAGCCATGACAAAAACATTCTCTGATGAAAAGGTCTTTACATCTCTTTGAAAATTAACTAAATCAAATAAGGCAATCCACTGATCTGAGGCACAGAGGTATAAGGATACAGCCTTAGCTGGTATAAATCAGTCTCTCTCTATTGGGCACCAGATGAAGATCTGGCCCATAAACTGTAATTAGTCTCTCCCTGCAAAACCTAGGTATCAAAACTTCCTCTGTCTCCCATCTAGAGGGTTAGATGTAGAGCTCAATGAAATTTTTCATGTGAAAAAAATTTTTCAGCAAAAAAATGCAGATTTAGATTGATCAAAACAATTTGTGATTTCAGGTCAATTTCAGCAACTTTTTTTTTTCTTAGCCAAAACAAAGGTTTGGAAAAGGTCAAAACAGAACTTCTTGACATTTCATTTCAGAAAACATTTTGTTTTTGAATCTCCCTCAATTTCATTTAAAAAAAATCATTTAAAACCACTTAAAAAGCCCTAAAAAACTAAACAGTTTGCTTTGGTTGAAATTAAACATTTTGTTCAACCCAGAACTTCTAAAAAAATTAATTTTTTTTTTTTTTTTTTTTTAACTTTTTTGGTCTGATCAGCAGAAATCAGTTACTGGCACAGCTCTAGTTAGATGGAATACTGGGCATCAGAGGCTTGAAGAGCTATTTGGGGCCTAATAAGGTGCATTTGGGGGCTTTAAGTGTTAAAACTAAAATATGAACTTGATTTGCAAACAAGCAGCCAGCCAATGCAGCGAGCAAAGCAGCAGGATGAGAGACCACCCCCTACACAGCCTTGGAGCGATCATGCTTTCGCATTCTACAACAGCTGCAGGAGGCAGATCCCCTTCTGGAGTAGCCCACTAATACAGACCACATTGCAGAAGTCCAGGGGTTATGTTACTAGGGATGTGCAGAATATTTGCATGGAACTCTGATCCTGCTCAAAATCAAGGTAGGTTTGAGGTTGTAGTGTGACCTCAAATTTCAACCCAGATCCTCTCAAGTCTGGTAGACTTGGGCTGTTGAAGTTTGCATAACCATTTCTTAATATACCGCCCTCACCCCTCTAGCCTGTAGACACCTCTTTTCCTCCCAGTTCCCTTTGTTGTTTTAAGGGGGCGAAGGACTTGACAGACTGTCTCACTTCCTGCTCCGTCCTGGAGGCAAAAGGCTGCTCCCTCACCAGTGTATCTTTGGGTAGGGGTCACCAGGTAAGGGCCTCTGCCTTCCAGATCCATGTGGATCTTCAGGTAATGGGCAGTGTATGCCATCCCCACTCCCTAGGGCAGTGGGAAAGGTAAACATTTAATCTCCTGCTGCAGCCATTGGCTGTGCTCAACTGGCAGCAGAAAGCAGTGACTCTAAATGATGTTTGCATGGGCTATTTCTCCCAACACATAGCATCTCAGCTTACGTACCAACCACAGAGGTAAATGGCAAATGCTCAATATGCATATGGAAACTAACCAGGAACACACAAGGAATATTGATTCATCACAAAATGGTCAGCAAAACCACAGCCTGCAATTATAAACAAATAAATATAAACCCCTCTCACAGTCTGACCCTTTTACCCCCTTTACAAGAGAACAACAAGATCATCTGTCTGAAAAAAATCCCACCCAGTACCAAACGCTGTCAAACCTGCTTATATTTGGGGACAGGAGGGTTGTCATGTTGTATGTACATCATCAACTCTGACAAAATCTGGTAGCATGTCCTGAACTCTGAAGAGAATCCTGGGACTTCCCATTTTTTAGTAGGCAATTATTACAGTAGCACCAAGAGGATCTAACTGAGATTAGGGTCCCATGATGCCAGATGCTGAATAATCAAATATTGAGAGATGGACCCTGCCCCAAAGAGCTTACAGTCTAAATAAACGAGGAAGGCAAAGGATGGAAGAGGAAACAGAAGCATAGAGAAAAGATGAAACTCACCTAAAGTCACACAGCAGGCCAGAGGCCACGCTGGGTATAGAACCTAGGTTCCATGATTCCCAGTTTACTATCCTATTCCTTGGATCATGCTCCCTCCCAGACACTGAAAACTTAACAGCTTCTTCTATTAGAAAACCCAGACATACCTTCTGCATATCCCCATCAAACTGTACAAGATATGAGTCTGATAAGAATTTACATTCTAACAAGGGTAAGCCCATTAAGCATTGCTCTCCTGAAGAGTTGTGATATTGGACAATATTGGAATATATAATATACCATATGGGTTATTTATTTTTTTGTTTTAAAATATTACCCAGAAACCTCAAACGATACTGGGAGACCACTATGTTTGGCACTGTACATACATTTCCTGCCCTAAATAACATACTAAAGAGATGAGGGGTGGGAGAAAGGAAGCATTATCTTCCTTTTTAAAAAAAAACAGGAGGGAAATCGAGACATGGAAAGATTAAGTGACTTGCCCAAGATCACACAGAGGGTCTATAGTCGCACAGGAATTGAACATCTATCTCCTAAGTCCTACTCCAGTGCTTGAAACGCAAGACCCAGATCTTCCAACAGGCAGAGTCAAGGAGCAGTCATGCAGCCAATAACTTAAAAGGCATAACATGAATTCGAACTGCGACTGGATATCCCTCCACCTTGTGTAAAATGGTATATGGGGAATTGTGCTTAATATACTGCCAGGATGCCAGAATGGGATGAATTTATTACTAATAACTGCTGAGACCTGTGCTCAACTGAGTTAAGTCATGTTTATTTCTTGAAATTGACTAGGACTCTTCTCTGATTAACTTGCTCTTTTGCTGACCAAGAGACCAAAACAGTGTGTAGGAATAAATCCAGGTCATGCTGTCTGAAGCCAGATCAATAACTCAGTAAGAAACAGGTAAGAACCAAGTTTGCCATTCATGTTGTCAGTCACGGAATTTCTAGATGAAATGGCCATGTTCTCAGAATGATCAAAGCTAGTAAATCTGAGTACAGAAAAGATGGGCAAAACAGACATTCATCTTTGCTTTCATTGCAGTCAAACCCATTTTGACTAATATCTCTGAAAAGGGCTGAGACAGAAATTGAACATAGAATTATTTGAAATGGAATCCAGCTAAATATCTATCTGAGCAGATAGACTTTCTGACTCTATATTGAAATAATCCGGCATGGTTGTGCCCAACCGTACTTAAAAGTAAGTCTGAGAAGACAAGTTGCTCTTTTTTCCTCTTACTCAGTGCAAGGAGATGTTTAGAAACATTTGATATTTGACATTGGTGGCTGATGGTAGCTGGGGATCATGGAGGGAGCCACTCTCAGAAATGGCCATCATCCAAAGGTTACAAATAGGGGTAACCAAATGCTGTTCTCATTTACACTGGTGGATTCCACTGAAAGTCCTGCACCTCTCTCAAGCATCTAGTGCTGGCCACTCTTGGAGACAGGAAAGTGGACCAGAGTATAGCAATCCCTAAGTTCTACCAGCTATCTATCACTTCATTTATATTCAGGGGTCATAAAGCATCCAAGGAATGAAGAATTTGATTCTGGAATCTTCCAATTCCAGACAGACACACAGACTATGAGAGTTGTAAAGGAAACTGACATAAATCTTAAGAAGCTGGTTAAAAGGAACAGCAGAAGTTGTGTGGTGTCCTGTTTTTGCATTGGAAAATAAAGAAGTGATCTCTTTGCTAAAACTCAGACTGGAATTGTTGGGAAAATTGTGTCCGAGAAGTCTGCTATGACCTATTTCAGTCCAAGAAGTTTGTTATATATCTAACCACACATCGTTAAAAAAGTGGTGCAAGGATGAACAGCACAACTAGAAGAAATCCCTGTAACTGTAACTGATTGGTCTTAGAATTATTTTACAACCACCATTGGAGTTCCAGTTTAAATTTCTCTCTCTCTCTGTAGATCCTAGAAGTGCACAGAGGTCAGAGCAGCATGTGTCCAGGGTCATCCCTTTAGGCTCATTCCATCCTCAAGTTACTGTGTGTTATAAACTACAAATACATATCAAAAGGGGCCAAATCTTGATGTTCGTCATCAGTGTTTATTCCAGGGACTTCAACAGGAGTTTGTTTGAGTGAGCACTGATTAAAAATTGAGCAAGGACATCCTGAATTAGCCCAGGGAGAGAGAAATTAAAACAAATTTATTCTAACATAAAAATGATTAACTAAATATACGAGTATGAAAGAACAGAGAATAATAAACGGCATGGAGCTTTTTATAGAAGGAAAAACATTTTCCATATACTGTGCATTAAGGAGTATTTCAGAATTAGTGACCCATAACTAAACCAATTTCTATTCAAAGGATTGCCAATAGACTCATACTTATTCTTGGATCATCTAGATGTCCTCTCAGTATCAGGACAGACAATCTGATGAAGACCCACTGCTCTCCTCCTTTTTCAGATAGTGCAGGGGTGGCCAACCCGCGGCTCTCAAGCTGCATGCGGCTCTTTGCTCATACAAATGTGGCTCTTATGCGGAAGATGGAGGGAGTTCCCGTCCCTGGTGGCACGTGTGGCAGCTGCCCGGCTTGGCGCTGCGCCCCCATAGGGACGTTAACTTTCATCTGTGAGGCCGTCGCTGGGGAAACGGGAAATTCCCACTCCCCTCCCCTATCCCAGCTGTGTCTTGCAAAGGGGATTCCAGTGGAGAGTGTCCCCCCCCCTCCCCCCGATAGGGGGCGTCTGACCTAGGCAAGAGGAGGAGGGGTGCGCACTGTCCTGGCTCCCCCTGCTCAGGGGCTCAAGCGATGGCTGGAGGCAGTGAGGGCGTGGGACAGGCGAAGCTGACACACCCTTGTGTAGTAGCCACCTTTTTATATTCGTGTCTTCCACCCCTTTGTATGGGGGGCTGCCTGGTTCAGAGAGTGGGCCTGGCCTCTGTTTGTGCAGCTCCTGGGCAGGGTCTGTGGGGCGTGTGGTAATAGTAGTAGTACCCTTGGGCTACCCCCAGAATACTCGCACTCAATGCTTTGGGTGCCAGGATGCTGCTGGAGGAAGGAAAGTTAGTAAGGATTGCCAAAAGTCCCACTGAGTCAAAAATCGCAACATACAAGGTAATAAACAAACATTTTGATTGTTTTGTCTTATTGTAAATTATTGTTTCAATGTATGTGCGTCCAGTATGTGTGTGTGTTTATACTATAATATATATATATATATATATATATATATATATATATATATATACACACACACACACACACACACACATAAAAGGTAAATGTGGCTCTTTGCGGTATCTATAGCTATTTTTTGGCTCTTAGTCTCTGACTGGTTGGCCACCCCTGAGATAGCGGATGTTTCAGTCTCAGACTCCAACTTCTCGCTAAGGCATTTCGTTCCCGCTCATATTTTCACAAACATACCTTCTGCCGCCCAAAGAATCAGAGTACACCAAAGACTTCCTTGTTCTGAGGTACGGTGCTTCGTTGACCTGTGAAACAGGGCACTCCTTCTCCTCAGCTCCTCTGCCAGGTTTAGTGGCCAGCCCTCATCTTACTTTCAAAGTTAGCCCATAGAATGTGCATCTCTGTTGCCTTGGAGATGCCACAAGGACACCTTTACAGGGTTCTAGAGCACCCAGCTAGAACTCTCTGACATCACAAGCTCCATAGTTTAATTTCCTTGTGTTCTTAAGAGGGTGGAGTTTTGCTTGACTGCATCATGTAACTCCAGTGAACTAAGACCTTTTATCGCAGTGCACTTGTCATAACAAAAGTAAATACATTTCTATATGATTATGTGACCAACCCCCTTAGCAAATAATGAATAAGCAAAGAGGGTATCTGTCGACATGTTGATGGATTTTGTCTCGCAACCTCTATGTTTCTGTCTCTGTCTGCATCAGCTCCCTTGGCCTAATTAACCTGCATTTGCCTTGCTCAACAGAAATCAGCCCCATGGAACAGATGCTGCTTATAGATTGTGAGTAAGGCTTTTGTTGTAAAATATGAATGAATACATGATCCAGACTGTTTGGTGCTGGCGGTTGGAAATTTCAGAATGGATTGGTTACAAATTAAAAAGGAATTTTGGAAGTATACTTTTTTCAGTTCACTCCAGTGCTTAAATATAACTTGAGACTGCAGAAAGCTGGTAACATGTTATCAAAATTTGATGTCTCTCTTTAGCCTGTGATATACTTGGGAGCTAAGGGGTGTGTTTGCAGAATGGAGCGAAAGCAGTATGGAGCATTCCACAAGCAGAAGCGTTCTCACAACAGAAGTAGTTTTGTGAGCCCCAAGGATAAGTGATCTCCAGCAGGGATGATTTAGCCTTGTCCATAATGCAGGCAATAGTACCTGCCAGAGAAATCAACAGCATCTGTTCAGGCAATTCTAACAAACCTACAGTCAGAAAAAACTCATGGGGGGTCCCCAATCAAATGCTTATGTGATGTCTGTGATTATGCTGTAGTATCATAAAGTGTGGAATATAAGGTGCTTAAGGGTTAATTAGTGATGCTAACTTGAATGCCCTCAGAGAATCATGATGTTTCCCTGCAAGTTCGTGATGTGAATCTGCTGACCTATCAGCAGTCACTATCTAACCCTGGATCAGTTGTGGATTTGTCTCTCTGCTGACACAGCGTAAGTCAGTGCAGGGTTTGACCCATGGAGCACAAAGGAGAGAAGTAAAGATGGCAGGAAAAGGCATCAGCCAAATACTTTGTTGCAGGGGCATTCCATGTGGGAGACACTAACATAGCAATCTTGGAAGGAAGCCTCTTTTAATTACGCTAACTAAGAAATTGGGAATGTTGGTTTTCTAGTTAAATAAACTCTGCTGATGCCCCAAGAATGGTTTCAGTTCTCTCAGTTGGAATGAGCTGCTAAAAGGGCTTACTTACAAAAATATTCTGCAAAAGGCCCAGATACATGACTTACATTCAGTCAAATGAAAGGATGAGTGAGGATGATACTGAAAAATCACCATGCTCTAGAGGAAACCTTCAGCTTTCAGTATTTGTGGATTTAAGAATACTCTCAGTCTAAAATCCTTCACCGAGTCTCAACTATCCAAAAATATAAAAGAGGAAACTTGCTGAAAAAATTAATTTCCATTGGTTCTGTTCTATTCCCAAGAGTCTTAAAAAAAATTCAGATTGAAATGGATGAATATGCAAGTGCCACTTATTGATGGCTTCCCATAAGCAGTGAACTCCTTTGAAATCTTTCTGGAGGTAATTGTAAAAGAAGTTATATGCATAAAATTACTTCTCTAGTGCAATAAGGATCATAAATCAGTTCACAATCAATTTATCTGCAACTCCTTCAGTCTAGCAGATTTCAAATATTAAAAAAAAAAAAATCAGTTAAAGATGGGTAACCAAAGGACATGTGATAGAGAGATGTATTTTTCTCCTGATGCAATGCTGCATGCAGACACCATATACGGTATTTTCATATTCATTGTATTTAATACACAATGAATATGAAAATACACGTCAGCCAACGAGTTTCATCCTTAATTAGCTGCACCATCAGCATAATGCAAATGTTTGGGCAACCTTCACTACAGCTGCTGCTAGTGCACGGACTATAAAAACTAGGTATGAACTAGGATGACCAGCCACACAAATGCCAGGATTCTGAAATCCACTCTTCTCACCTCAGAGTTCAGGACTGTTCGGCTAGAAAATTATGTTTTAGTCCATTATAGAAATAAGAAGCCAAATGCAAAATGGGAAGCTGGATGTGGCTTTGGATTCTAAATCCGGTAAAGTTAGTTGGTCTAATCCAAGTTTTGGTCTTGGCCTATCTGTAATACAAATGAATGTGCATAGCTCTGTTGGTGGGCTTGTCTGCTGTAAGTTTCAGCTCTTGATCAGTTCTTTTAGTAGTGGCAAGTGATTTGGGTTTGGGGATTAAAGAGAATTCCTGTGTTTTTAGTTTAGATGTCTTCAATGGCCATAGAGTACTGCCACCTATATGCAGAAGCATAAAAGCCTTGGTAGTGCTCCAATTGCCCCATCGCTGTTGGTTCGTGTGGTAACTCGCTGGATTAATTTCACTGATCATAGCGAGTTCACTTGGAGCCAACGTGAATGTTCTTTGGAATTGGAGCAGACCGGTTTGGGGGTGGTCTGATGAGGCGGGCCGCTTTTTAGAGAGATTGCCATGTTGCACATTGACTATTCTACCCCAATAGAAGGGAGGCCACTTTCCAACCAACTCTGTTAACTGTACAGACCTGTTAGGAAAAGACATGTTCTGTTTAACACATTCTACAGATTCAGAAATATAATCAGGATTTTTAATAGGCCTAGTGCTCACAAGAATAATTTCAAGATGTGGATTAAGGTGAAGTGGGGCCTGCATAGCCCCTCACACCCTCCCATCAGAGCCATCCCAAAATTTTGCTTTAAAAAAAAAAACAAAAAACCACACACCCTATTCTTCCCGAAGCTTGGGCAAATTCTACCTCCAAGTCCAGTCACCCGTGCCCAGGATGGTCTCTTCCAAAAACACAATTCCCCACCTCTCTTGAGTTTCCCCCTTCTTTCATTCTCCCCTGGCAGCTTCCCTTTCCCAAGCTTTCTTTCCTACTTCATCCTTAATAGGGGCATCTCCTTTGTTGCTTTCTCTACAACTCCCACTACCAGAAGCAAATTAACTACAAGTGAAGATTTTTACATTAGCCTAGGTGGTTTAGACACTTATTTGCCACTGAAATTACTGGACAGGCATCTGTCTAAATCTCAGAGACTGCTGAGAAAAATCTCAATCACACTGCTAAATACGAGGCACAAGGAACAGCCCATGCAGGTTTTGTAGGGAGAGGGTTTATTCCTTGCAAGGGCTGAAGAGTCAGGAGGGGCTCCCCATTGTGGCAGTAGGGAGGTGATTTCGCTCTCCTCCCCAGCACAGGGAAAGGAGGGAATCTGGTACAGGGCAGATGGTAGAAGTACACAAGGTGCCTGACGAGTGGTGTCCTCTGTTCCACAGTAGTCAACTCAGAGGAACCTTGACATGGTATAGTTCCTGGTGCCCACGATTTTAGCCTTCATCCCCTGATCAGTGTACTAAGTGGTAAAATTGATCCACGAGGGGTTTGTCTTCACTGCAGATAAGGGGTGTTTTTATAGTGAGATAACTAACTCAATATAAAATCCCAGTGGAGATAAGCCACAGCTAATTTTTTACTACATCATAGGAGTTAGTTGAGATCAACCCTGTACTCCTCGCCCAAACTGGGATTTACCTCAACTAGCTACATCAATGTAAAAAAATTATCTTTGCTCAAGTGGGATTTTACACTGAGACCGTTATCTAATGGAAAAAACAAGAGCTGTTCCAATAACTGATTTTTCAGTTCACTGGCCAAATTGAAAAAAAAATAATTATTTTGTTTCCAGTCAAATGAAATATTTTACTTCATTTTTGAGGGTTTAAAAATTTTTTAAAAATAAAATTGAACTAAAATTCTACACAAAAAGTCATTTTAAATTAAAAAATTGAAACGTTTCAGAAATGTCAAGGAAAGTTTCGACTTTTTTTTGGAATTTTTTTTCCCCACTAAAACAATTTGGCAAATTTGATATGAATTTACAAAATGTTTAAATTGACTTGAATCTGCATTTCTGGCAAAAAAAAGTTTCAACTGAAAAAATGTTGCCCAACTTTAGTAAAAATACACCTTTTTGTGGTAAAGACATAGCCTAGGAGAATAATAAATGAGAGCTCTTCATTCTCATTCAGATAAATTGTTTAATTTTCTGTTTAACAAACTAAAATATGTTTTTTAAAAAACAGAACAACCCTGTCCAATTAATACTGTGCACAGCAGAGAAACAGACCTGGTAGAAGGATGTTTCTAAAAGGCCAATGTGAATAGGCATTGAGCAGATTTCTATTGCGCTCAGATACTTAGAATAAGAGTAGGTGAAGTACATTATTAGTGCCTATTGATGTTGACTTTTACAGTTTCCATGGATAATGGTTATGACTAATGAGCCCCAGAGTAGGCTCCTGTGACAAGAAATAACACCATTATAGTGTCAAAGCAGCAGTAGTCAGAATGCATGGGAGATTATAATATACGATGGAAGTGGATCATGCTTACATTATGTTTTTCCTCTTTAAAAGAGATTAGTTTTTAAATAATAAATGAGGGCAGGAGCCTAGGACCTCAAAATAGAATGCCCTTTCCATTCCCGAATCTTCTGTTAGTGAAGACTCTAGGCAGGAAAGTTAATGAACTATTTCCAATAAAATGGGGGGAGGAGGGAGGAGAGAGAGGGAGGGGAAATAAGATGTGAACTCAAAGCCATGACCATCAGTAAAATTCTATGGTGTTAATCCTGTCACCCTAACCAAATTCCAGTTTGGATGATTCCCTGCCTGCCTACCTAAAATTCCCTTAGGCAATTCCAAGGCATGGCGTCACAGGAGCAATGCGTGGTTTTGAGGTTGAGCGGGGTAAAAGGGTTGACAATTTCTGTCCTATCCAGGTCATTACCATATGGTTTCTACTGACTTTAGGGTGGAGCATGTAAAGACATGGTCTCAGAAGATCACCATAAAAAAAGGAGGTGGGCAATTGTCTGAAAAAAGTGCGTGGAAAGCTTTTTCCAACTTCTGTCAACATTCCAACCAGGTTTAGTCATTAAGCAAAAGATTAAAATGCTCCTCAGGCCTAGGAGACTGGTTTTACTAGTTTATACAGACTTTCCAATTATACAAAGAAGAATGTAAGTGGTCAGATCAAAACTAACTGGGGGAAGGAGGAGGCATAGCTCCTTAAACATTCAACGTGCACAGACCACAATGGGATCGATTTACACATAGACCCTTCTCCACCACTAAGCTTATCTACAATTGGCCTTCTGCACCAGGCTCTCCATTTTAAGATTACCCCAATATATGTTTTATGGAGGCAGCACACAGACTCCCAGTTTAAGTGATGAACAGGTGGTTTCAGAGCTTTGAGGTCAAAGCTGGAAAATAGTGAAGACATCTACATATGACTAGTTCTCTCACTTCTCCTAACCAATCATCTCATTTCCTGCATCTCTCTTCTCATTTCCAGACTCTATAGTATTCAGAATATGTTTCTTTAATTGCGTCACACATATTGAATAAAAATATTTCATGTATCCATTGGGAGAAAGCAGGTCCAGAATGTGTCTGACTTCATCATGAAAGAGGCTATGATTTTAAATGGCTGTAAACATGGTAATGAAATTAACAAGGCAAATTAACTGCAATATCATATTAGCTGCTACTTCTATCATCTTTCTTCGACTGACAACACTACCCACCCACCCATTTGCTAATAATGGAGAGGAACAAAAACTCTTGGGTGGTTTAAAAGCTTGTAATTAGTACATTTTAAGAATGTGTAAGCTCAAGAATTGTTACACCACCTACCCAGCGTGGTGGTGATTAGCTGAATGAAAACAGGAAAGACCTGGAATGTAAAACAGAGGATGTTCGATTTGAATGAACAAACTTTTTGTAAGAACCACATTGCACAATTTGATGGATATTCCTGTTATCAAGGGGCTCAGTCTGGCTGGCTTCTTTATTTCTACCGAAGTTCCCTTTGAAATGGGCATCTCCTTCTGTGGTATGCATGTGATCTTCAATGGGTTATTCATGTCAGTAAAGGTTTGCAAGACTGAGCTCTTAGCCCTTCAATCTCCCTCTATCCCAGACAAAATTATGTTAAAATGAAGTAAAGGTTGAGAGTACCACTCAGTAACTTAATGGTAAAAAAAATTACAGGGATGTTGTCATTATCCCAAAAACAAGCTGCACAAGTCCAGGAATTTTGAAGTTAAGGTTGCACTTACCAGAAATCCAAACATGATAAGTAGACCTGGTCAATAATTTTCCCTCCAAATTGTTTTTTTTTTTAAATGGAAAATTGGTTTCTAGCTAAAGAAAAATATTTTTAGAAAGTGTCTGCTTTCTGTGAAAGATTTTGACTTTGTCAAAAATCTGAAAAAACATTTAAGTTTTTCAACTAAAAATAAAAAGTTTCTGCGGGGAAGAAATATAAATTCTAACCTACTCTTGTCTTAAGGTATGGACATGTACACTGATGGCATCCAAACACCCCTACCATTGCTCTGTAGTGACATAAAGCAATAAACATTCCATCAAGATTAACGCATTCTAGGGTTTGTGGTTTCAGATCAGATTAAACTGATTTTTAAAGACACAGGGCAGATTGCCATTGGTTGTAAATCAGCATGGCTCCCAAAGAAGTAAGTAGAGCTAAGCCCAAGGATCTGTCCTACATTATTTTTTTCCTGTTTTCTTTTTTCACGGTGTGACTAAAGAGCATTAATGAGTTAATATCTTTGGGGGAGAGGGGTGGGAAGAGAGAGAAAAAGAAAAAAAAATAGATCTGACACCAGTGCTAAATTTCTTGAAGGATCCATTTTTAAAATACTTTTAAAACTCAAACTAATGAATGGAGTTACTTGTCAATGCTCAGAAAATTCATCCTCTACTCAAAAGGGAGGTGCTGTAATTTTGGGGAGGATACAATTCATTCTTCATACCTAACGAAGGGTAGGTCCACATTGCAGCTGGGAGGTGTGATTCCCACCAAGGGTAGACAGATTCATGCTAGCTCTGCTCTAGCTAGTGTGCTAAAAATACAAGTGTGGCTGTTGTGGCACACGTGGTGGCTTGGACTAGCCACCAGAGCTCAGATCTGGGAATCAGGTGGGCTTGGCCTCTGATCCAAGCAGCTGTCCATGCTGCAGCATTCACACTACTATTTTTAATCACTCTTGCAGGAATAGAATTACACCTCCAGGATGCAGTGTAGTCAGACCCAAAGAACTTGAGTCCCTGCTTCATGCGCATATAAGTCAACTTAAACTTAACAGAGTCATATCCAGCTCCTCATAATAATGGTCTGGACCAAAACTCCCCACCGGAACAATCTTGAACTTTAGACAACTAAGAAGTGACGAATTTGTATACAAATGCTAGAAGTCTAAATACTAAGATGGGTGAACTTGAGTGCCTCATACTAAATGAGGATATTGATATAATAGACATCACAGAAATTTGGTTGAATGAGGATGATCAATGGGTCACAGTCACACCAGGGTAGAAAATATATCAGAAGGACAGAATAGGGGTCATACTGGTGGGAGAGTGGCACTATATGTGAAAGAAAGCCTAGAGTCAAATGAAATAAATATCTTAAATGAACCAAACTGTGCCATAGACTCTCTATGGATAGTAATTCCATGCTTGAATAATAAGAATATAGCAATAGGGTTATACTACTGATCCCCTGACCAGAATGGTGATAGTGACTGTGAAATGCTCAGGGAAATGAGAGAGGCTATAAAAATAAAAACCTCAATAATAATGGGGGGATTTCAGCCATCCCCATATTGACGGGGTACCTGTCACCATAGGACAGGATGCAGAAATAAAGAGTCTTGACACCTTAAATGACTGCTTCTTAGAGCAACTAGTCTTGGACCCCACAAGAGGAGAGGAAATTCTTGATTTAGTCCTAAGTGGAGCATAAGACCTGGCCCAAGAGCTGAATACAGCTGAACTGCTTGGTAATAGTGACCATAAAATAATAACATTTAACATCCCTGGGGATGGGGGTGGGAGAGATCACCAAAAAGAAGGCCAGAAAGCCTTTGACAAGGTCCCTCATCAAAGGGTCTTGAGCAAAGTAAGCGGTCATGGGACAAGAGGGAAGGTCTTCTTATGGATCAGTAACTGGTTAAAAGATAGAAAACAAAGGGTCAGATTAAATGGTTAGTTTTCAGAATGAAGAGAGGTAAATAGTGGTGTCCCCCAAGGGTCTGTACTGGGACCAGTACTGTTCAACATATTCATAAATGATCTGGGAAAAGGGATAAACAGGGAAATGGCAAAATTTGCCAATGATACAAAACCATTCAAGATAGTTAAGTCCAAAGCAGACTGTGAAGAGTTACAAAGGAATCTCACATAACTGTGTGACTGGGGAACAAAATGGCAGATTAAATTCAATATTAATAAATGCAAAGTAATGCACATTGGAAAACATAATCCCAACTATACATATAAATGATGAGGTCTAAATTACCTATTACCACTGTGGAAACATGAAGTTTGTCACAAAGGCAGTTTGAGCATGTAGCTGAAGGCTGAGAGGACGTTAGGAAATGTGCTGACCAGTAAGTGTGGTCAGCTAGGCGGGGCGAAGTTTTCTCGGAAGCTGAATGAGATAGCAAACTACTGACTGTCTCTTTCTTCTTAACTGAAGTTGTATTTTTCCATTTTAGCAATAAGCTATGCGCATGCCTTCTTTTGTAACCAAATACAGGAATGTAACCAAATACGGGAAGTTCCTTGTGCAGCTGTTTGTGCAACTCACTGTTATTTCTTCTTTGTGTTATGCATGCTTAATGCATTTTGCTGTATAACAATGACTTTGTAATAAGTCTGTATAAAAACCCTCACACGACTCAGATCAGGGGCGCGGTTCAGCTGAAGCTGTTGCCCCAGGTAATTACCTTGTAATAAAGGTCTTTTCCTTGCCCACTCAAACAGAAGTGAAGAGTCTGTTTTCTTTTACACCACTCTAGAAAGAGATCTTGGAGTCATTGTGGATAGTTCTCTGAAAACATCCACTCAATGTGCAGAGGCAGTCAAACACTAACAAAATGTTGGGAATCATTAGGAAAGGGATAGATAGTAAGACAGAAAATATCATATTGCCTCTTTATAAATCCATGGTATGCCCACATCTTTAATACTGCATACAGATCTGGTCACCCCATCTCAAAAAAGATATATTGGAATTGGAAAAGGTATAGAAAAGGGCAACAAAAATGATTAGAGGTATGGAACAGCATCCGTATGAGAAGAGATTAATAAAACTGGGACTTTTCAGCTTGGAAAAGAGAGGACTAAGGGGGATATGATAGAGGTCAATAAAACCAAGACTGGTGTGGAGAAAGTAAATTAGGAAGTGTTATTTACTCTGTCTTATTACACAAAAATTAGGGGGGGTCATCAAATGAAATAGGCAGCAGATTTAAAATAAACAAAAGGAAGTATTTCTTCACACAACGCACAGTCAACCTGTGGAACTCCTTGCCAGAGGATGTTGTGAAAGCCAACACTATAACAGGGTTCAAAAAAGAACTAGATAAGTTCATGGAGGATAGGTCCATCAATGACTGTTAGCCAGGATAGGCAGGGATTGCTGTTATCCAGAGGCTGGAAATACTGACAGGATGGATCACTTCATGATTACTTGTTTTATTTATTCCCTCTAAAGTACCTGGCATTGGCCACTGTCAGAAGACAGGATACTGGGCTAGAAGGACCATTGGTCTGACCCAGTATGGCTGTGCTTATGTTCTTTTGAAATCTGGATCTGCACTGAATATTTCAGTTGGGCCCATCACTTGTTCTCATATAAAAGGCTCACTGTGCGTTTAGAAACAGTACACTTTGAAACAGATCAAAATGCAGTTCATTGCCAAGTAGGTTTATTTGTTTTGGGGGTTTTTACATGACTAATATGGAACCACAAAGATTTTGTAAAATAAACAAAACGATTTTTTCTTTTAAAATAGAAAATTTTGTAGTGATGATTAGCTGGCCGTGGAACTTTTACTTTAAAAAGAGACACTAAAAAGGAAGTGGCTGTTTACCCAGTTCCTGGGAAAATAACTAAATGCTGTCTGGTATTTATTCAGCTGAGTTTTTAGAGTAATGCTTGCTGCCATGGCTATATTTAAGGTTTTCTCAGCATTTCCATTATAAAACCTACCTCGTACGGGTATCAGCCCAGAAGCAAATTTGTTAATACATAAATAAAAATAATCTCAACAAACCAAATTAGCTTTTTAAAAAGTTATACCAGTAAAAAAAAAAAAAAAAAAAAAAAACCCAAACAAACTCCACACTTGTAAATATTCAACAACTCAAAAACAAATTTAAATAAACAATGGAATTTTAATAGCCATCCATACCAGAATATCTTTGATTTGCTTCCAATGGTTATAAATAAAAAATAATTGAAATGCCTAAAATATACAGTTGTGAGAAGCGGTTACTGTCCTTGCTCAGTAAATACCAGATCTGGTTGAAAACTAGGACAATGATCTCAGGCATAATTTTGTTTCTGTTATGTGGGCACTTGAAATAGACCCATCTTCTGTTTTTCATGAAATTTTCAGCGATAATTTTTACAAACATTTTTATCCACTTTTTTGTTTATTGAATACCTACTTTCCATGAAGAAATTTTAGGGAAGGGAATATTTTGAAAATGATTTTGGTAAAAATGTCTCAGAAGAATTTAGATAACTGTGACGTTGGCCTACAGGGGAGCCATGCTGAGATAGCTTAAACAGGGCAAACTGCAAAGAATGGGGCAGACAAAGCCCTAAATACTGGTAGTTGTTCTTCCATAAGATATACCAAGCCAGCAACAAACAGGTTCTGATGACCTCACTGGTCATTCAGTAGTCAAAACGCAGTTCCTTTAAAACTATCCAGCCCTTTGGCTAGCACGCAGACAAGCAAGTCAGATATGATGGGGATTACTGAAAATCTTTATCCATCATATGTAAGAAAGTTCTACCAATCCCAAAGGATCGGACACATCACTAAACAGGTCAATGACTAGTTCAGATCTTACCCATTACATGCTTAAAGCCAATGCTTGTTAACTAAACTTATTAACTAAACTAATATTTATTTAAAAAAAAAGGAAAGAATAATGGTTAAAAGGTCAGTATACAAAGACAGATGAAAATAAAGCTCTTAGGTCAGTTTCAAAGTAGAGATTATAACTAAATTGCTAAATTCTTAAATTGCAAAGTCTCTGAAATTACCCAAACAGTTTGGAGGTCATCAGTCCTTGTTTAGAGCTTCTTCCTTAGTAATTCAGTTCAGAGAAATGAAGACTAAATAGTCCATGTACAGAGTTTGTTCAAATTCTCCCATGAGAATTAGCAGGGTGATTTCAGGCTGGTGCTGGTATCTCAATCTTGCGATCCAAACTCTCCCTGACGAGCTTGGACAGATTTAAGACAAAAAGGATCAGTCCACTAGAGTCCTTTATAGTTCCCTGTAGGCTGACTGATATTTTCTTGACAGCAGGTGCATCCTTGAACAATGAATATAGATGATTACTTGGGACTCTGAAGTATCATCTCCTATGTCCTGTGCACACCAGTAACTAGTTACATTAGCACAAGGTAATTGGTCATTTACAACTATTTACAGGTATTTACTACTTAAACTTCAAAGAGAAATAAAAACTATAGTATTGTTACATTCAAAGTTCCATCTAAATGTTCATATGTTCCTTTTGAAGTCTTAATCAATAGAACAGTGATAGACAGGAAAGCAGTTTATCGACATTGCTAACCTCTAACAAGAGATACATAAACAAAATCAAATAACTACCAATAATACTCTTGCATATCAAAGCTCTAGTCTACTTATAAGGAATGAGCCTCACTACCATTGTATTTTCCTATAATATATCTTGAAAGGTCAGATTTGGGCCATGCAACTTGCAAAGTCGCTTAGTTTTTTCAGGCCTCGCGTCACAATAACATTGACATGTTTTGTGAGGTGTTTCTGAGAAAAGGCCATTTTAAATGACAAAACAGTTTTTAGTGTGAAAGATTTTGACAAGCTCCAGTAAATATTTTTAAAAAATGGATTTTCAGTCGCCATAACCATATTCTCTAAGGACCCTATCCGGGAAACATTAGTGTATGTAACTGTATGCGCATTACTAGTTCCATTGACTGCAGGGGGACGACCTGTGTTCAAAGTTATGCAACGGAATAAGCTTTTGCAGGATTGAGGCCTTAATTTATAGGGCTGGAAAACTGCAGACACTGCTACAATTTTATACATAGACTGGATCTCATTTTGAAAATTGCCCTCCCCTTTTGTACCTGTAATTCTGCCACCACAAAGTGGCACTGCTGGTGCAACAATGGCAATTAGAAATCTGATGTCCTGGTTTCAAAAATATCCAGGTTTCCCACTGAAAATATAGAACTTTTGGGATTGTTTTGCAGGATCTAATCAAAATGCAAATGCCTAAGATTTCACGGCTTTTGAATGTTGTAGCAAACACAGCCCTAGCATTAAAGATCCTGTCCCTCCTCCTCTCATTTCATCACATTCCATTGTCCCTCTGCCTGGTGTGTCATCCCCTTTGGCAGTGCTGCTGGTTTTCTGAGCAGGTTTCAAACCCACACCAGTACTGCTGTGAATCACTGGTTTTCAAAATGGCTGCAGAGAGAGGATGGTCTTTGGTGTGTGTCCGTATCGATGCTCTCTCTTGCATGTATGTCAATTTGCAGTGACGCTCTTTTCTCTGTGTATATAGACTATGTTAATACTGGCAGTTATGTTACAGGTTGCTTGACTAAGGTGTACCTGGGGGTATACCATCCTTTCCATCTCTCTTTCCACAGCTCATGGTGGCCCAATGAGCTCTGTCAAACACTATGGTATCTTGCTTTTCTATTTAGGTTCTTATCTCTGAGCCCCTGAACAGCTATGCCTCTGGGTAGGCTCCAACTACCCAGCTTTGGTTTAAGAGACAAATGTGCTGCTCCATCACACCACAGAAACATTCACTCGTGGCCACCATCAACATTCTCAAGCTCCCACAAAAATAAACCACCGAAGTCCCAACCTTGGAGTATATTGGGAGGTTTGTACACAGAACAAATTGATTGCACGGTTGCATGTGTGCTCACTGTTATTATTGATAGCATGCTTATATAGCTTAATGTTATATGCTTCTATTCCTAAGAACATTTATATAAACATTCATGACATTGTTCCTGACATCTGAGATCATATTTAATGTTGGTGTGACCAGAAATGACCCTTTGATACCTAATCATGATGCTTTGCTGTTTATTTATTTATTCTTCCTTATTTCAAATAGTGAAGATGATTAATGCAGCTACCTTTACTGCACTGACCTCTGCTTTCTAGGGGATGTCCTTGAAGAATACCCATTTAAAAAAATGCTGATACATCTAATCTCCCCTCTTCGGGGTATGCAAATGATGACACTATTGGAACCTGTGAATTCCTACTTCATAAATGTGAAAAGCAGCTGGATGAAATTTAGATATTCCAATTGATGCAGCAGTAATCCTTATAAAAAAGAATGCTCCTGTATTCTACAATATTGATCTAAAACACTGTGCATTCCAACAATGATACTGCAGAGTTCAGAGCAACTAATGAAGAATACTGTAACTAGTTTTTTGGTTTTTTTTTTAAACAACTATGATCAGAGGAAAACCCTGGATTTTTGGTAAATTGGCTTAAGAGACAAAAAGATAAGGGAAATATTTCTAGTGAATATGGAGAATGGACATGGCAAAATATCCATGGGCATTCTAAATTGGCAGGGGTCACCAGGCCTGACAGATGCTACTTGAGAAAATGATTCCCTACTGTCCATTAAATCATAGCTAATAATGTATTAGACCCTTACACCATTCCCTGTGCCCCACCCCAATTTGCAAATAGATTGCAGTTTTCTTGAATATGTTTGTCATTCCAACTGATTCACCTGATAATTTCTGTAGATCATTTATGAGCAGCTCATTATAAGTATGCACTACTGACATTCTGAGATATGTGGTCAGTCATTGCATGTCTCCTAGGTTTCCTGCGTTAGCACTCATGGAAAGTGCATTTGAAATTTGCCATCTGTAAAAATTCTATCTGGGGATTTTAAACTTCTGCCCATCACCGTAGTATCTGAGAACCTTCCATGTAAAATCCCTAATGGACTTGATGGAATCTCTGACACATCTTTCTTTGCAGAGTCAAAGCTCTGTATGGGTAGGCTTGTTTGGTTTTTTTGAGATTTTGTTAATTTACTTTTTTTTCTTTCTTTTTTTTTGGGGGGGGGGTGGGGGGTTATTGGTGTTGTAGGTAAAAGAAGATGTCAGTGTTGTGTCATTCTTATGATGAAAGTCCTTTTCTTTTTTTTTTAAGAGGAAGGTTTTGCACCATTCCTTAAAGACTGGATTAATTGATCCCCTCTGGAAAACTACAGTATTTACTTACAGGATCAGACTGGCACTTTCCCAGCATACCCAAACAAGGCAGCAAGGATTGATTTAATCTAAATCTTACACCAACCTTAGATGTGGGTAGGGGAGAAAAGAGATTTATTTCCAGGAATGGTGTAAAACAGGGTGGTTCTCACCAGTTCATTAGCACTGTGGATTCAAATGTTCTCAAGTGATTTTGTTGCACCAACCATACCCAGCACAGTGCAGCTGATGTGTGTACTAGGTGGGAAAAATATCTAAGGACCAGCTTGATCTGTTGTCCAAAATTTTATCCAAACCCAATTAGTGGGGCTGGAAAGTTTGGGTAATTATATTTTGTTTGTCTGTTATTATTTAATTTCCACCTGCCTCCACTCTTCCCAACTTCAGCTGAAACTTAAGAGTTGAAACCACTATAAGAAAGACTGTTCTCATAGCATTTCCAGTTTAGTCAAACCCAGGTAGAACTGGCCTTTCAGGAGAACCTGACTGGTGAAATTTCCTGTTCAATTTCCAGACTCTTGGATGCTTAGCTGTACAGAAAAGAGAACTTCACATCTGAGCCTAAGGTTTGTCCATACAATCAATCTGTATAAGCTAGGGAGGAATTATAACCAATGTCATCTTATGTCTTTTAGACTAAAACGCTCCCCACTGTTGACGAGTGGAAGTCAATCAGGCCTGATTTTAATAGGATGCAATTGAGAATTTGTTACAGTTCTTAGAGTTTAGTCTTATGATAATTTTCTAATAGAGGTATTTATTAAATTCATCTAAGTGTTATTTGTTTTGTCCTTAAATTGTGGGGTTCTTGGAGCAAGGACTATCCTTTTAAAGTATTTGGAAAGCCACTGGCACATAGTGGGTGCCACCACAAATTAATAAAATAGGTAATGATGATGAGTGGTTTGTTAATATTTGTCTGCCTGAGGGAGTCTTTTATTGAAGAGATATTGAAAACAAAGGAAATAACTACTTTTTAGAACTGCATCTCTTATGGATACTTGCTGTACCTTTTATAAAACAAACAAAAACTATGATATGGTAGCCCAACAGAAAACAAAATCAATTAAGAAGGAAGTGAAAGGTTTACTGGAAAAAGAGATAAGCTACTGTTACACTGCCGATCTTTCACCATGTAGAAGTGTCCACTGTCCATTTCCCTCTCACTGGTTGAATAGTTCAGTGCTACAGCTAAATATAAAAAGTCTCTCCTTTCAGGACAAAAATGAGAAGATAAGCAAATGCTACACAGTGCAGTGAAAGTCTAGTCTTTCATATACCCCTGGAATATGAATGACCATTTATAATATTACTGATACCAATATTACAGAATTGCAATAAATATCGTATAGGATATCCCATGCAAGATACTGATGGAAAAGTCATGATTTGCTAAGATTAATAAGCATATTGATATGTATCAGTTTTGTATTATGAGTTCTAAACATGTCGGGTATATTTGTATTTCAAATTTGTGCTGTGTTTCTGGGTGACACCCCCACACAGGATGGCAGCAGCTCTAAGTCTGCTTAATGGCCCATCAAGAGAATTCAAATGTACAATGAATACATTGAAAGAACCCGGGGCTACACTTTATGAGTAACCAGGACATGTAAGAACATGCCTATGGACAGGGGACTGTGTGGCTTTTCCATGCCATGTGCAGTTTGGCTGTGCTTGGGACAAAGGAAATAGAAGCCTCATGGTAGAAACTATAAAATGCAGCTACACCATCTCCATCTTGTCTTCATTCCTGCTTCCTATCTATTTCTGGATCAACTACTTTACATCTGAAGCTGTGAAACAAAGGACTGAGACCCATCCAAGTATGGATGTACACTAGAGGAACTGTACAAGCCTGCAAACTCCACAATTTTGCTGAGAATCTGATAAACACTCACATGGATTTTAAAATCATTTGTATGTATCTAATTGTTTTGACCATTTAACATCTCACTTCTTGTTTGTTTCTTTCCTTTTATAATAAACCTTTAGTTTTAGTTACTAAAGGATTGGCTGGCAGTGTAGTATTTTGGGTAAGATCCAAACTTATATTGATCTGGTAATGTGGCTGACCCTTTGGGGATCAGGAAGACATTTTGGTAAAAGGAATAGAGTTTAAATAACTTTATCTCTTTATTAGACCTAGTTGCTGACTGGGAGCCAGAGACTGAAATGCAGTAAAGGGGGCTGTTTTATTTCTTGTTGTAGCTTCTTGATAACCAGTGTGGGAAATCAGGAGCACTGTTTGTGACTGGTCGGGGAATCTAACTTCAGTGTTACCCACCAGTTCTGGGAGAATCTGCTTTCATTTTGCAGCCTGCTCTGACCTTGGCATTTTCAAGTGGGCAATTCTAGGCACAGCTGGGTCACACTGGAGTCCCACGAGTAAGAAGCAAGTGCCTGGTCTAGTTCTTAAAGTTCCTCTTCACTGCCTTGCCAAGAGCTTCTTCCTCTGCTTGCTCTCTCAGAACTATCCTCACTGGAATACCATATACTCATTTTCACAATACACTGCTTCCTTTACTGGGTTTTCATTCTCCTGATGCATAGTTCTCTATGCAGCTCCACCTAGGCTTCTACCCAAAGCAAGGAAGATCCACAATCTGTTCCCTCACAACCTTACTCTGTACTGGTAGGACTTTGTATGCAGTTGGCCCCCTTCCCAGCATTCCTTGCTAGCCACTAAATCACAGGGTCCCTCTGTACTATATGTCCCAGAATCCCTCTGTTCTGTGCAGAAAGCAAGAAGAGGACAAAACTACACTTGGAGCCTACCATAAAGGGGAAAATACGTGTGACAGGCAGCAAGAGCTCAAAAGATCCCAGAAGGTATGAAAAAGTGTTTCCATACCAAAGTATGCTTAAAAAAACGTTATAATCATCTAAACATTTTCATGAATGTGTGGGCACTTCTTTTCAGCTAAACCTGCATGATTAGTAGCACTGAGTGAATTGCTTGGATATACATTGGCAACTGCTCACACCAGTTATGTCTGACTGTGAAGAACCAAGTCTGAACTTGCTGGCACTTTACTAACTCAGGTTCAGCTGACAACAATAACATCAAGGTTGGTTTAGGGAAATGGCTTGCAAAGTCCATGCAACACAAGGCAGCTGGCCATAGGCAAACACACCTGAAATGACTCCACATGTCATGTCCTCATTCTCAGCATGGAGACAGTAGGAGGCTGGTTCTTCAGGTTTGGATTTTTGCCAAACTTTGAACCGTGGCAGAACCCAAGTTCGAACCAGAATGTCTGTGGGTCTGTGCACCTGCTCCCCATTATTGCTAGATTCTAGAGTCTCCGTTTCCCCTTCCTCAAAATGGGGCTAAGAATGCTTACCGAGCACCCAAGCATGTTTGAGAATTAGTTAATTAGTGTTTACACAGGATTCTGAGGATAAAAGGACTGTGTAAACACTATAGTAATCTTAGTTCCAGAGGGTTTTCAACAATTCTATAACTGTTTGCTCCAACATTTCCCTTCATATGCACTCCTGCACAAAGGATCAGCACAATTCCTATAGCCTGCTTAAGGGTGCTATAATTATGTCTTAAATTGCAGTATAGAAATACCTCACAGCCCATGTAAGCCCTCTTTTGACTTACATGGTGCACAGTTCCTGTGCTGGCCCTCTGCTCGGAGTGAATGTCACCATTTATCCTTTGTGAATTTTGTCGAAGGGTGCCTTACCAGAGTCTAGATTTAAACACTTGAACAACTCTTTTCTTAAAGATGTAGTTTTCTGGTAGTGGGCTTTACACTTTTGATCATTTACCTTGTTATCTGGAAGAATAAAATTACCAATCAGGGATGTGCCATATAGTTTTATCATCACAATGGAACTATTTTTAAATACTAGTAGATTTAAAGTTATCCTTCAAGAATTCTTCAGAAATAATTTTGCTGCCCTCTAGCCTACTACTGAAATCTTTCCATCATGCCAGTATTATCCTTCAGGAATGCTTCTGAAATAGCTTTGCTCACTTTACTGTCCTTTTCATTACTATTGAAATCCTTCCAGAATGCTAAAGCTAACCTTCAACAAGATGCCAAAATAACTTTCATGTTCTGGAAGGGTTTCAATAATGATTTAAATAATATCAAAATGCAATTTTATATATTTTTTGTTTTGGTTGCAATGATGGTGGTAGTGAAAAATAGATGTATATGTTGATACTTTAGCTTAAGGAGTTTTTTTTTTTTAATTTAAAAACACACAATAGACTGATAGCGGTCCTGGAACCTACAGGAAGTTATTTTTTAAAAGGGCTTTTAAAAATTGCTAAAGCATGAACTGAGATGGTTCTGTTTTAGTGAACCTGCAAGCCAATTTTGCTGATCTTTGACATTTGAAGTTTTGATGGGGGTGAGCCAACTGGCTGGATTAACACAAGAAAGATCCCAAACCTTTGCCCCCAAACTCCGATTGAACCCAGATTAAATCTAGTTTGAGGTTTAAAAAGTTCCACTGTTTTTAGTACCGTGGAGCTCTGCATTTCTGGATTTGAAATAGGACATCAAGGGCAAGCGCTTAAATACAGTAAGCAAGGCAGTTTTTGTAGTGTCTCCATCTTGACAGGACCAGAAAATACCATGTGACATTTCCAGCCCCAGTGACATATGTTCAGCAAGTTCATGTAGTCCAGATAAGAAGCCCAAAGCATCAAGGTGCAGTGAACTTCTAGCACCCATGAACTGACAGGGCAATAGAGGCCACTCTGCTCTTCACAGGATCAGGCCCAAGCTTTGGATAAGCATATCAACTTTGAAACTGAATACAGCTTCTGAATCCACTTGGACTTCTTATGTTCCATCAATCAGGCCAAACAGAATCAGTGGGCCAAAATTCAGCCCTGATATAAAAGGACCAAAGTCTACTGAAATCAGTGGAATTGTGACAGGACTGAGTTTCTCCCTTCATCTAATGTTTGTTTTCCCTTTATCTTATTCCATTTGCTACTGAAAATATCACAAGCCACTCAAACATCCCAGTAAACTATGTAATAATTCATGAAATAATCTGTTCAGTTTGAATAAGAGATGGAAGAAGGAGATTTGTTATTGTTGCTGCCTCTCCATATGCATCAATTCTAAATATACAAGCAACTTCAGGATGATGCACACTAACTTATGAAAAGCGTTCATGTATGGAGGGGGAGGGAGAGGGAAAGGAACCTCACCTGGGGTAAATAATGCTAATTATTTTTTGTTATTATTATTTCTAAAGCACATATCACTGAAGTATCTAGCTGTCACTACATGAACGCAAAAATTATTGGGTGAGACTCTTTGGCCAGAGGTTGGACCAGGTGACCACAATGTTCTCTTCAAGCATTAAAATATGAGTCTACGAAATTAGAAGAATAAATTGATGGTGAGGAACAAAGCTCTTCATTTCTCCCACTGAAAAACAAAACCATTACTTAAGAGAAAATAATCATGGCTCAGCTGATGTCGAAAGCTGTGTCCAAAATCGAAAACAAAAAAATGATGAATGCCAGAGCCCTGAGTATCTCTGGTTCTTTTATCTGTTCAAATATATTTTTGTCTATTGATTTTTACTTTATGCTGTGCAATTAAATCCCTAACCAGGAGACTAGCTATGCTATCAGAGGACAATTAAGTCATCTGTGCTCTCCAGCAAGAAGGGTAAAGGGTTTTCATTTGAAGCTGTTTGTACGTCACATAGGTTATGCCATGTGTTTTTTGCAACCTATAATAATTTTGTATTCATAAATATATAGCACAGACATTAGATCTGATTGGCTAAAAGCTTTTTCAGAGAGATTGCTTCTTTCTTAAAGTAAGTTCAGAAAATACCTTCAACACACAACCTTCTGAAAAGATCTCCTGATGTGTCAATAAAAAGAGACTCATTAAAATTTCATAAGGCACTCAGGGTGGGGGGGTATAGTGTTAACAGGGCTGGATTTAAGGGCAGGCAACTCTGGGATGCTGGACTTGGGGGTGTGGCAGGCTCTGGGCACCATTTTTGTGGTTAGTGGCAAAAGGGAAAAATAGAATGTTTGAAGTAAATGTTTCAAGTATTCTGTACGTGGATTCATTTTTCGCTAGCTTATTAGAATGTTCTGGATCTTTTTATTTTATATATATAAAATGCTTATATATGGAATGATTAAATAGAGATTTACAGATCCTAGCGTGCAAACTGATCATCTTAAATGATGGGGATAAATTCTGCATGCAAATTCTGTTAAATGGGCTACAAATGCAATAAAAAATAAGGTATTCAAAAGTTTAAGTAATGGGGGGGCGGCACCAAAGATGCTCCTCAAATGGGTGCCATTTGGTCTTAGGGCCAGCCCTGAGCGTTAACCTCGCCTAACTACATAGAGGTAAGAACTGCTTCCAGCAGGCTTTTACATTCAGATTGTTAATGTGAGTTTTGGGGTTTTTTTTAAACAGTGAAATAACTATCACCCTTTTCTGGCACTGTACTCAGTCTACGATAGATCCCTAGTAATTACTAGTATTAGAAAGCAGTAACTAAGGTTTGACGTTTCCATATGATTAGCTCTAGATAATCATACTGATCCTGTAAAACACATAAGCACATACAGGACTTCAAGCATATGAGTTAGTGCCATTGATTTCCAGGGAATACTCACATTCTTAAGTTACACATGCCTTTAAGTGCTTTGCAGGATTGGAGCCTCTATAAAACAAATACATTGGGGCACAGATGATGGGTTCTTCTACCCAGAACGTAGTTTATTGAAGGTGACCTTGCAATCGTCTGGTTCATTTCTTAAAGCACATTTCATTGTTGGAGGCATAAATATTAACAAATATTTGATTCAATGTTTTCCTGGCAGACAATTGAATCCCAGATATAGTTTTTCAGGGCTGCATGAAGTAGTAAAAGCAGGCTTGTGAGCCTCCAATGCATTTACATCCTTCCCTGTGATTCCTGTGCTGGGTGGCAGCTCTTCGTTGTCAAACTGGGACCTTTATTACAACCAAATATTATTTTAAAGCCGTATTAACTGTAATTAGAAGAGATCGAGTGTTATCAGCTAACACAAACTGTGGGATTTCAGACTTGGATTTCAGTTGGTATTTTAATTAAGTGTGCATTAACACCACAAAATCTTCTGTCACTCCAGCAGCTGAGTTTCATATACAGACCTTTGATAGGGAGACCATGTGTTAACACTCAAATGCTTTGAGCACATAAGCTTGCACACCCGCACTTCACAGATCCATTGCCCAAGCCAGCTTTCTCCCGTTCCCCATCCAGTGAATGATCTTATGCTATGGCATTAGGATAAAAGCTAGTTACATAAATGGACCCTTTCTGGGCCAGTCTGCATCCTTAATACGGTCTCCACTATTTTCTATAATGGATGCTCTTACATGTCAACTGTGTGGTACTATGACTTATGATTTCTTATTGCTCATATCCCTCACTTTTTCCCTCCACCCCAATATACTCCTCTCAAAAACATGAGCCATGCTCTTCACTATAGGCAGGCTTCATATTGGCTCAGTTCTGTTCCCACTGAAGTTAATGAGAGTTTTGCTACTGATTGCGCTGGATGGCAGGACCATTCCCAATGCATGGGAGCTGGGAAGGGAACTGTGTCTCTTCAGTTAAAATGAAGACTTTTGCCCAGAGAGATAATGTGGAGAGAGAAATGCAATTTCCCTTTGTTGAATTCAACACCCAACATGTACCTTTTGGCAGAACAATTTCTTATTAAATGATTTGGCTTCTGATTGAAAAGCACGTAAGCTGCCAAGAAAAAAAATCAATGGTGCCAAGTCTGATATTTCGTGGAAGGGGGAAATTCTGGTCCCCACCCCACCTCCCTTTCTGCTCCCTGTTCTTCCCTGCCCCACACACCACCAACCTCACTTCTGCTTTGGCCAGGGAATCTCCCCTCTCTCTTACCCACACAGTGCATGAGCAGGTGCTGCCAGAAGTCAAGTTCCTGGAGGACTTCCCCTGAATTCCACTGCAGAGGAAGAGACTCCCTGTGTGCCAGGCTGCAACTCCATTTGGACCAGCCACCTCTCCAGCTGGACAGAGGGGTGGCTTGGGTCAAATTTCAGTGGCATTGTGACCACATAGCTGGAGCGATGCTCCAGACCACTCCAACAACAGCCATGTGGATTTCATATGGGAGCACTGCTTACAAGTGGCCGGCCCATGCCTCCTCCACCCTCTCCATGGCCTGGTGCACAGACTCTTGGATAAAGATGTCCTGTTTCTATAAAGCCTGAAATGTAAAATCCAGATGCCTGGGCTGGAGAAACAATTGTGATTAATGGAAAATGTATATGGAATTGAAAGTTTTAATTTATTAAATACTTTTTTATACCACACTTTAAACAAAAAAGTCGTTCCCCTTTTATTCCCCACATTTTTTCCTTGAATAGTATTAGATGGAATTCTGCAGTGAGAGTGAGTAAGTTGTAAAAGGAGGTGAAGGGCTTGTACATTTCAGCAGCTGTGGGGCTGGCAGAGTACAAGTATGTGTATTAATGGGGTGAATTGGGGCATTGTTGAAAGAAGGCAGAATTAAGGTTACATGGACATTTCGTGGTTTTCAGAAGGGTGAGTTTTGTTCAACTCAGCGTTCTACATGGGGATGGCATACCACAAAGCAACCTCAACTGTGCATAAATGCTCTTTTGTTGTCATTGAATTTCCTAGTTTTGAACAGGAAAAGTTGTTGTTGGTAGGAGTAAGGCCTTGCCTACACTAGCACTTATGCTGGCAAATCTTTTGTCACTCAGGTGTGTGGAAAAAAAAAAAAAAAAAGCCACACCCCAAGTGACATACGTTTTGCTGGCGTAAGTGCTAGTGTAGCTGCATTGTGTCAATGGGAGAGAGCTCTTCTGCCGACATAATAAAGTCACATAAAGGAGCAGTGGTAGCTATACTTGGGGGGGTGGGAGAGCATCTCCCGCCAACAGAGTTATTCACATAAGTGCTTATGCCAGCAAAACGTATGTTGCTCAGGGGTGTTTTTTCCCCCCATACACCTGAGTGACAAAAGTTTTGCCAGCATAAGTGCTAGTGCAGACAAGGCCTAAATAATCATTTAGGCAGTTGTACATATGTCCCACAATTTGCACACTGAGCCAGCCACCACCCATATCAATTGTACCCCAGCTGAAGGGTGAGTTCATAGCCAGTTGAGGAGTGAGTTAACAGCCATTAATCTCAGCTATATCTGTGATTCAGACAGTTATTAGTACCTCTCAGTTTAACTGTACAAGGCAGCAGAACATAAGAACAGCCATACTGGGTCAGACCAATGATCCATCTAGCTCAGCCCTGGTCTACACTTACCTGGAGATTCAGCGGCAGTTGACGGGAGTTACCCAGGCTACGCAGAGTAGCTTGCGTAACTCCCATCAACTACTGGACTTCCCTTCTGCGTGCCAGCTTCACTGCACTGCGCCGACGGGAACCGTGTTCACATTGATGCAGCGCTATGTCACTTGAGGGGGTGGTTTACTAGCGTAGACTTCCTGATCAATTGAGCGGATTTTCACTGACCACTCAATCAATACAGAAAGATCAATCTGACAGCGGCGACTTCGCTGCTGTCAGTATAGACATACCCTCAGGAGCCTGTCTTCTGACAGTGGCCAATGCCAGTGCTTAGAAGGGAATAAATAGAACAGGTAATCATCAAGTGATCCGTCCCATTGCCCATTCCAGCTTCTGGCAAACAGGGGCTATGGACACTTCAGAGCATGGTTTTGCATCCCTGCCTATCCTGGCTAATAGCTATTGATGGACCTATCCTCCATTAACTTATCTAGTTTTGAACCCCATTATAGTCTTAGCCTTCACAACATCCTCTGGCAAGGAGTTCCACAGGTTGACTGTGTGTTGCATGAAGAAATACTTCCTTTTTTCATTTTAAGCCTGCTACCAATTAATTTCATATGGTGAACCTCATTTTTGTGTTGAGAAGGAGTAAATAACACTTCCTTATTTATTTTCTCCACACCAATCATGATCTTATAGACCTCTATCATATCCCCCCTTAGCCGTCTCTTTTCCAAGCTGAAAAGTCGCAGTCTTATTAATCTCTCCTCATATGGAAGCTGTTCCATACCCCTAATCATTTTTGTTGCCCCTTTCTGTACCTTCTCCAATTCCAATATATTTTTGAGATGGGGCAACCAGATCTGCAGGCAATATTCAGGATGTGGGCATACCATGGAATTATAAAGAGGCAATATAATATTTTGTGTCTTACCTATCCCTTTCCTAGCGATTCCCAAGATTGTTAGCTTTTTTGACTGCTGCTGCACAGAAGAAAACTGGGGGTGACTAATTGTGGGAACCCCTCAAATAACCCCAAAATTTGGTCACTAAAATTACCATGCACCTCAATGAGGCACACTGCATTTCAAAACGATGAGTGGCCATTTATATTTTAGAGCACGTACCAAAGTCAAGCTTTAAAGCACAAAGGTAGAAATGGAAACCCTGTAGCCAGTTTTCTGCCTTGGTGCATGTGCGCTGTAAAAATGTATATTTTATTAAATATTCTCAATTTGACTATCACAAAGATTTAATGCATGCCATGCACGATCTTGAGTAAAGCTTGATAGGTTGAGACCATTTTTACTCACTTCACAGCAATAGTTTGATCTCTAGCTCTGCACAAAAAACAGCCCACCTAGAAACTTTTTGAAAAATAGGTATGGGGGGGGACTTATATCTCCGCAACTACTCACTCAAATGACTCCAAATCTGAGTCACTAACCCTATTTTGCATCTGCCTGAGTAACATCAAATTTCAAGGAATCTGATTTAACATGTCAATTTTAGAGGACTTTTAAAATGTTGACTTTGAAACAGAAGAGTGAGATGCAACCCTAACTATAGTGGTGCTGCCGTGACACTATAATAATAAATCAAGTCTACTTTTCAAAGACTAAAGGTATTTTAGTATAATAAGGGCTACACTGAACTTCACTGCCATCTTGTATCCACCTTGATGGGAAACTGGTATTCAAGAAAAAAAAAAAAAAAAAAAAAAAAAAGTAGTTATAGGAAAGAGCCTGGAACAGATACACAAAAGTCTCAGTGGCATTTTGGCAAGCTGAAGGACCACATATAAAACTGAGAGTTTTGGGTTTTCTTGGAGATTCTGAACGGAAAGATCTGTCTAATTTTATGTTAATTTTAAATTATATCAGTGATTTTAATCCTCCCCTTCACCTATCAAAGGTATTTCATATCCCTCTTTCAATGATTTTGGAAAAATCCATTACATGTATGATTATAAATATCTTTTTTTACCCATTGAGTATGAAAAACTAATAAACCAGGTCTGGAAGAGAAGAAAAGGTGAAATTATATTTTCAAACTAAAAAGATTCATATAATTCCAGAGACATCAAAAAATCAGAACTGAACAGTGAAGGCTATTCGATTCTCAGTGTGCAAATGCAGTCTTTTGACTTTAAGCTTCTATTTTATTTCCAACTAAACCTCATCTTGACACAGATCAGAAAAACCAACTAGGCTATAGTTTTGTTGAAGATAAGGCTTTTCTTTTTACACAGTTGACCAGAAAGGATCCTGTGAGCTTGATATTGAAGATGAACTTCTAAGTTCATTGGTACAAGGATTTGATTAACTTTGAATTCATTATCTGTAGTATTGCTATTTAAATAATTAAAAATTATGCCAGAGAAAAGCAATACGACTTTGTTCAAGTTTAAGCTTTGCTCTTTATAGATGTGAGCTTGGTGCTGAAGATGAGCTACTCAGCTGAATGATACCATAATCTAATTAGTTTACAATATATGCCTGCTGTATCTGCTTTCTAAGTAATTGTAAATGAGGATAGGGAAAACCCCCTTTAATTTGTTTTGAAGTCTAGTGACCTATTCTGCTTTGTTCTAAGCCCCAGAGGTCTTTTTGTTATCTCTTCAAGGCTCTAAATAATTTCTTTGTATATGCTGTTAAAAGAAGTGTTTTTCCTCATGGACCTTGTTTCACTCATTATTATGGAGGGGTGTATGATGAAATGATTAACAACATTTAAAATAAAGAAAGATGCAGGATCCAGTAGCTTGGCAGTCAGAGACCATTTAGAAATTACCTCATGATCTGGCCCTGATGCCATATCAACTGAGATTTTGACATACAGTCTCATTATGGATACAACTGAAAACAGAGAAAAACCCATTAACACACAGTGAGGTCCAAGTTTTCACAGACTTCAATTTACCGCTGTATTTTGTATAAGAAATAATGACGAAGTCTCTGATCTCACCATGTGGTAATGATGGCTAAATGTTGACTTGGTCTACTTTTATAGTCCTCATCACTGTAATATCAGAGCACCTGACAAGCCTTAATGAATTTAACGTCACTGCACCCTGGTGAGGAAGGGAATTTCTGTTATTATCCCCATTTCACAACCATGGAATTGAGGCACAAACAGATTAAATGACTTGTCCAAGGTCATACAGGAAGTGTATGTCACAGCCAGGAATCCAACCCAGGTTTCCTGAGTCCCAATCCAGTATAAGGCCATCCTTCGTCTACTTTTTCATGGTGACCATTGTAGGGAATACAAAATGCTCGCTGTCTGAATTCAACAGCAACCAGACTCAGCAGCTGATTGGCTACATCCTCATCCTGCATTTACAAATAAGGTTGGCTTGGCTCTTGGGATGTTCACTGGTTAGCCCTGAACTAGGAAAACCCTTATTCCTTCTCACAAGGCAGGTTTCCTTGAGTCCCATCCAGCTCAATATGAAATAGCACCATTGTCTTGCTAAGTATTTTAGCTCCAAGTGTGTGGATCATCAGGATGTCCATGAATATGTTTTTAAAAGGTAGAGGTTCAAAGTTAGCTGCAGGGGAGGAGTAGCTGAACTTTACACACACATTTACAGATGTTTAAGTTGATGTTCAGATACTATAGTGATGATAGACAGATAGATGCACAAATACCTGATGTGCACACATCATTTACATATCTGCAAATACTTGATTTGCATATACATGAGATTTTACACATGTGTGTAAACAAGGCACAGACCAATCTGTGTAAAATTTAGTACACCTAACTATGAAAAGCTGATCATTATCTGTTTATTTGCTGTGCAATGTCCATAAAAATGTCATTTGTGCTGCTAAATGGTCCAGAGATGGCCAGAAAAAACATTACTTGCTGACAAGTTGTTTTTTTCTGTGCCTTTTATCCCAAAGAGCAGGAGCCTTTCAGGGCTGCTTTCTTCCACTGACTGTCTCTATAATTTAACAGTCACCAGGTTGCCACTGTTATTCAGCTTAACCGGTCAGTTACCTGCTTTCCTGTCCATCTCCCATGAAGCTTTTTAAATCTGTTTTCTGCTTCCTGCACCAGGATTTTACATCTAGAAAAACTTAGATAGCACTGAGATCACAGCAGAGCAAATATTTCATAATGAATAATTTGTTCAAAGGATTGTAGCTCTTTTTTCCTGTCTGAACAGAATTGTGATTTTCTTGAATTTATTCATTCAAAATTACTCAGTGAAAATTTGTGGTCAGTATCCTTGACTCTACGGCTTGGTATTCAGGCAGCATTGGTTAGGTGTAATTGATCAAGTACATCACATGTTGTTATTTGTGTTCCTTGATTGAATAAATGTAACTATTATGCTCAAGTTCCAAGTGTGAATGCCTGCACAGAGAGACTTGGAAAATATGTTTTTTGAGAGTATGAGTAAAAATTCATTTTTATATTGCTAAAACTCAACGTACCAAAGTTCACACAGGAAATCTATGGTAGAGCAAGGAATTGAACCTGGGTTCCCCAAGTTCCAGACTAGAACCCTAATCACAGGCCATGCTTCTTTGTTTACTCCACCCCCCTACACCAAGGTGTAGGGGGATTTTCATTTGGTAGTGAGGAGCAGGAAGAAGGCAGCCTTCTGCTCCACTCTGCCCATCCTTAGCCGGTATATGAGCCCTTAGGGACCATACACCAGTGGCTTAAGTTGGAACAGCCTTGGGAATTCTCTAACTCATGCCAGAGCCAGCCCAGCCCACCCCACCCAGTCAGGAAGCTCTAGCTGGCTCTGAGATGGTGTTCCTCCCCCATCACACGAGGGTGTCCAAGTATCCGGATTTTATAGGGACAGTCCCAATAGTTGGAGCTTTTTCTTATAGAAGGGCCTATTCCCTCCCACCCCCATGCTGATTTTTCACACTTGCTCTCTGGTCACACTGACCCAAGCAAATGAGGGGTACCCAGGAGAATCTAGCCCTTATTTTCTGTCACTTCTAAACACATGTTTTTCTTTCACTCTAGAAGTTTTAAGTATGAAGACAAAAATCTCCTTGAAAAAATAAATGAAAAAAGTAACTTAAGAGTGAAATTGTGTCCCCATTGAAGTCAATAGCAAAACTGCCATTGACTAACAGAACCAAGATTTTATCTTAAGTGCCAGAGTTTGGCAGAAACATTTGGTCACATGTTCAGTAGATACAACAGCAGACACCAGATCTATGAACTATGTGCCATCTGTCCTTATTTGGATGGGACAATACCGATTATCAAGCAAACTCTTAACCATCTTTCAAATGTGCCCCTCCAAAACTTCTCCTAGTCCCATGTGTTTCAATAGAGGTAAACACAGTTTGCCCTAATTATATCTCAATATATCCCTATTTATAGATTGCAAGATGGCGTTCAGAGCTGGATATACCACCAAGAACTGTGTATATATATATGTTATATGCGTATTAGTAATAGTATATGGTATATACCCACACACATGCATCTCCCTACCTACATATATTGAATTAGATCCTACTTTTCCTATGCTTTGGACTCAAGCTCTGTGTTATCAAAATAAATAAATATTAAAAAAAAAAATCAAACTGTTGCTGAACTCCCTTTAGAGTTTTCTGATTTCTCTTCCTTTTGGTGTCTGAAAAAGAAGTCAATTTAATTCAATAGCGCAGTGCATTAAATGAATCACCAAGGGTTAAGTGCCAAAGCTGTTACACAAGGCAGGCAAGATTTACACTGACAAATTCCCACCAACAACAATTTACAAGTATCTAAAGGACATATTCTCCCCTTTGATAAATATGTACAATACCAGTAAACATCAGTGGAAACTGTGTGCAGGTATCTCAAGGGAGATATTTGGACCTAGGCTTGGGTCTGTGCACTACTTCAAAAATATCCATCACAAATAGCTGAAGATCATGAAATGACATTGTGTTTCCCAATACTGATAGCCACCCATCAGTAATAGGTGTTTTCTAAATATTTAAACAGCTAATGCAAAGCAGTTTCTGGGTTTACTAAATCCCCATGTAATTATCCAACCAAATTTATCTTCTTATAACAATGATAAAAGCACTGATCCAGTGGCAGCTTCATACCTATACATCTTACAGGATGCAGCCTCACAGGGTCATATTTTCAAAGGCATGCAAGTGCATAATAATTCAAATAGGAGCCTAAGACACCAATGGGAGTCAGGCACCTAACCTGCTTAGGTGCTTTGGAAAAACCCACTAAGCACCTGTCTGCATCTTTAGGTGCCTAAATACCTTTGAAATATCTGGCTCATAAAGTCCCATTTTTCCAGGGGCTCTGTAACACACACACACACACACAAACACACACACACACACACACACACACACACACACACACACACACACACACACACACACCCCCCCCCCGACTTAATACTAGAGTACCATACTCTCTTCCCGATAATCCATATCCTATTTGATTCTGGCACCAGCAAGTTAAATGTCCTAACTTCCCCCCTCCAGCTTTGGAAGTTAAATTTTAGCTCTAGTTCTTCGATTCCCAATCCATATTAGGGGTGCCAGAAGGTATCCCACTATCTCTCAGGCTTCATAAAGAATTAAGGGGGAGGACGGAGTTAGGATAAAATTATGGATAACATCCTCCATTCTTTCTAAAACAAATGACTACATTTACTTTACTGTTCAAACAACTAGATTCTCCCAATAATGAATCTAACCAAAATGAAAGAAAATTAAAAAAAAAAACCAATAAAAAAAAAAAAAAAAAACCCAAACAAACTAGTAGGTGCAGTTTGTAATCAAGAAATCTGGGACTTTATAGAAGCAAGAAGCTTAATTTTAAAATATTTTCCTTTTTTGTACAATAACAAAGACATAACCAGAGAGAACATGTAAAGAATCAAATTCTTCTGAAAGAGAAAACACCACCTTTGAAAAAAAATAAAAATAAAGACAAAGTAAATGAGAATCAAAAGTAGGTATTGAAAAGAATCCAGAGCTAATTTTAAAAAGGATTAATTTTTTTCAAAAAGTAAAAAAATCTTATGTAGGCACCCTGTACTTCAGGGGCCTTGGAACTTATTTGGGAGTTTTACAGTTGGGAAGATCCTGGCAGACTACAACTCCCATGATGCCTTGGGGAAAAAGGAGAGACTCTTCCCCTTCCAGGGAGTCAGAAAAAAGCATGTGGGGGAGACTCCATTTTGGTGCTGGGGTGGAGCACAGCTGAGGCTAGAAGCTGCTGGCTGAGTGCTGCCGGCTACTGCCTGCTGCCGGGGTCTCAAAGCTGCTGCTGGGAGTCTGCTGGAGTTTGATCAAGCAGGGAGCTTCAGTGGTTGGTGGCATTGCCCAAGCCAGGGCAGGGACTGAGCCTGCAGCTGACTGAGGTGGGCCTGCACTGAAGGTGGTGTGAGTGCCCCCCCAGCCTCTGTTATTTGGGGCAGGGCTTGTAAAGGAAGGGGCACTGCAGAGACATTGACTGGGCCTGAGAAGAGGCAGAGAGAGAGCTAGTCCCTTCAAGCAGGGCCAGGACTGCAGACATTTGGTTGGGAAAACTCCAAACCTCCAGCTTGATACCTGGGCTGAACTGGTACACTGAATCAACAGAGTGCCGTCTCCTTCTTCAGATCTGCAAGCGCGCCCACACAAGCAAGGGGTTAGGGCTCTGAACTGTAGGGGCGTGTACACTCCGGAGGTGGGGTAAATAGTGGCAGTGTAAATGCCAGTTAGGCAAGTTTCATTTGTTACTGTATACTATTTTTATTAATTGATTTATTCAACTGCCCCTGTGGATTTAAAATAGTGGTGTTTTATTTGTCTGTTATGCCATATTTCTTTAATTTGGCAAGTAAAGGTGTGAACTCTAATTTAAGTATATTGGATGTTTAATTTGCATAATTGCAATTGTTAAGTAGGACCTATGTCTCAGATTATTATAATTATTAGACTAGGTTTAGTCCTGGAAGCTCCCAAGGCCCGCTATTGAGTGGGTGCAGGTGCCAGCCAGGTGGAGGCACTGCCAATTTTAAATCCCTTTAGAAGTGGATTAAGGATTCCCACCTATCTTACATCATCACTGGGATACTCAGGATCTCCTTTGTTGTTAACCTTAGGCGCCCTTGCACACAGGTGAGTGTTGCTGGTTCCCAAATAACCCAGAAAAAGAAGGGGGTTATACTTAGGAAGAAAAGGACTTTTAAGATAAGAAGCCATTAAACGTATGATAAAGCCATTCTTTTTCTTCACAGAAGAACATAGTCATAAAGGAAGAAAAATGCCCTGAAAATGTGATGCAAGTGTTGAAAAGTGGTGTTTATCTTTGGCTTGTGACACCGACATCAACAAAAGGCTCTCATGTTAACCAACTGTCCTAATCAAAATAAACAGAAGGGCACTTTAATCATGTTGTTTCTACTTTTATTTAGGATTCGACATTTTTCTTTGCTTTGTTGAACTACAATTAATGAGAAAACGTGAAAATTAAGCAAGAATTATGAGTACTTTTTAGAGGACGAGACTCTTAAGTAAATCCTAGTTCGGGCTATCTGTCAAAACATGTCGAAGTGGCATGAAACCTTTCTGCCATTCCAGCTTTATAATGAAAAGATCTTGCATTTAACATTAAAAAAAGTATTTATATTAAAAAGTGTAACATCGGTACTTTGCAGTTGGGGCTTTCCAGATTGAAGCTTGATACTATGACATTGCATATAAATTTGGTGCTGGGACTTCTTCCCTGGAGGTCAAGTGTACAGTAACTGTTACAGGAGTAACGGCTAGATTTTCAAAAGATCTCAACATCCAGCAGCTTCCATTGTGAAATGTGTGGTCAGATTTTCAAGAGAGCTCAGCACCTGAACATGCTGAGTACTTTGCAAAATCTGCCTATTGAGGGCCTGATCCAGCACTATAAAAGCCAATGAAAGTTGTCCCTATTTTCAGGGGAACTGATCAAACTCTTAATTTGGTGCCTGACTCATTGCTCGTCTTTTGAAAGTATGGCCTGAAATGTAAAATTCACCTTTGTGAAGAAGGCCAAAATGATCATCTTCTTCAACACTTAGCCAAACAGTCGGCTGTAGCGATCGGTCACCATTTGATCTGTTCCAGTGCGGCCGCAAGAGCTTGATGGGCCGAGAGTCCAATGTCAGAACAGATTTGATGCACCCATGTAACAGGAGGTCCCCCTCAGTGGTGCCACTACCCCCCTGTTGGTGGATTTTATCCTGGATGTTACAAGCCACCTGGAGAATGGTGTTCGCCGGAATGTCTTGTGGTATTCTCGCAACATGTCCAAAAAGCATAAGACGCTGCCTGTGGACAACGGTCTGCAGACTCCTGGGGCCAGAGTGACCGAAACATCTTCATTACAAATGAAGTCACTCCCCTTTACATTGACATTGTGTGGAAAGCCTCCAGCTTTGCCCAGTCTGAGCAGCATAACATGCACGCAGTGCCAAAAGAACGCCTATGCACTATTGAAGTCCAATATCAGCCCTTCGAATAGGTCTTACATGGGACTTCAACTGGAAGTAGGCCCCTCTGTGCAGGGCTGAATTTTACTGCAGCAGAGTATGTCTGTCCATGTATGAGACTATGGGCCAGATCTTTTGGTCTGACCAAGCTGCCCCTACTGCAAGAATGGAGGGAGAGGGCAAAGCGGAGCCTAAGATACTGTCACATTCCCTTGTCCCTGGGGCAGCCCTTAGCAGCCAGGGATGCCTGGGGAGATAGACACCACAGCAACACCCCCTTTCTCTTGGGCACATTCCCTGTGCTGGGATATAGGCTCTGAGGCATAGGAAGGACTACTAAAGTGGTTCTCTGTCTCCCAGTGATTCCCCTTTGTTAAAATAGCTTTAGGGATGCTTTGTGCCCCTGAAATAATACAACCCAGCCAGAGCAGGGTTGAGGATCTGGCCTGAGAATTTTAGAAAACATTCCACCAAGTTTTAGGAACCAGGCCTCCTTCTCTATCCACTACATAGCCATTACATCCTGCTAAAACTAGAGTTTGTCCCTTAGAGCCTGATTTACTCACACACAGGATTAGACAGTGGCGCCTGTACAACAACGTGCTAATCCACAGATACGCACCCTCTTTGTAAGGGCTTGTTGTCAGTAGCTTCCTGCTTGCTCTCCCCACCTCGCTGGAAACAGGTTAGGAGAGGCAGATAAAAGACACGCTTTTTCCAAATGCTGGAAAGGTCTTTGAAGACAAAAGAACAGCAGTGAAAGAAGGTTTCATTTCCCATCAGCTAAAGCTCCAGCAGCTCATTGGAACTCTTCTTCCTATAGGCTCAAGTGTCTCTGGAGGGTTCAGAAAGCTGTGCATGAATATGTAGGCCTCCACAAGACAAGCAGGCCAGATGTTGCATTGATCTCTACTGGGGCATTTTAGTTCACAGAAGCTAACATACAGCATCTTTTCCGGCTGCCAATTTAATCCCCTTCCTTCTCCCCCCAAAAGTGTACAATTCTTTCTTTCTCTTGCTGCAACACAGAGCAGCTTGGTTACAGGCTGCTGTCCTTGATGCATCCAGAGCATGGCCGAAGGCAACCTTAGAAATGGTTTATTTGACGTGACTCCACCAGCTGCTGTGGGAGGTGTACAAAGTAGCATTAGCAGGGCTACCAGGCTGCACTGCAGGGTATTCAGGGTCAAAAAATAAATGTTGCCCTCCTAAAATGTTTCTGGTGATCCCAGAGCTCATGAAGGATGCCCATCTGAAAGCCCTGCACAGGTAGAGAACACATGCTGTGGAAGCATCCTCATGCTGCACTTCCAACGTGCCTCAGGTTGGCTTGGAAGCATCAACGTCTAGAACTCCGAGGTGGATCTGGGTGAAGTTTTTCCAAGAAAAAAGGCTGCTTTGTGCTTTGCTTTCTATTTTGTGAATTCATGTTGAACTGGCTGAATTGTTTCAGCCAAACCCCTTCCTTTCCCCCACACCCAACAATTTCTTTAAAATGTTTCGATTTTTCATTCAAAGTTTTGTTTTGTTTCTAAATTTCCAACAATTATTTTGAATGCAAAAAAGCCCCACATCAAAACAAAATGAAACATTTTGTTTTGAACAAACTCTTCTGGGTCAATCCAAAATGATGTTTTATTTCAGAACTGCCAGCAAACCAAAAAAATCAGCAAATCTCACCGCTCTAGTTAGGAGAGTGTTCAGTTCTGTGCTCACTGAGTCCTGGGCTTATCATTCACTTCTCTGCGGGGGTGCAGGCTGAGTCCAGAATCATTTCACCCATGGAACACCAAACAGTCATCCAGCGGTAAGAATTCTCCACACTCAGTCGGCATTAATGTTCTAGACCTCAAAGGGTCTATATCCCGCTACCACAGCGGTCAGCCTCCACCCAATCCCATGGCAAGTACATTTCAGGAAGAGCCTTTATAGCATTTACCATGCAATTGTTATAGGGGTCACTACTGGCCCAGGTACAGGAGGGTGTAGAACTAGGTTGCCCCAGTGGGGCCACTTGAAAGGATTCTGACTGAGGGTAAGGCCGTATAATCCATTCTGAAGCTCCTGGAGAGCACACCCGTTCCTACTCCCTTCCGTATGGATCGGGCCAGCTCTGCGGTTTGGAGTAGGGGGTTATGCTCCATGGGGAACTAGGAGAGAGAAGTCCCTGCGCTGAACCTCCACTAACCTGCAGCAACCGTGACAATGTCCAGTTACTGTGTAGGCAGCACAAGGCAGGGAGACTTCTTGTACCCTCTCATTCTCTCGTACACCCGTGCAGCAGCCAGACACAACGTGGCTCACAGGGAGCATGAAGAGTTCTTGCTGACGCATACCTTCCCCACAGGACTAAGACAAAAACCTGCCTTCAGCAGGTTACCTTAATTGCTTGGTGTTGGTAAAAATGACTGAGTGGAATAAAACCTGAATCTCTGCAAGAGAGAGGGAAGGATGAAGGTTGCTGGTAAGGGGGAAGCCAACCCTTTTTGCCTTCTGTCCCCATATTTAGAAACCACCTCCACATAAAGCAGACTGCAATGGCATCATAGCTTAGAAACCGCCATGATTTTTAGTCCAATAGCTCCTCCCCACGTGTGATACATCCCTCTTGCCCTTTCCTATTCTCATCCACAGTAATACAAACTAATATTTTCAACCAAACAAAAGGCAGTGCAGTACAGTATCTCACATGACCCGAGTGCCTAGTACCGAGTGTGAGACTGCACCAAAAGGGTTGCATCCAAGGATGCAGTGAGGATATAAGATTTTTAATAAAGCATACAGGCTGATGGAGTTCTCCAGTAGTCAACAGCTTTCTGGGTTGCTAGATGAGAATGTCACTTTGTTCTGTGTGACATGCTGACAGATAGTGTGTCTTTGATAGCTCAGTGGAGGAGGAAGGTTTTATACTTCTATAAGGAGGACATAAAAGAATCTGACAGCAGCTTGTACAAACTGTTGTGCTGATACCATTCTCTGTCCAATGACGACAGCGAATAATAATGGTGAAAATTAAGCAAGGAGGATGAAATCAATCAAGGTGCAAGTGCAAATTAAAAAAAAAAAGGATCTATAGAGATGGGAGAAATTCATGAATCCAAGTATTTCAGGTAGACACTTATCTGCAAGAATATATTATAGCTGGGATTTTCAAAGAAGCGTATGGGACTCAGGCACTCAGCTCCCCTTGTACTTCAATGGGAATTGAGTACCTAACTCCTTTAGGCTCAATTGAAAATCCTAGCCTGTGTTCTTTCTTTGTATTATTATTCAGAACTATTCATAGGGATATGTATAGCTTTCCAAAGTAGTAAATGGAACAAAATCACAAACTCACGGTTTCCTATCATGACCATTCCCTGCTTATTCCTTTGCTATGGGCGTTCTTGCTTGCTTAACAGCAGAGAGAGCTAATCCCACATATAAATACACCAGCCCATTGTGTTCTTGTCCCACTCCACTGACTGAATCATGCACAAGGTTTAGGAGTCCGCTACTGCTTGTAAATTAAGGGAATGATTATTTAGCTCAAATTGTACAGACTTACGTTTTAAGATCCAGACGTCCCATTGCTGCAGATGACTCTACCAGTGATAGGTTACATAACACTAGGGCGGGTTTCCATAGATACTAAGGCCTCTTTATGCCAGATGGGAAGTATAAAGGGGCCTTAAATGAGAATTCAGACCACTTTGCTGGGTCCTACTGAAACAGCGCCTCACTCACCCATGTGCTGACTTCACCTTGCCACTCACCTCTAGAAGCCGCTTCCCAGGTGCTTATGACGTGATTATTGAATTCTATTTCTCCCAGGATAATGCTATTTACAAACAGTCCCAGTCTTCTTAGTGCAGGTTCGTAACAAGACAAACATCTCTGCAGCGTGTACCACCACTGGTAGATTTATTCATTGCAGCCCGTCTATACAGGGATATTTGCCCTTCCATGCGTGAATTGTTCATGAATGGCTCTTTAAAAACATATTCATTATTCAAAGATGTTTGCTAGCCCATGTCTAGCTTTCATCAATAGTTTTAGTCATAGACAAGTAGAATAATACTTAGTAAAGCAATTTTGTCCTCTTTTGGGGTATTTTTCTGATTCAACCTTATGCTCGTAAGCCTGTATACTAGGCCAGGTTACATAAGTGACTTACATTAAAATTTGGACATTAACTGAGTGTTCAAGTGCTTTAATTTGCAGAACATTTCTTGAATAAGAACTTCACTAATATTATTTGCTGTCTTATTGGTCTGATCCTCCTAGTAACCTTTTGCCTTCTACAACATGGTAAAAAATGGTAATTTAAAAGTTCCAGGGGTGACATCCTGACTCCACTGAACTCAAAGGTAAAACTCTTACTGGCTCTTCAGTGGGGCCAGGATTTCACTCTTGGACACAAAAGCAACCACACTGGTAATTTCTTAAACCATGTTTTATCTCATTCTAGAAAAATGAGCAAGAGCCACATGCTAGAGTACTTCACACAAACAAATGTGTAATTTGGCACATTTAAAACAGCAGTACATCTTTTATATTTAGAGCACGGGACTAATAGTAACAAATAGGTTATTTTTTTCCACCCTGGCTAAATCACAGCAGATAATAATTCGAGAAACCAGCATTTTGTGACTCACTTAGCTCATCTAAGGCAGGCATAAACTATGTGCTAATGCAGCTGTTTGAAGGGGGGAAAGGCTGTATTTTCTCCGGGCTAGAACAAGGAAGTGACAGGCATTGAGATTTAAATGACAGTATGGGACATTAGGAGCCACAATTAAAAGTCATTATGGGTTTCACAGTAACAAATTATCATTGCATGCCACTAGTTAGGAAAACATTAACAGGCCAATACATAGAGGAGTGGCTTGATCCTTGGGGGGGGGGGGACTGGGAGGGGAAGATTCACCCAAAAAGACCGGGGGGGGGGGGGGGAGAAGAGATCTATGAACTAAACTGAATTGAAGAAGCTAGAGAAAAGGAATCTAAGGGCTAGTCTACACTTGAGACAGCTGTATTTATGCTGCCATGCTGCTTTAAGAGCATTTGCCTAGCCATGTTATGTTGACGGGAGAGAGCTCTCCCACCAAAATAATAAAACCACCTGAACAAGGGGCGGTAGCTATGTTGATAGGAGAGCATCTCCAGCCCACATAGCGCTGTCCACACAAGCACTTATGTTTTTTTTCCACACCCCTGAGTGACAAAAATTTTGCTGGCATAAGTGCTAGTGTAGACCAGGCCTTAGATCTCACCCCAAAGACAATGCTGTAGTCAATCCTATAACAAACTATCTAAAGATTAATTAAGAAAAGGAAATGAGAGTTATTTACAAGGTTAGAGTAGGTAAATATACACACACACACACAAGTTACAGTCTTAAGTTTCAAAATGTAATAGAAGCTTCTATAATAAGAAAGCGCTATATGTCCCTTAGGGGTAACCCAGGGTAAACATTGGGGGAATCTCTTCCTTATGCCTAGAAAACCTTGCCCTAAGAATCCAAGTAGAACAGAAATACTGTTTCTCCTTGTCAGGGATTTTTATTTGGTTCCCCTTCTTTGAGCTGTCAGTTAAGCAAATGAGAGGAATTCACTTTCATGTCTCCTCTTCATGTGTCTATGGGGGGATGCAATCAAAGTACCTGGTCCTCGGATGTTCTATAATAGTTTGTCTAGTGACAATGGGCCTTCACCATCGGGCAAGACGTGATACCTTCCGTTGGAAGCCAGCATTTCACACTAATCCATGTCTGCTTCCTGTCTAGTGATTGACACAGTTGCACATAATTACAATGCAAATGCTCAAATATTACCTTACAGTATGGGATACAGATATTATAAGTGAGATTAATGCATGCAGCAATTTACAAGCATTCAATAAAGTCTAAACATTTGGATAGCTCTCACACACCTATTTTAACAATACTAACACACAAGTGAATCTGGTTCCAGCTATGTATTTGTCTATGTTCAGGTGAGACCTAAGGGCCCTGGCATGAGCTGGCACCTAGTTTGCCAGCGTCACAGTCACCATTCTTTACCTGGGAGAGGTTAAGGAGAAGATGTTATCCTGTAGAGCTGTCAGACTGTCACCTTGAAAGAGCACTGAATTCTCTTGAGAAGAAATCGCACAGTGGAACTCTGGGTGGTTCCTTGCTAGAACTTGACATCAAACACACATAAGCCATTTTTAATCCTTCACTGAGCCATACGGATGCTGACCAAGTTACACTATGGCTAAAAATAAACTCTGGCTTTGTCTGGTTCATATTGGGATCGTTATATAAACTTTCAATGTACAGTTGTCAGTGACTTCTGGATACAAGACTGGACTTTTAGTTGTGAACAAGCAGAATGTGAGTTCCTTTATCACCAAGGTCAATGGTTTAAATTAGGATTATATGTATTACAGTATTTTAGAGGCCCTAGCTGAGATTAAGGTCCATTGTGCTTGGTGCTGTACAGTCACCTAGTAAGAGACAGCTCCTGCCCTGAAGAATGTGCACTCCAAATAAGAAAGAACAGGTTAGAATTTCTGAACAAATGCATTACTAAACCAATGATATACCTGACATACATCTATGATGTTTGCATCCTCTGGACAGATGATTTAGATGCCCTCATAAATTTCCACCATAACTTCATCAACCACTATTACACTCTCACTGGCATGCTTCCTGGACACCACAATCAGCTTCAAGAATGGAACCCCACAGACAACTATATACAAGAAACCCACGGATCACCACACTTACCTCCATGGATCCAGTAACCACATCAAGCACACCCAAAAATCTGTTACCTTCAGCCAGGCATTCAGATACCACAGAATATACTTTGAGGAGAAAGTCCAGGATATACACCTTACATGCAAAACAACCTTCACCAAACAAGGACACTCCACCAGTGAAGTGGATCACATCATGGAATGGGGCACCAAATACCCTGAGAGACTCTGCATCAAAACAGAAATAAACCTCCCTGTGACTGCACACCCCTAGTTGTCACCTACTACCCCACGCGGGAACCCACTCGGTGGATCATCAAGTTACAACCCATGCTCAATGGGGAACCCACCCTGCCAGAATAAATCTTTTCTGAACCCCCTCTTCTGACCTTCAAACACCCCCACCCCCCCAACTTCATCATCAGAAGCAAACTTCCCACAGACCAGGACATATCACTTCAAAGTGGGCACCAGATGCTGCCAGAACAGATACAAAACCTCCAGAAATATCTCTACTGTTACAACAATCAACAACCACGCCCACAACACACTCTTCAAGATCCATCAGTCCTACACATGCCCATCAACATGTGGTGTACCTCACCCAATGCACTAAATGCCCCATGTGACTGGGTGCTCCACTCACCACTAGAACAGCAATTCCTCCTTTTGTTCTGGGGAATAGGTGACACCCCATCCCATGGTTGAACACTGTGTCTCCACCTTTCTTTCTCTGGGTCCACGGACCCTCTCTTGCTCCACAAGCTGCAGCTGCCTCTTAGGGACTCAGCCCTTTGGCTGGGTCACTCTATGTGTTTTCTCCTTTCAGGATACCAAAGTCTTCCTTCAGCAGACCTAGGCAGTCTTCCATTCACTGCCTTGTAGTGCCACTTCTGCAGTGGCTGGCAGGGGAACCCAGGCCTCCCCTCTCCTGTGGGTGCCAGCTCAGGGATCCCTCTAGCCTGCAGTTAAGGTCTATTTCCTTAATCTAGACCTTACTGCCTTTCACTGACCCCTGTCCTACCTTCCTGGCTTCCCCCCTCTCTGGGTTTGCAATCCCAAACACACCTCCTTCTCCCAGGGCAGACTTTTCTAGCAGACAGATACTTTCTGCTGCCAATTTTCTGCCTTCACAGCCCCAGCCTAGCTTGTTCTTCCCCAGCTGAGCTCCCTTACTTAGTCCAGGAATTACTTAGCTACCTGATTCCTCTCAGCTGCGGCCTGTTGGGTTGATTAACCCCCCTTCTTAGTCTTCATTAGCCCTTTCAAGACAAGTTTGGGTGAACACCCCACCATATCCCAATAACAATTATGTGGGTGAAACCAGACAGTCTCTATGCTCTTGAATGAACTCACATAGGAAAATGAGGAAAGACAACAACACCATGTCACCTGTGAGTGAGCACTTTTCACAGAGCGATCTCTCTATGTATGACCTATCAGTTCTTGTCCTCAGAAGAAACATACATTAACCCTCCTTATTGTCCTATGACTACAGGGGTGTTAATGGGACAAGTCGCTTTGAATGGTCCCTTAGAATATGTGCTTACTGCTTATACTAAACTCTCTGTTTGATCTTGTATTTAGCTGTGACACTCTAGTACTTTTCCCAGACCTGAAGAAGAGCTCTGTGTAGCTGGAAAGCTTGTCTCTCTCACCAAGAGAAGCTGGTCCAATAAAAGATGTTACCTCACCCGCCTTGTCTCTCTAAAAGGTGAGAGGAGACCTATAGGTTATGTCTACATTGCAAAAAACCAAATCAAAACAAAAAACAGCAGCAGTGAGTCTCCGAGCCTGGGTCTACAGACTTGGGCTCATGGGGCAAAAAGAGCAATGTGGGCTGGAGCTCAGGCTCTCAGATGTGTCTCTCCCACCAGGTATCAGACGCGGAGCTCCAGCATCTGCTTGGCTGTTCTTGGTGTTGTAGCACGAGACCTGTGATCTTGCATCTGTAGACCCAGGCTCTGAGACTCCCTGTTGTGTGTGTGGCTTTTTTTTGTTTTTTGGTTGCAGTCTAGATGCACCCATAAGCCCAATGACCTGCTTGCACACAGCAGGTTGATGGCAGAGCAGAGAATAAAACATACATCTCCTAAGTCCCAGACCTATGCACAAGATTATATCGTGTTGTCCCCTTTCCCCTTCCCCAACTTTGCAGCCTTTGAAAAGTTACAGCTAGGTCCTAATACAGCAAAATCCTTTCTAAGCTAAAACTCCTATTGCTTGAGAAATGCAGGATCAGGCCCTTAAACTTACCAATCAAAGCAAGATGGCTGCATGTACACATCTGGTATAGATACTCACATAACTACACTTAAGCATTTGTGACACCATCCATTCCTTCAAATACACCTGCGAACAAAAGCTCATTCATAAAAATGTTTGCGGGGAGCAGCTGAAAGATGTTCAAAGAGAAGTCACTATTTTGGTTCCCATCTTCCCTGTTTCATCATGCTCGCTGTTAGACCTACTCTCCTATTGTATCACCTGATCTCTTTTGTACATTTGGTGTTTTTCCTTTTCTTGTGCTAAAAATACTTGTAACAATACTATCAGGTGTTTGGCTTATAATGATGGTTTTGTCACATTTTGGGAGAATGTGTATGAACATTCTCCTATGTAAAGCTATTCAAATAGTATGACTTTGGAAAGGAGTGTGTCAGTAAACAAAGTTTACTCTAAAGTTACTCTAAGACATAGAGAATGTTACTTAGGAAATTAGATTAATTATTGTTTCCTCACCTGTAAAAAAGGAATGATACTCACCTCTCTTTGTAAAGCGTTTTGAGATCTATTTATGGATGGAAAGTGCTGTATACGAGCTAGAGATTATAATTATTGAACATGTAGGCAGGGGAATGGAAAACAGTTTTACCAGGTTATTACAAAAACAGGTATTAAAAATTAGAGGGAAAGTTGTATGACCACAGAGCCAGACAACTAGATCCACTTAGTTGAGGAAGGCAGTCTAGGTCATCACAAGGGATCATGATTATGCTGTTTCTTAAAATATCCATTGAAAGTGGGTCTAACAGCAAGCATAATGAAACAGCAACCTAGTAGGAAAATTGGAACCAGATCACCACTGACAATGGATGGATTTGTGCTGACATGATACTGGAGTAATGCAGAGGTAAATTAGACCTAATATGTCTCATTATGTGTCAGAAAGAATCTAATGTTGTACTTCACACACTTAAGAGGATATCTATTTTATTACTGCATTTCACTTACATCACATGCATGTTTGTCTCTGTGAATATCTGTATATACTAGATATTAGGTTTGGCGTGTGATTCATTCCACATCTGACTGCTGATCTGCCTCTTGAGAGATAATGGGTTTGTGTGTGTCTATATATGTGCACAGGAAAAGAACATACCACTAGCTCTGTGAACCTAGAGACCCTGCTCATCAGTGGAATAAGAAGGCATGTGTTGAACTTGAGAGCAGGTGAACAGAATATGCAAGAGGCTAGCTCAGTGCAAGGTATGGATTTGAAAAAACTGGTTGGACAAGAGCTTATAAATTGCTTTATTCTGCTATGGGATTCTGTAATCTGTAGGGATCTTGAAACCCTTCCCATTTCCTTTGCTGATTGATTTGAAAAGACACTGTTACCAGAATGTCTTATGAGCCAGCAAAGTGTTTATGTTCTGGTTCATTGGTGGAATCTTTTCTGTTCTCCTATCCTAGGCAGCCATCAAAGCACTTCAGTAAAACCAAGTTTGCAAATCAATGGCAAGCCTCCGTCTCACAAACATCTGGAGGGGGAAGGAGAAAAAAAGAAAGTGTTTTTCTGAAAGCTGTTCAGTTCTCAGAAAACTGAGGCTGGGATAACATTCTCATCCCCCCTTTGCAAGCCATCATTCACACCCAATATATTATTCTTTTTATCAGGCAAGACAGCAGCATTTGGAATATTTCAAACTGGTACGTTAATCATCCAGAAACAACTTGTGATTGTTACGTGGTGGGTCTATATTTGACTGCTCAACAGACATGCGGGATTCTAATATGAGCAACAGGCTGTGACACCACAACGATCGTGTATCAGATGGATATCACAGAGACAGCTGCTCAGCCTGAGACTCCTGTGGCCTTTCCTTTTCATCTTTATTTAAAACAGAGATGCTGAGGCAGAATCCTTTCATTAGAGACATTCAACACATCCTCAATCACATAACATGGGATGTCAGTAACATTTAAAAACTACTTTTCAGCTATTCAGATGAATCTTTAAGCTATAACGTGATGCTATGTAGCTCTTAGGCTGTTTTCTATATACTGCACCTTGAAGCATAAAGTTTGCTCCTCTAACTTATCAGCAAGGGCATTCCCTGTCACACCAAGATGGCTGCTTTGACACGGTGAGTCACACACACTATGCTTTGTCATGAAGACAAATCTATCTTCCTTCTTTCTAAAATAAAAGTGAGCCAGACTGAAAGTACATATTATGTTTCTCCATAGACAAAAATCAAGTATCAGAAATCAGGTTCTTGGATTGTGAATTTTGTCGAACATGGAGCTATCGATTTGCTCTGAGCAATAGTCACATCATGAAATCTCTATCTTTCAGGCTGCTATGGGATAGAAGTAACCTTCCTTCCAAGGTATGCTTCACAGCATCAGGTGGTCTGAGCTAATATTTATGGATTTCAGCCACTTGACTTGTTACTGGTCTCCATCAAACTCTAGGTACATACAAGTTTGGTCAGCAAAACAAGTTTAACCATTAAACTATTATGGCCTGTGTGGTGCAGGAGGTCAGGCTAGGTGATCATCATGGTCCCTTCTGGCCTTAGAATCTAGGAATTTATTAATTTAGAAATAAGTGAATAGAATATTACAGTCCAGCCCCAGATTTTACACTAAATCTTTTCATATAATGAGAACTTGGTGCAGCTGAGAGATGAAGGATTAAGTTGCCCTTAGATTCTTGGCTATGGGATGTTTGCCAAACTCTCCTGAAATAATTGAGAGTAGATGAAAAATTGTCTCACATTCTGGTCATGAGAGTGATGAACAAAAACTGTTTCTGTTTCAGCTCATTAAAAATTAACAACTACAAAACCAACAACGGTCACGACACATAATGGTCTGAGTTACTAGCAAGCAAGCAAAGGAATTAATTAAAAATACACAGATGACATATTTAATAATGTTGCTAATAAGTCCTTTTGCTTCTTTGCTGTTAGCATTGATGTTTTTCCAAATGCCAGGGCTCCACCAGAAGGTCAACAATTCAATAGGGATTGTACAAGAAAGAGCCCTGGATGTGCACTTGGCCCTATGAATCTATGTTTCCCAAACCCAAGTAAGAATGCAAGGGACATTCAACAATGGTCCCTCAGCTGGAACACTATATAGGAGTGCTTAAAGAAGACATATGGTGCACACCGACCAACCAAAGCAAGACAGGCATTACTATTTATTCTAAAGAGCCACTCTGGCTCAGCAAGAAGTTGAGGTGGGCTGGATGCAGGATCCACAGCATGAGATTCTCCTCTCTGGGTTATGCAGGTCTGACCAGATGATCATAATAGTCCCTTCAGGCCTAAAAACCTACGAATCTATGATGCACACACAACCCAGGAACACATAGAGCAGTGGTTCCCAAGCCTTTTGAGTGAAAGCCCTACTAGTTAACACTAGGTAAAACACATGCCCTCCCCACCCCCCCGGCCATAAACACATATACAATGTAAATACATATACCTTATAAACCCTATAAACACATAGAATGATGAGAATAATAACAGTAAATGACATAAATAATAATAATAATCAATGACTCTTACCTGAGTAAGAAGCTAAGCCTTTCCTGGCACAGCCGCCACTGCATGACGCGTGTGGCCTGCCTCTTCCCGTCTCTCATGGACAGAGAGTAATGGAGGCTGACCCTGGCGGGTTGGAGGGGCTGCTCCTCTGCTCTGGTCGGAGTGGAGCTGGGGGCTGCTGCTCCCTTGTGGGGGGCTGCTTCTTCGCTCTGGCTTGTGTGCAGTTCAGGGGGCTGCTCCTCCCAACGTGGCGCTGAGGGGACTAAATGACTTTCATACACAACTAGGCTTGTTTAGCCTGTAGAAGAGAAGAATGAGGGGGGATTTGATAGCAGCCTTTAATTACCTGAAAGAGGGTTCCAGGGAGGATGGGGCTAGGCTGTTCTCAGTGGTGGCAGATGACAGAACAAGGAGCAACAGTCTCAAGTTGCAGGGGGGAGGTCTAGGTTGGACATTAGGAAAAAGTTTTTCACTAGGAGGGTGGTGAAGCACTGGAATGGGTTACCTACGGAGGTGGTGTAATCTCCATCCTTAGAGGTTTTTAAGCTGCGGCTTGACAAAACCCTCGCTGGGATTATTTAACTGAGGTTAGTCCTGCTTTGAGCAGGGGGTTGGACTAGATGACCTCCTGAGGTCCCTTCCAACTCTATGATTCTATGATTTTATGATATTACTGAAGCCTCATGGACCCCCTGTAATCTTTGGTGCCCCCCCAAGGGGGTCCCACATCCCAGGGTGGGAACTGTTGACAGTGAGTACACGTGCCAATACACAATAACTGCTATCCAGTATGCAGAAACCTGCGTGTGCCCACATCGAGGCATATTAAGGCTGAAGATGGCAATGATCTACTCTGGGTTTGTTTGTGCTTCTGTATTCATGGTTGGGATAAATCTCTGTTGCAGTACACTGCATTCTATTTCTGCCCCTGGAGCTGTAGTAATGGAGGTGCTGACAGCAGAGGACACATGGTCTTGTAATTCGGATAGGGATTCAGAAGACTAGGGATGTATTCTTGGCTCTACCACAGACTCCCTGTGAGACTTGGACAAATTATTTAATTTCTTTGCACCTCGGTTCACCCTCTAAAACTGGGATAATAATTCCCTACTTGGCAGGTATTCTGTGAGATTAAATTCACTAATGTCTGAGAGGCATTGAGATTTCCCTCTCCCATTCCAACACTCCATGGAGGGCTGGAAGCAAAAGGATGTTCTACTGCACAAATCCACGCACACATGTACATACATACACAATAACTACCATTCAGCATCCACATTTTTGTCTGGCTGGCTCAAGACCCCTTGAGGACCTGAATTCCTTTAAGATAAATTCATTCCCTTGTCCCCTTCTTTTCCCAGGATTATGTCCCATGACACAAGACAATCCAATCTGACCACAGGCCATCAATACCCCTAAAGATATACAACCAACAGACTCGATGAACTCCCCTTCCTAATGTGACTATGGGGTTTATGGTAGTTTAAGGATGCCTGGGGCAGTCTGACACGGTGCCTTTCTTTAGTCACTGTGATTACATACGTTTGGTCTGGGGCGCTCAGAGAAGCTCCTTTCAGCCACTCACCTCTCTGTTTACTCAGGCCATAGCCCTTATTCTGACTGACTGTTGACTGCCGAAGCTGGTGCAATGCCTTTCACACAGTGCTGTGCTCACAGGGAGGAGGGGGTGCATCATTGTGCTGATGCTTTGTTGGGTGCTTTGTGCTCTTTGTAGGCACTGATGCAAATTAGATCCTTTTAATCTGCTGTGGGGCATGCTTGGGCTGGGATAATCTGGTACTGAGTTCTCACTGGTGGGCCAACATTTTGCATATGATAAATTCAAAGTGACTATACTCTAATGCATGTCTGGTATCTAGCTAGGAGTCATGCATGGAGCCAAATTTTGCTCTTGGATCTTCTGAGGGTAGGTCTACATTGCAATTAAACCACTGTGGCTCGCCCGTGTCAGCTGACTCGGGCTACAAGGCTGTTTAATAGCACTGTAGACATTCAGGCTCAGGATGCCGCCTGGGTACCCGGGACCCCACCAGGTGGGATATGAGCCAAAGTCAGCTGACACAGGCCAGCCCCGGGTGTTTGATTGCAGTGTAGACCTATCCTGACTGGATAGAGCTCTGGGATACTCTGCAGTTTTGGTTCACAGCAGTTTGCTGAAACCTTTTGTTTTTCATGGGGCATTTGCTCCATAAGTTTTGCTTTGGTTTGGGTTTTGAGCTTCAATGACCCAAATTTTTAAAAAAATCCTCTTGAAGTTTGGCTTGATTGAACTTGACCAATCTTTTGGTAAACGTGAACCAAATGTTTATTTTGTAACAAAATCCCAAACCAAGCAATGTGGTTTCACAAACCTCCGCAACATAGCCCCACGAGAACTCATATGAGCATCAGAGGGCATAAGAGACAATCTCACCGCCACTGGGAAGAGCATTTAACTTGTACGGTGCTTGGCTAGATAACCACTCCCCGCCCTTGAAGACACAAAGCTACATAGTCATAGTGCTTCCAAATCCAAACAGCCTGACGTGCAAACATCATTCAGAAGTTCTTCTTGAGTCTCTCCTGGGCATGTGTGTTACAGTCACACACAACTAACTCAGCTGTCAAGTTGTCCAGAGTAGAGCTACTTTTTAAATGGCTTTAAAGAGTATTGCCAAGAACTACAGTAACATTATTTAAAGACCTTTTAAAAAGAGTCCTCTCCTTTAGTACACTCTTGGCTTATACTCTCATTTGGGGGAAAATGCTGCTATATTTTTTACTGATATTATTTAAAATCCTTTTAAGGAGCAGTTCCTCTTCTTTTATCCAAACGATTGATACCTGTGATAAGATTAACATTTCTGAGGTGGGGATGTGGAAGAAGACTGCTCCTTAAAAGGATCTGAAATAATGGAGCAGCAATATTTCATAACAGCATTGTCTAAAAGCCTTTTTCTAACAGGAAAAATCCGTGGGCTCTCCTTTCCCCACATGTACTTTCGTGGTTTGCATATTCTTCCTGGTGTTTGTCCCACTAGCTACACGAGGCTCCACTGTTGTACCTATAATTCAAACTTGATTAAACTACTGGAATGGCACTACAGCTTAAAGGCTACATTTTAAAAAGCAGTACATGTGATTTAGCAACGTGCATGGATTTACCCGTGCACAGGGATTTTCAAAATGGTGCATGAGAAGTTAGCTGCATGGCTTCAATTAGTTGTTCTGAAAATTGACCTTCAAGGACCACTCAGTAAAAAAGAAAATGCCTGAGAAGCACAATTAAAAACAATACTGCAGGTCAATGGAGAGTTTTACCTCTAGGTCACATGAATTCTAGCCTAGAAGGGGTGAGCTAATCAGGAAAAAAAAAAAAAAAAGAATTGTATTTTGGCTTTGAGTTACATGTGCACAAAACAGAAGACTTCATTTCCAGACCTGTCAAGCAGGCACTTTTCTTGGTACTAACATCACCTAACACCTCTCACAACCCCATTGAAAAATCTAGAGTTAAATCATGGTCACATTGAAATCAATGGTAAAAATCCCATTGACTTCAGTGAGGTCACACTCCTACTCTTTGGAAACTGTTGTAATAACAGTTCTCATACTGCTCAAAACCTACCAGGGACCATGTGTCAACTGAATTCCCACAGAAAAGGACACAATAGAAAAGAGTGAAGGAGGAAGCTTGAAATGATGTGAGATCATTTAAAATACATATATAAATAATGTGGCTATTACAGTTACATTATCCACTATTTCTTAAACCAATTATTTAAGCAATAGAAAAATGGTATAACAGGAGATCTGTGTAGAATGAGGATTAATGTGGTTCTTTGCAGTAAAGGAATCCCTTGAAATAAGAAGCAGCTGAACAGTATTGACTATGCTCCTTTTGTGACATATGTGGTATGCCAGCCATTTGTCAGCCACCTGTCTCAAGAGATGGCTATTTCTAGCACCGTTGCTGCTGTGGCTAAGAACTCTTAAAAGCGCTTGAGATATATAGCATTAAATTATCATTATTATTACTATTATTTATAGTATCTCCATAGTGCCTAGGAGCCCCAGTCTTAGACTAAGACCCCACTGTGCTAGATGCTGTACAAACACAGAACAACAAGATGGCCTGCTGCCCGAAAGAGCTTACAATCTAAATAAAGTTAACTGATTTGTTCCAGCCCAAAAGCAGCCTTGCCATTTGCAACTCTAGTTTTGTATATGCAAAATTTTGAGCACAAAACCTCTCTTAGATTTCCATACATGCCAGTATTATTTGCATATGCAGATTGGCAATACTTGTCTGAAACTAGCTCTGATGTTGAGGGGGTTTTCAGTTTTGCTTGCTCAGCTTTAAACACCTACACCAAAATTTCCAAAATTGTTGGCCTGAAGTAAGGTATCTCTAGTTAGGCACTTAAACAGGTGGCCTGATTTGCAGAGGTTTTGTGTCACTGATGTATGTAGAAGCTATGGGTGCTGAGCAATTCTGAAAATCAGGCCAATTACTCAGAGGCCAAAATATAGTTTCAGGTGTCCAACCTTAGGCCTTGTCTTCACTGGGTTTTTTTGCATCTGTATTTCAAAATGGGATAGGGTGCAACTGGCCAAATCATTTTTTATACCAGTGCAATGTGTCTGTAATAGAGGTATGCACTGATGCAAAATTCCCCCCGTGAATACTAGGCTGCAGGGCCTCAGTCACCCACCTTTCAAATGTTGGCTGTAAGACCTGATTGTCCAAGATGCTAAGCACCACTATAACCCACTGGGTGAAACCCTGAGCCTATTGAAATCAGTGGGAGTTTTGCCATTCTGCACTTCTGAAACTCAGGCCCTAGGCTGTGTCCTCAAAAATTAGGGCATGCATATGTATATCTTTGGACCCATAAAATGTCAGTGCTGCACAGCTAGGGAAGTTGCTGTGGAGACTGGTCAATAGTTGTGCCAGGATAAATGATTTGCAATATATTATAGACAGAACTGGTAGTGCCATCTATCATTAAGATTGCCTGAAACTTCCCATGATAAGAACCTCTTCTTTTCAGTTGCTTATAACTTGGCCAAACTTAAACTGTGAAGGCTGAAATTTTCCATGCTGAGTGTCTATCTCAGGATAAATGTTTTTGGAAAGTGTTAGTAAAAAGGGTTCACACTCATTTCCAAGAATGAGATTAGGGAAAAATACATGGTTTTGTCCACGTCAAATAATTGACAACTGTTTCATTGAGAAGCTCTCGCACTTCCATACTTTGCAGCAGGAGCTTGAAATTTGGCAGGATATTGGCATGGGTGTCAGGGATGTAACTTTTGCTTTTTCCTGTGAAAATCTGTCCTAATTTGACCAAGTGATAAGCCTTTGAAAAATCACAGGTCACACAAAAGACTCGTTAGAGTTTGGCAGCTAAAGTCTTTGAAAAGTCCATCCGCACTGGGCATGCTTCATCCCACGGTTGCGGCGGTGAGCAGGACTTTCCTGGAAATTGCTGCTCCAGGCTTCTGTGATGCCAGGAACAGGAACTGAAAGCAGGGAGACAATCTCTCCTGTGTCCTCAGTGCTCTCCCAATTGTCAGCCAGGTGGCATGGAGAATAAAACTGCCTGGCTGGAATGCAAATAGGACAAAAGAGAAGTCTGGGGATGTGACAAAGGAAGTAGACTGGGATCTGGCAGAGTGGGAAAGAGACTGAGATCATAGGAACTAGGATGAGAGTGGGAGAACTGTGACTGATGTCAAGAGGGAAGAAGAGGGAGGGAGAAGACTGGGACTGGCTGAGCCAGGAAGCTAAGACTGGGATAAAAAGCCCAGCAGGATGGAGACTGGGGCTAGCTAGGCAAGGAGAATGAGACAAGGAGCTGGAGACGGAGAGAGAAAGGAGAGGACAGAGGCCAGGATAGGCTGGAGGGGATAGTCTTGAGACAACAGGGTATAAGGATCTGTGGGCACCAAAGCACACTCCCTTCCAGAACCTGGAACTGAACCCTAAATTCCTGAGTCTCACCATTCCTCTGCTATCAGTAAAAAGTTGTGAAGTCCACTGGCAAAGTCTCTCTCTCATCCCCCTCTAGAGCAGGTCAACATGGAGAATCACAACTTATTATGGCTACCAGTTACTTCATCAGCTAAAATGACAGGGGTTTGCGGAAGACATCTGTGTAGTGGATCTAAATGTTCCAACTCTCTGGATGAACCATGCGGTTGCCATATAATAGAATTTATTTTTTTCAATTAACTTTTTAAACAAATCTAGGAAATAACATACAAAAAACAATGTTAAAAGAAAATGTCAATTGCAAAGTCAAGCACTCAGAAATTAGGAAATGCTAGAAGTAAGCCTGCCTGTGTAAATCAGCCCCCTTGTGTGTCTGCATTATAATACAGTCATTAATTACATGATCACTGACTATTTTTTTCCACTGGACTGCTTCATTCAGTGCACAGGCTGGACCTGCTCTGAGGACCAATCAGGATTGTGTAGCGACAGAAGGGGCTGACTGAAGGACCCCTGCCTTGTTTGTTGCAGAAGTTGGAAGAAATGTAGTGAGTGAGGCAGGGGATTGCAGGAAGAGAAAGAATGGTCTTATGGTTAAGGCAGTTGAATGCTGCCTTGAAGAATTATATTCTACCCCTGCCTCTGCCACAGAATTCCTGTGTGATACTGTGCAAGTCACTTAAACCAAACTTTTAGCAGCTAGTCACTAATTTTATATTCCTCATTTTCTGGATGCTGGACTTGAGATGCTGGGGTCTGGTTTGCAGAAGCACTGAGTGCTTATAGTTGCAACTGAAGTCAACGGGAGTTGTGCTTTGAACATATAAAGTGCTGTATAATGCTAACTATATGAAAATCAGCCAGAGTTGTCTCAATACCTAACATTAGTGGTCACTTTTTACCTTAATCTGTCTGTGCCTCCATTCCACATCTGTAAAATGAGGATAATAATACCACTTCACCAGGCAGGGAAGTTGTGGAAATAAATTCATTAATATTTGTGAAGCACTCAGATACTGCAGTGATGAGTACCATTGAAAAGTCCATATGGAAATTAATAATTCTGTATTCAGAGCAGGGTTCGAACAGTGGGCAGTGAACACGGCATTTCACACAAACAATTCTGGCATTTTCTAACTTTTAAGTATTTGACTTTGCAATCTTAACATTTTTAATGTAGTTTTTTATGTGTAACACACACACACACACACCTCAGAGAAAGAGAGAATCCATGATATGTGCTGATATGAAGGTTGCATAGGGCATGAGTTTTGGGATGACTTCATTAGCTTCTCTCTCTTTCTCTCTCTCTCCCCTCACTCCCCAAACAAACATTGCCATGTCACAGGAAAAGAGCAGGGCAGGGGAAAAAATAGATGAGGCATTTGCTTCTCAGCTGGAGTAATAAACCATGAACATAATAATGAGAAAGGGGAGAAACATTCAAGGTTATAGTAAGTCAGTCAGATGTTCTGGTAGCACCTGGCCCTTCCCCGAAGAATATGGTATGGTTTGTACATAATCTGATTGGCAATACCCCTACAGTGGAAAAAAGAGGCACATTACTTGTGTTCAAATTTAAATGCACCCCACACCACTGTCTGATGGATTGTCCACAATATCATTAGCTGCACATGCTGCTAATTGTAGCGACTGCTAATCCATCCGAGCAGCCAAAATGATATTAGCTTTCAATAGGATTTACATATATTCAGTCTTGTGTCTGCATCAGCAAGCAATTAAAATTTAAACTGTTGAACATGCAGCTTGCTGGAGGCTAAGTAATATTTAATAGCATTAACGATGCACTTCCCAATCAGCCTACGAATCTCTTTACAGGCTCATCAATTCACTAGCATCGCTATGTGGCACAACAGACATTTCCTCTCATCCTAACAGCTTCCAGAGGAGGGCACTGTCATGTGAAACATGATCTAAACACCAGCTACACTGACTGTGCCAGCAGAATACTCTCTGTTTCTGTCTCTCTCTCATATAAAAGGGAAGGCAGAGGAGTTGGCATTTGCATGCCAGCGCTCAATGGATGCAACAAAAGCTATTTAGAAGAAAACAGCCCTGAGAGCATGAAGAAGAGGCATTGACCAAATCAGGTGCAAGTGGCCTATGTAGTTAGTTGGTGGACCACCTGCTTTGGGGAATGTTAGACAAGGCCAGACAGCACAGCAGTCTCCGTCCCCTTCTGTTCTTAGCAAATTTAGTTGGATACCAACCAGAGATGTGCTGATCAATGGTTACCTGTTTGTTTCCACCAACTAGTGGACGGCTTGAGGAGTATTGCACTTTGGTCACACATCATTGTCCTAAAAGAACCAGATGGATCTTTATCTGGAAGGCAAGGAATTAATACAAATTAAAATCAGAAACATATTTGTGAAGTATTTCCCTTCCTAAACTTTGATTCCTTCAACCACATTTTCCAGAAAATTATCTTTTTTCAAAGGACATGTTAAGTCGGATTCATCTAAGGGATAATGAGTAGAGCTGGATGAATTCTTCAGATGAAACTTGTTTTGGCAAAACATGTAGATTCAACTACATTGAAATGTTTTGCTAATTCATGTATTCACTAATTGTTTTGGTCAAAACCAAAACCAAACCAAACAGAAAACTCCAAAAAATCTAAATGTTTGTTTTGACGCTTTTTAAACGAAATGGTTCAATTTTTCTGTTCAAAACAACTTTTCATTTTGAAATTGCCTTCAATTTGATTAAAAGTATTTGAAAAAAGTGAAACCAAAACGAAATGTTTAGTTTAGGTTTGACCAAAATCTTTTGTTTAACTTCAGACCATTCCACTCCCCCTGACTTTTTGATTCACTGAATGTTTCAAAAAACTTCGGTTTCAAGTCAGCTTGAAATTTTTTTTAATTTTTTTTGGAATTGCTGGCAAACCAAAAAGTCTATTATTTGCCCAGCTCTAATAATGAGGAGAAAGGATTGGACTGGGGATATTTACACAGCAATGGCATTCCTATTAGTTACCTACTTTTCCATTTTAATGGTAAATCCCAATGGACCTGCTGAGTGGGCGTGAAGCCTGTCCAGAGTTGTGTGGCTCAGCCAGGCTCCACCACAACAGATCCTGAGGAGGGAGGGCCCTCAGCAATGTCTACGGTGTTCATCCATGGTCAGCCAGACCCTTCCTGAGATAAAATTCACAGGTGAGATTCTCACCCCTGCTCCAGCTCCTTGATACCAGGGAGAGGTGTAGGAGTCGCAGAAAGAAGCTCAAAAAGCCTTGGATCCAGTCATGGCAGAATTTGCCTGGTGCAAACACTGCTGCAGACAGCCATAAGACTACCTTCTGAGGACCCCCTTTGCATGCCCTGGTGTAGGGCATGTGTGAAGAGCACTGCTGGCAGTGTTGCTGCCATAACTTAGCCAGGTCTTCAGGGCTGTTAAAATTATTCCAGGGGCTGCTTAAAGCCACCATAGTGCCCTTTGCCGCTCTGGGCTATGAGTTTTATGCTGTACTGCTTCGAGGCACAGCTAAGAATCTCACCAGCACTAGAACTGATTTCCCATCTCACAACAAAATTCCAGATTTTGAAAAGCTTTCCCATCCTGAATTGGGACAAAAAGCCGAAACCCCAAAACTTGTGTGAACTGGAAAAACAAATTGTTTTGTAAACATTTTGTTTGATAAATTCAAAATGTTTCATTTTGGCTTTGACCTTTATTAATTTACTTTTATTTCTGAAATACAAATTAACTTAATTTCTAACTGAAAAGTCATTTCAAACTGAAAAATCAAAACATTTCTACATTTTCTTAGCATTTACAATTTTTTGCCCCCACAATGGAGAAATTGCCAAAACTGACGCCTTCCCATGAGAAGTTGTGGTTTTGGCATTTTCAGATGAAAAAATGATTAGACAAAAAATTCCTGGCCAGCTCTAAACTTCACTGGATGATTCCTCTCTCCCTGCTATATATTACAGCAAAGGGGCAAAGCAGCCCAGTTGGGAGAAAAATGATACCTCCCTCCACATCCTTGTGGCCAGTTGGGGAGAACATGATGGGACCAAGGATGACCACCAGAGGTGTCTGCAGCCTGCTGACAGCTCTGTCTAGAACATTGTTTAAATTCAGAAGTCGATAAATAAGGGATTGGCATGCCATCTGGAGCATGCTGAAGAAACTGCCCAAACCTGCTCTCCTTGACATCAGTGGCAAAACTCCCATTGTCTTCAGTGGTAGCAAAAGTGAACAGGACGTAAGCACTTGCTTAAAGTTACACATTGGTGCTTTCCTGATTAAGTCTGTTTTCCTGAATCAGGGCCGGAATCAGGTTTCCAGTGCAAATACAATTCTGAATTTGAAATGTGCTTTTTATGAATATTCTGCAAAATTTCTGTTTCCACAAACATCTGTATTGGTAAACTCCTAGACTAGAATATTCAGGGAGAGGAAACACAAAAGGGCAATCACTTAGTGACAATGAAGTTAAAACTGAATGACTCAACTGCATCTGAATGAATATTTGCAGAATTCTTTTTACAGTATTCACTACACCCTATCAAATAGTAAATTTCATTACTATAAGGGTCTAACACAGTTGCTCCCACAGTAACATATTCATCCATTATTATATCATTTGCTCTTCATTTTAATTGTCTTGGCAACAAAGATCAGGTCTCTCTTTAGTGTTTTACACTTTGATATATCAGCATTTAAAATCTTAGAAGAGGAAAAAAATGCCAACTTTAGGTGAGGCTACTAAGTGTTGCCTTTTTTCAAGTCTCTCGCTATGTGATTTATTGTGTCAATTTAACAAAACAGAGTTGATCTGACTTGAGACAAAATAGTCTGTTAAGGAGACAGACGTAACAGGAATATATTTTCTATGTATTAAACCAAACATATAAAGAAATTTGAGGAAGTTCTCTTTCAAATGAATATCTTTTAAAGGAATAAGTCATTTCAAAAACTCACATTTCCACTACAATAGAATAATAAATAATAATTCTTATTTATTACGGAGCACTTTTCATCTGTAGATCTCAAAGTACTTTTCAAAGGGAGGTCAACTTATCCTGATCCTTTTTTTACAGATAGGGAAACTGAAGTCCAAAAAGGTGAAGCGACTTACTCACAGTCACAGAGTAGGTCAGTAGAAGAGCTGGGATCAGAACCCAAGTTTCCTGTTTCTCAGTCCAATGCCTATGTAATGACAGGGATAATGAGCACTGTTGTCCAGAGGTCAGTGCATAGGGCTGGGATTCTGGAGAGATGATTTGGATTCCCAGCTCTGCCACTGACTCATTCTGTGAGATTGGGCAAGTTACTTTACGTATCTGGGCTTCAGTGTCCCCATCTGTAAAATGGGGATAGCAGTGTTTATCCCACTTTGTAAAACTCTTTGACACCCTAAAATGAAAGTGTTCTATCAGTGGAAAATATCATCATCATGATCATCACTGCAGGAGACCTACATCTGGAAGCAATGCACACTGGGGACCTGGAGACAGACTCAAGCACAAACTGAGGTGTTTAGAAGCTGGTTGAGTTCTTGGATGCAGAATTTGACCCTTGGCCTTCAGAAGGAAGGTGTGGGGAAGGGAATGAAAAAAAATGCAGGTTGCTTGTTTCCAGAGCATCTGTTACAGCATAAAGTCTCCCCTTCCGAAGGTTATTAGGGGGCAGAATGAGACTGTCCTTCACTACCATGCTGGTCTCTGCTCCAGTGGGAAGTTGGAGATCAGCTATGAAAGGTCACACCAGTTGCTTGAGGGGCACTCATTCATCCAATCACTAGGGCCTCGTCTACACTAGGATTTATCCAGTGTTTACAGTTCCCAGTGGGTGCAGCTCCAGCAGTGATACCACCAGTGGAGCCTACAAAGCAGACATGACTCTCAGAAACTCAGGCTTTAGACGATAAAATGACAAAAATGTATGAGCTTTGTCTACCCAGTAGCCTCCATTGTGCTGCCCCCAGTGAAGCTGCAACCATTGGGAGTTACAGGTAGAACTGAGTGACATTTTTTGACAAACATGTTTTGTGTTGAAAAAAAGCATTTTTGGGGTCCCGAAACCTATTCATCGAATTCAATGAAAGAGTCAAAAACCATTTAGCTTAGAAAGAGTTGCAATGTTTTGTTTGGACTTTTCCATTTGAAACAGGGTTTCAAATTGACATTGGCCAATTAAAAAAAAAAACAGCACACCAAAAAAAAAAAAAAAAAAAAGGGGGTGGAGGGGTGAAAAAACACCCAGAATGGCCAATTTGAAATAACCATGCTTTTCCTTAAAAAAAAAATAAAAAAAAAATTGAGTCAACTTTTTAGTTTTTGTTTCAATGAAAACTTTCAGGAAAAAAAAGAGTTTGATTTGAATTTGAATTGAACTGTATTTTCTTTGATTTCCGGTTCAGCCCCTGCAAACCAAAAGAATCCATATTCATTCAGCCCTAATTACAGGTCCTGAAACATCCATGGTCTGCTCCTTTCCTTCTGATCTCCACTCTGCTCCCTCAGACCGCTCTCATTTTATTTTACAGCTGTCTGATTACAGAGGTAAGCTTCTATAGTATTTATAGCAGTTTATAGAAGATTGTTCACAGAGCAACAAAGTGGGGAAATACCGTAACCAACTGAAATTGCAAACTATATTTTGACAGGCAGAATAAATGACCCGAGTCAAAATTTGATCAGGCAACTGGACCAGAATTAATATCTACTATTATGAAAGTGTCTTGGAATCTTTAATGACTCGAGGTGATCAGGACCTTGGCTTTATATCTCCTATTAAAACTGTACCTCAGCAGTTCAGTGTCACCTAATCCCACGCTGGAACAAAGATTAATTACTGACTCAGTGGGATGTGAGATTTTAGTAGATCCCTTCCAATGGAATCTCGGCCTTATTGTATGCACAATATTTTTATACTCTATAATTGCAATGGGGAATCCAGGAACTGAAAAACACCCCAGAATCTTTACCAAGTTATGAAGCCTTCATTTTTAGTGTCTTTGATTTTCAGCAGCCCTCCCCAACCACATTAAAACAGTACAAGATAGGTTAAGCAAATAATTATTTTTTCCAGTTCTTTTTGAACCAACACTTCATTTTTTCCCACAAAAAGAAAAAATATCATTTCAAATCATGTCGTTCAACCCAAAACTTTTTTTTTTTTTTTTTGCTTTTCGTTTTCTTTCAGGTGTTTTTCACCCTTTTAAAAAAAACATTATCTACATTTTCTAAATGAAAGCATTTCAAAATGAAATGTCAAGGCATTTTGCTTCAGAAATGTGAAAACAAAATGTTTCAAAAAAAAATGTTTCAAAAATAGCCACATGCATGTAGCAGCACGGTCGGTGGCCCAGGCTAGCTACCCCAAGCCTCCCTGAGTTCAAGTGTGGGTGGGTAGCCTGAACTGCTGCCTGTGCTGCAACATCCACCCTGCTTTTATTAGCAAGCTAACTCGAGTTGAGCTAGTGCAAGTCTGTCTATCTGCACTGGGACTCACATGTCCCAGCTGCAGTGTAGACAAACCCTAAGCTAGTGGAGCTATTCCATCTCACCCAGGCTGAGGCTCTTAAAGTACAAATCTTTGCTTTTGTTCTGTGTGTGTCTCTCTGTGCATATGGCTGCAGGTTGGGTTGGACACTAGGCAATGTCAATTTATAAGCAAGATAAAAGGTAGATGAATGGTTTTCTCTACACTTCTTTTTGGCGGGATTAGTCAGGCTCCAGGAGCAGCTGAAACTTGTCATTTTTGTACAAGATCACTTAATAAACTGATCAGCACCTTATCGCTGCCTCAAAGTCACTCCACTTTTAGGGATGTCCAAACACATTAATTATCAAAAACAAACCACGGAGGACAGCCTTGTGAGAAGTGGCTTATGTTAACTGAAGATCAAAGAAAGATAACTCATGGCTAGTCCTTGGGTTCATTTGAAGACACAGCAGAGAAAGGAGTTATAAATTATGAAACCCTAGCTGATCAAAATTACTTTAATGGTCAGAATGACTCAAGGGTGACACACAGCAAATCATAGTCCAGACAATACTGCTCCTATTACAAGACAATCCGCCTCACCCCATATGAAGTGCCCTGCAACCATGTGTCCTGATGTGAACTTTATTAAGGAAATTTGGGGATATGTCTGACAAAAATGTGAACAGACTGGGGGGATGGGGGAGAACCCTGGAAAGCATGCTTGAACCATGGGATATGAGAAAAAAAAAGAGCATGGACCAATGTGACATGCAGTTTATTTACCACGTTATCAACATATGGAGTTTAGGGACTATGATGATGAGTGCCTTCTAAATGCATGTAAAAAATAAAATAAAATAAGTGAGTTAATATTGTTCAAAAGAATATGCCAAAAAACTGCACTATTTAGCACTTAGGACCCTCCCTGCAAACCTAGTCTTCTGCCCATAGTCCCATTTAAATCTATTTCAAATATGGTACAGTCATTCATTCTTACTAAGTTTTCATTTACAGGGATTTAGGAAACAGCTGTATTTTCAGTTTCTATTTTTTGTACTGGCAGATTATTACTCTAGGTTAATGGGATTACTCATGGGATCATTGGGATTACTAAAATGAGACATGTTGGCACAACAGGATCGGGGCCTTTGGTAGTTATGGGCTTGATCTTGCAAGACGTTGAGCATTTGGTGCCAGTCCAGCAGAGCACTTAAGTATGTGTTTAACTTTGAGCAGGTGAGTTCTCCCAATAACTTCAGTCAGACTATTTACATGCTTAACGTTAAGCATGCGTTTAAGTGCTTTGCTGGATCAGGGATGCTCGGAACCATGAAAAGTCTGTCATTGACTTCAGTGGGAGTTGTACTTGTTCAGCGTTTTTGAAAATCAGCTCACTTAATTAGGTCCCTCAGTTTACACACCCACATTTAAGGATTTTGTCCTGTGATTCTAGTCTGATGAGTCACTTACAACTTTAGGCAAATTATGTGTCTCAGTAAATCTTTCTGGTAAAAACTAAGTGTCTAATCCTGCTCCCATTAAAGACAATGGGAATTTTGCTATTGAAGACTATAGAAGAAGGATTGGGCCCTAAATCTTCATTGAAAATCAGGTATTACAACCAACGTTTTCTATGTAAATAAATGATTTTTTTAAAAATCTCCTAAACCCAGCAACCTTACTTAAGTCTATTTATTCTTTCGATGAACCATGTTAAAGCAGGCTTATAGACAAAGTATATATTGTAGATCCTTTGAGATACACAGATAAAACATTGTTAGTAGCTATGCCCACTTTTCTTTGTGCCCAAACATAAAAGAACTAGACAGAAATAATCATCTTAATGGGAGATTCTATAATCAGGGTCATCCACACAACATGAGAACAGTAATGGCCAGCTCAGGGTGTAATATCCATTAGTTATATCAAAAACTCAATATATTAAGTTCAATATATTAAGCATGGGACAAGAAATTTGTTCATTAAGGATCTTATTGAAAGTTCATTGAAGTCAATGAAGACTCCCATTGACTTCTATGGTCTTTGGATCAGACTCTAAATAGACTGCCAGCTATGTAGGCTGACCTCGTCTGTATGCACACCTTTTATCCTACACAAAGCATCTGTTCTGAAAATGTTTTGTAATTAATTTACAAACTGCCTTAATAGAAAACTTCACTCTTAGTCCTGCAGCATTATTAACACAAAAAACTATAAGCCTAGTTAATAATGAACACAGCAAAAAAATTAAGACAGGTGATCCATTTTTAAAAGCACATTGGAGAGTACATGGTAAAGTATTATGAATAAGCAGAACACATACAGTAAGAACATTATTTTTTTTTCAATTAAGTAATGAATATTGAAACATTGCAGGAAATCTCCTGACTTATGATGAGAGAAAAAAAGATTCATATTATTCAGGATACCTTCACCTGATATTTATTGCAAAATTACTGTAACACTTTGTACTGGGTTTATATGACAGGATGTGCTGGATGCTGTACAGCAAATTTGGCTTGAAAAAGCAGCAAGCTCACTTTTTGAAAAAGCCATCCGAGGTCACCTGCTTTCCTGAGTTGTAAACCTTCTTGACCGTCTGTCGATGTAGACACTGAACTGCTCCAGCAAGGTGACTGCATTCTACATTGCTCTGAGACGCACGGAAGTGCAGAAAACCATCAAGGGAATCTGGGGCTGCTTTTCACTTGGCAGCAGTTCAGTTAGTTTGTCTTCATCTGACTGGGCACCTGTCTCATCTGATTCATTTTCTTTTTGCACAAATCCAACTCTCTATCTTCATCTCTGCAATTTGAAAAAATTTCCGCTTTGTCTCCTGCCTTCAGCTAGCTGCCCATGACATCTGGCTTTGACCTGTGGCAAGGCTGTGTGCACTACTGCAGCCACAGTGGTATAATGAAACTGCAAACAGAGGGCAGTGTGTCAGAACATTATTGTTATGTTCAGACACACAGCTCTTTGTATTTCATTTTTCAGTTACCTCTCAGGATTCAGATATATTCAAGCTCAGTTCATGCTAAGGGAAGAAGAGCTCAAAAGAACCAGAATAAAGAAAGGGTGGGCAGCACTGTTATCTGTTGTTAAGTAAGGTCAATTGTTCATGTAAAATCATGTGCATTTGCCTCATATCTGCCCTTGGCATTTCTCATCATAACAGACACTTCATTTTCATTCATCTCTTCCGCAGCACTGGTGTCTGTAAGCTTAACGTGAAACCATGTTACTTTGCAAGCGTGTTTTAGCTGATTGGACAGCTGTTCCCCCTAGATAACATTGTCAAAGCTGAATATTTTCCTCTTTTAATGGTGAATGATGGAGCTTTTGTAAAAAAAAATATTTTAAAAACTATAAATAATCCCAAGTAATTAACAGAACATGGGCCAACTCCTATCCGTATCCAAGGGAGTGGGGAGGTGGGAGGCTGAGCTGTGCCAGCTATACATCTGGCATCGGAGCTATTCTGCAGTTGCACAGCAGGACAGTTCAGGGTCAGCAAATACAATGGGTCTGGTTCTCTCAAGTGCACTTGTTTTACACTGACTGTCACTCCACAGATCCCAGTGGAGTTACTCCTCATTTACACCACTGTAATGAAGAGATCAGTGCTTCTTATTGCTCCTCCGAGTATAGCAGGTGCTCAATTAATGCATGGGAAAATTTCCAAGACAACCTGTTAGAAAATGCTGATTCATTGAAAGCAAAACATTTTATGGAAACATGTCGAGTGTGATGACATTTCATTTCCGGGGAAAACAAGTAGAAACAAAGCATTTCAAAAATCTCAAAACATCCCGTTGCAACATTTCTGGAACAAAGCATGTCGGTTTTTCATTTTGATATGATTTTTCAATTCAAAATTTATTTTATATAAAAAAATTAAAAACATTCAAAAAGTAAAAATTCAGACTGAAACATTTCAGATTTACCTAAATGAAACCTGAAACGATTATTTTATTTATTTATTGGAATTTCGTTCTGTGGGAAATATCAAAACTTTTGTTTTTGTCCTATTTTGGAATGAAAAAAATGTGAAAATCGTAGAATTCCCTGAAAAATAAAAAACCCAGTTCCCACAAAACCCTAGTGCTAGCCCATGAGGAGGCTGGATGTGCCACCCCCCTGCTCAGCAAAATGCAAAGCAAACATACCACCAACGTGAAAAGGGTATTTCAGCTTCAACAGTCTAGAATGTTATTAGTAACACAAAGTATTCTTTTATTTCTTCCTAACAGCATCCTTCTCCTTTGTCATTTATGGACAGATTTGGGAGCTCCTGGGTGCAGATCTCCTTTGAAAATTGGGTTCCTTCACCTAAGTGCCTAAATGGGAGCTGAGGAGTTTTGAAAATCTGACCCAAGTCGTTGTTTCTGAACACTTCTGCTAATCTGGCTCTTGAAGTCTACACTTACTCTGCAGAGGCCAGGTTTTGCTAACCTAAAGCGGGTTGAGGAGTACTTTCTCCACAAGAAGCCCCCTTGGAGAAAAGGGCACGAGACATTTGAGCAAAGTCAAATGTTTACAGCTTAAAAATGAAATGCAAAGTTTTAAAAAAATGTATGTGAGCTCCCAAATCATTAAGGGATTGAACCAACTCCTGTTGAAGTCAATGAAAAGACTCCCATTTAATTTCAAAGGGCTCCGGATCAAGCCCTAGGTTCTATCTGCAAAATCTTTATTGTTGGTGACGTATGAGACAAAAAGAACACAGTTTGACTTTCAGTTTCCAGGCTGAGTGTGTGCTGCTGACAGTTAGGAAAACCATCTTATTACTTGTAACTAATCCGATTTGATATGAAGACACTGAGAGAGAAAAGCTGTTGCAGTTTTTACAATCGCTTCTCAGAGTTAGGCCAGCATTATAAAATACTCAGGACTCTGCTTTCCCTTCTGTACATTGGAGATGTAATCATATAAATCTTCTGTGTTTTAATCTTAATAATGCTTTTTATAAAAATCACATTGTTTTCTCATGCGAAGGAGGCCAGCTATTTGATGTCCTGGCAGTATTATTCATGGGTATTGTGAAATAGAACTGGAAAATCGCTCAGTATTCTTAAAATATCCCTTCATTATCATTAGCTCTGTAATACTCTTTCATTAGTGTTTCCGTCTGGATCTTTCCTGTAGAAGTCATATGTAAACAGCATGATCAAGGCTCTTCTCCACCACCTGCTTTTCTGTCCAGCTTTTTCCACTCACAGCCTCCTGGACATACTCTAGAAGCTCTGTTCCATGCTGTCTAGTTCTTTCATATGGTTATGATTTGTTTTGCAAAATGTATTACACATATATTAACCTCATCACAAATGTATGATGTACACATTCAATAAATATCAAATAGATCCATTTCTATGGTATGTAAAATATATGGAAATAAATCAATTAATTAACATTTCCCCCCTATTTTAAATCTATGGGGCTCATGAAAACCAGAGGAGGGGGGCTTAGGACATAGAACTCCCAGTGAGGATTTCTTCCCTGTCATTCCATTTGGGAGTGGGGTCTGGCTTTCTCTGATGAAAAGACCAAATGCCCCATGCCCCAAGTCTGATCCCAGAGGTGACATACCAGAGACCAGAGCCGTCCATGCAGAGATGTGGTGCCTCAACCCTGCTCTGGCTTCCTGCGGTCCCACTAGCACATAATGACTTATGAGCTGAAGTCAAATCTCTGGACACATATCCACATTCTGGATAACTGAGAGTGTTGATTAATGGGGGTTCAAGTAATCAAGGTTTGACTACACCGACAAACAAAAAAGACCAAGGAAAATAATGAAACGTGGCCAAGGATGCACTAAGTGCCAGATGTTAGGAGGATTTACATCAGCTGAGGAGCTGGCCCTAAAAGCTTGCCCCAGGCAAGCACATCTGGAGATGAACTCATTGCTTCTCTCTTCTGGTGCACTGAAACACAAAGTCCCAGATTTTCAGGACTGCTCATGGACAAACGTACATGTCTGTAGTAAGTTCCATATGGGGAATTATGCATGAGCATTTCTGGGAATCTGGACCAAAATGTATAGTTTAATACAATGCACCTTGTTCCTGTGACAAAGAGATGACGTGGCCCCAAGACCAAGCACTCTGACTAAGCTAGTGTATGGTTTGCCTTCTCAGCTGGCGCAGCAGGCAGCCACGTGAATGGAACACTTAACCTGGAGCACTTCCTTGGCATTTCACAGAGAATTAGGGCCATGTTCCTCTGACAACTGGAATGATACAGACCACTTTGGCTGAAATGTTATTGCTTCCTGTCTGTCTCTTCTGTCCTTCACAATAAAGAAGAATTTAAGTACATTTGTAGTTATATCACCTTTCTGGAGTGATGCCCATTAGTTCTGGCTAAATCAAATATATGTTGAAGTACATTATACTAGAGCATGCTTCCAAAGATACGCTGAATCTATCTCTACTCCACTCCAATTCATATAGGTGTACACACGCACAGATTCTGCCTTCAGGTACACGACCACATCTCCTGTTCATGCCTGTTGCGCACACATAACTGAGGACAGAATGTGACTGGGTGGACAGGGTAGATAACACTGTCCAGCAGCTAGCGATGGGGACGACCAATGGGCTACTTGGTTTCTAATCCTGATTGTCAGTCAGAATGTGCCAGGTTGGGTAAACCACGAGGACCTGATTCTGTTCTGAATGCTGCTGATGTTAGATCATGGGAACTCCAGTGGGTACTTTGGGTTCCCAGTCTGAGATCAGAATCAGACCCTGAATCTTTATATGTGACAGCTCTTTAGTGTCATTTCCCGATCTATAACTGGGGGATAATTATTTCCTAACATAGTAAGGCATTGGGAGATCCTCAGATCAAAGGTGCTCTTCAGATTGCATGTTCTTTGGGGCACTGTGTGGGGTGTCCAGGACTGTAAGCCACCATTTTATCCCTCCTGCCTCAGCAAGAGGGAGTTTTTCTTGAGGAAGCTGGGTGTCAGCTCCCTGACAGTGCCAGCTTGACAGCCACTCACACATTTTCCCCTGGGCTCTGTCCACCCCTATTTTGCCTTGCAGGTAAACACTTGGTGTACCCCAATTTCCGGACCCCTCAGAGACATCCCTCTGTAGTGTCCAGCCCCCGTCACTGGACACTCACAGTAATGACCAGGTCTGCTACTCTCAAGGGAACACTATGCACACTCCAGCTGGTTTGATTCAGCTGAGTATCAGCTCCAATATCACAGCCCAGCACTCCGATTTATTTATAGTGACAACAAATCAGTGCATTATAAAAGAAGAGAGATTTCAGAGATAACAAACAAGGATAATGGGAACAGAAATGGTTATGAACAAAACGAAAGTAACACACACTTTCCAGAGACTAAAACTTAATTTTAACGGGTTACAGGCCTTGGTCTGAAACAGTCTCTCACCTCAGTTTTTTCTGCAGAGCTTGATGGTTTCCAACAAAGCAGGATCTCAAATGTTCACAAATCCCCCCTTTCCGCCAAGGGTGTTCTGCAGTGAAATGGGTAACAAACATGTCCTTTTCTTTCTCCAAATATACCCAGATTTCATGGACTTTGTTCCCAGGGTGAGGATGGTTCTCCATGGGGTTCGGACTCCTCTGTGCTTTCCCCTGCTGAGTTCACATCCCTCTGTTGGTTTCCTCTGTAAATGGGATTTCCATTGTAGTGGCTTGCAGTGTTTAATTTACACATGAACCTAGGCAGACAAGTAAATTCACATTCCTTTGTTTAGGAAAAACGTATTTGTCAATCCTGGCCGAGAACACAGATTCTAAAGTGTATTTTCAGTACGTAAATGCAGCTTCTTAAATACCACCCATACACATATCACATAGTGATTATGGGGCTCAGTATGATGAAAGCTTCCATTTGACATCTCACACGATGCTTTCTGGGTAAATTCTATAAAAGCAGTGTGTGAGGTGTAGTGAGTTTGTCAGGCAGAGAGGAGTGGCTGTGGCAGAACAGCGAACTCTTTTCCAGTTGGCTTTGAGAAATTTTTAGGGTCACATAATATAATTTAACATTGTAATATGTTTAGCACACTGTTGACACTATGAAAATAATAATATACTTTAAGTCTAAACCATCTTTACTGATACACACACTGCATTCCCCTATAGATGGTTCTATTTTGATATCAATGGTCTGTTTCTTGCAAACATGGGTCTGGCACTTGCCTATCATTTGCTTTTCTTCAGTCTCCATTTTTTCAAAAGTCCCCTTTTGCTGAGCGTTTGAAAGCCAAACTCACATTTAGCAGCTATCTGTCAAATTTCAGAGTCAAGCTTTCAGACACACAAAATCTGACGACTGTGTATTGTTAGTGTCCAATGGGTGTAATATGTATCCATGTCTGGATACATAGGTAGACTTTAGGGTAAGTGACATGCACGGAAATTTCTGTAAAGAATCCTCTTTAATAGTTTGTTCCTTTGCTTTACATCTGCAGATATTGACAGTGCAAGGAGTCAAGGCACTAGGGAAATGAGTGGGATGATTAGACAGAATGATGAGACGAGACTATGCAGAGGGTACAGTTTTACTGCTTGTTGTGGCTTTAGAAATGATGACATTTTATTGCTCCTCTATTAACCTAGTCTTCACACATTGTTATGAGACTGAATCATATTCTTTCTACTCATGTCCGTCATCTGCAGAGTTGGCAATGTTGGGAAAGAGCAACTATTTATAATGAGCTCTTCAATCCAGCTCTTGAATGGGTCACCATATGGGTCTAGGGTGATGTTGACTGAATAGCAAACTTGAGTGTTTCTTATTGCTAGTCATATTCTGTAACTCCTGCAATTTTTTTGAATGACAGTTCCCAAAATATGGTCTGCAATGAGATAGCACATAGTTTGGTTTATCAGATTAAAAATCCATTGTAACTATACTGAATGAAATTACAACCGTATGCCAAGTACTTTTGAGTTGTAGATATGGTGCACTAGGTCTTAAACTTTGAGAATCAGTGCTCTAGATGGTGTTTATAAAAGAGCTTTCTAAAGTTTAGCTATGTTACTAAAGCTACTTTTCAGAAAACCACTCAGCAAGTAGCAAGATCCTTATTTGTGGCTGTGGGGTTTGTTTATATTTAAACATTAAGAAGTACACCACCAGAGATCTGAGGAATTCATATGACCGATTTAAAGATATTAGTAAACTTCAAAATAAAATAAAATATTTCCAACTCTCAAAAACAGTGTGGGGGGGAGGGGGTTCCTGGTAAAGATAATTTGAATACTCTTTATTACATTAAAAGAGCAAAATGATCTCTGAGGTTTCACAGGATTGATTTATGCGCGAGCACATGAAAGGTTAGACAGAAAGTTTTTAAAAATATCAGCAATTTAGAGATAAAATACTGCTCTCAGATCTGACACTATGCTCTCTCTACAGGTAAGAGATCTAAGTCACAGTTAGATCCTTAAAACAGGCCATAAGTGTGATTTAAGTGGAGCATAAACCCAGTTTTGGACCCCTGTATGAGAATGAATTTTGCCCTACAAGCATAGAACTCCCATTTAACACAAGTGAAAGGTTGCCTATGTCTTGAGCCATCATGCAGATGTGGGAGAAGAATTTTCCCCAGGTGCAGGGATAGTGCTGCTATTGAACAAAATGAGACAGGTAAGAGTGCTGTATGGATGGTTGCTGTTTGTTTTTTTTTCAAATTACTTCCGTGATGCACCAGAAATCTTTATGAAATTACTTGCCATTCCCTGGGGATATCCCCTCCATTGAATAGCCAAATCAAAAGCTTCCCCCCCAGAGAATCCTTCCCACATTTCAAACTGAACCCAATGCATGCTGGGACAAGCATCTGGGAATTTTGTCTGTTCTGAGTAATTACTCATGCAGTGCAGACCTGATCAAAAAGGCTCATATTTAAGCTTATGTACTCACCCATCTATTTCAGTGCCTTGATCTAAGGAGCTCCTTAGAACCTGAGATACAATATCATTTAAATAAATAACCCAGAAGACTGAACTGTGTCAATATTAGGGTGAGTAAAAAAATTCCCGTCAAAACAGTTTTGACAGAAAATTGGGGTTTTGACTAAACAACATTTTTGTCATGAAAAGAGGCTGCCTCCAGAGGAAAATTTTGTTTCTTTCTTTGAAATACTGAACACATGAAAACTGAAAAGCTTTCAGTCAAAACCCAAAATATTTCAGTTCTGAAATGTCACCATGATGCCTCATGGGTTTTGTAGTTCATATGTCCCTGTTCTCTATGATCCAAGATCCCCAGCTGGACTTCATCTCCCAAGATACACTATAGCCATGAAGCACCGTCTCGCCTAACTAAGGGAGAGACTGTGCTACGTCATGAGAAGTGTAGTCCAACCAGGAAGCCCAGCCTATAGAGGAGAATGGAAACGTAAGACACTGCAACTATAATGCCCATAAGGCACGACGGCAGCATTCAGAATTGAAATGTTTCAAGTTTTGGATTGTGATTTTTCACCAAAAACTTAAAATTTTACATAGGAAACCTCCCACCCCCATTTTCTGACCAGCTCCAGTCACAATACATTTCCTTTTAGCAACCTCATCTGAAGACAGGGGACTTATAAATATATTTAACCAATATGCTTTTTCTTTATCATTTCATAATAATTTGAAATGTAATCACCTTGGCTTTTCTCACTTCTTGCTGCAGGGAAACTGGGTATAGAGGTATCCCACTTTTTCTCATTCATTTGTGTTTACATTTATTCCTTCAGTAGAGGATTTTCCAGCTTGCTTCAATATTTATACATAAGCTGATGCCTTCCAGCCACCAAGCAGAAATAACGAGTGTCTGACAGCAGAACACCATGCCATTTATGAAGACTAGTTTCAAAGGATAGCAGTGTATAACAACATAATTTATATTCGCTAACACATTAACATTCCAATAAAAAAGTAGTGCTCTCTGTACTTTTGAAGTACACAGCAATAATATTATCATCATCATAGTTAAAGCATTATCTAGGCCTGCCAGAATCATTTGCTTACAATCTGCAATGCTACATTCAAATGCTCTTTTTATTCTAATATACTTTTCAGAGTAATTATTTGCAATTTAGCATTGGGTTCATATTTCTTCTTGCCTCACCCTTCTGTTCTCTGGTGCATGGAATTTAACCAACAGTAGAATCTTTGCTACTTTAGGTCCTGATTCTGCAATTGGATCGGCAGGAATACATGCTAGCAGATCTAGTTGCGTGATTGAAGCCTTCTAATGTATCTAATCTATCTTGTCTAGGTATCATCTGTCTAGGTTCTTATGTATCCAAGCACCCCTTGGGAACAAAAGGCCGACTTCAGCCCTTGTGTAAGTGGGCTCAACCCCATTAACTTGAATGATTTAGTTCTAGGGCTGGATGTGGCTCCCAGTGTCTATTCAATGACAATGGAATCTGTGTGGCACTGCTCCCAGTGGTGAATTAAGACAGGATCAAATGGACCAGCTGATCTGGTTCTCATGGTCCAAAGTAATTTCCCCAGGAACATCACATCACCAATAAGCAGCTTTACAGCAAGCACCCAACATTATTGCCAGCACCTCTGCCCATCAGCAGGCTTGCAACCCCATGTTATTAGCTTATCCAGGCCACATTTCACCTTAATGTATCCCATGTGCCATGGAAATGGTGCTGATTCAGGAGATGTGCTGGCACAATGGAAAAGAAGAGCAGCACATCTGCTACACACTCCAAACAGTGCAGAGGAGACAACAGATCTCCAATAATCACCTTTCTGAATAGGTGCTGCTGCTGATAAATTTCAGTATGTTAAACAAAGGGATGGGTTTATGCTGGAGAAAAGGTAAAAGTAACTTGGCTTTAAAAAAATAGTAAAAATATTACTGTCCTTTTAATTTAATAAGGAGGTCTTGTGATTAGGGCACAATCCTGGGAGTCGAATTCCTAAATTCTATTCTCAGTTCCATCTGCAAACTGGGATGGATCATTTCACCTATGACTCAGTTTCCCCATCTATAAAATGAGGATAATACAATACTGCCTCTCAGGGCTGCTGCAATGCTTACTTTATAAAGAACATGCTTTGTGAGCATTAGGCAGTGAAGAGAGGAAGGACGGCTATGCAGTAAAGGCCTTGACAGGAAATCTGGGTTTGATTCCTGGCTGTGGCACATACCTCCTTTGTGTCCTTTGATGAGTCGCTTAATCTCTCTGCGTCTCAGTTCCTAATCTATAAAGTGCGGATAATGATACTTCCTTTCTTTCACCTTTTGTCTTTTTTATCTCTTTTATATTCTAAGCTCTGTGGGGCAGCACATGTCTCTGGATAGGTGTATATTTAGCCCCTAGCACAATGGGGTTCAGAGATTGTTGGGGTCTCTAGATGCTAATGTAATATAAAAACAGATGCAATGTACAGTATTAATGTACAGTGTTATTACTATGTAGCACTCAATTGCAAGGTTGGTGAATTTAGCTGGGCAGAAGTATCATAAATAAGTGAAATGTGAAAACATGAATCACTTATTAGTCCAGATGTGTGAAACTTTTTTCCCCATGACAACAAAACAACCCTTGAGATTTTATTTTTCCCATGATTTTTTTAGCCAACAAAGTCTTTTCCACCCAACATTAAAGAGAGAAAAACACACATTGCATTTTAAACACATTTAAAATCTATTCCTATCTTTGTTTTTTAAATATATTTGGATTCCCTCAGTAATTTAACCAATTACAACCTCAGTAAGATGTTAGACAGACTAGGCTAAATTCATCCCTGGTGTGATAGAGGTGTGACTGGGTGCCATCCCTGGTGTGACTGGGTGCCAGCTCATGCCATGGACCCTAGGTCTCAACTGAGCACTGACAAATTCATAGCTGGAACCCAGTCTGGCTCGCCTGTGTGTTAGTATTGTTAAAATAGGTATTAGAATGATAAGACTGTGTTTATGAAATGCTTGTAGGTTGCTGTATGCATTAATCTCAGTTATAACATCTGTATCCCATGTTATATGGTAATATTTAAGTGTGACTAAATCACCAGACCAGAGAGAAGCATGAATGAGTATGAAACACTGGTTTCCAACAGGAGGTTTTATCTCCCGCCCCAAAAAGGAGACCAATTAACTCCAGACAAAGTACTGTGGAACATCAGAGGCAAAAGACTTTGTTGATTGCTCTCTCCCCCAACATCCTCATGAAAAGGAGACATGCAACTGAATTCCTCCCAAGAGCTGAATTTGCAACTCAAAGCAGAAGGGGGGGAAGGAATAAAAAGCCCCAACAAGGAGGAACTGTATCTTTTATGCTGCTTGGACTCTGAGGGGCAAGAATTATTAAGTATAAGCAAAAGATCCGCAATGCTTGGCCTGAATTAGCCCTAAAGGACATATAGAGTTTGCTTATTCTAGACAATTCTATTATATTTTGAAATTTAAGATTGAAACTCATTTGTGTGTATATAGGTTTACCTGCTTTAGCCTTGTATGTAACTCTTATTTCCTTTTCCTAGTTAATATATCTTTAGTTTATTATAGGACTGGTTACAACCATTGCCTTTGGTGTGAGATCTGAGATGCAATTGACCATGGGTAAATGACTGGGAGTAATCTGAATATTGTTGTGCTCTTTGGTGTAACGGACCGTCTATCAAAAAGGTAAGCTTACCTGGGTGGCAAGATAGATCTGAGTACCCAAAAGGACTGTCTGTGACTGTTAAAGCGCTGAAGGAGTTTACACTTGATACTTGGTTACTGAAATCTAAGTACAGAACTCATAGTCAATTGGTGAGTATGAGGGTTTGTGCCTGCCACTTAACAGGCTGCCCTGAGGTTGGTACTCATGCTCTTGAGCCATTGCAGGACAGTTTGACAATGGGTGTAAGCAGCTTAACTCCATGGAAGTCAATGGGGTTTCACCAATTTACACCAAGGCTGAGTGCAGCCTGCATGGTTCCTGCCACTGGGCATGTCAGACTTTTCCTCATTGCTCAGTGTTATTTAAAGATTTATTTTTTGTCGCTGGAAGAATTTCCTCTTTGAAGCGTTCAATCCACAGAGAGTTCCCCTGCTGAGATTTTGGAATGTTTTCATACCACACAGACTGCTATCCTTCTCCCTAACAAATGGAGGTAAAAGGAGAATGAAAGAGCACAAGAGAGACACCGTCCTCAGCAGAGCAGAGAAAACTGTGAAACAAGAAGAGAGGTGAGCGAAGGGCAAGAGACATAAGTAAAGCAGAAGCATCAGAAACAAGAGATGAGCAGGCAGGGTTGTGTTAAAGGTCTGACAAGAACTGGGAGTGCACCTGAAATCAGAGAGGGTTTGTTCCCCCCACAATCTCTCTGCTTCTCTGAACTAAACCCAGATTCCAAGAGTGTTGGATTTTGAACCTGTTGGAATAGGTATAGCTCGCTAATAACACTTATCACTTATCTAGGTCTTTTTTAAAAAGTGCGTGTCAAAAATCAGGAGCAACATGTGAGAGTTTTGGGCTTTGTTTTTTTGCTCTATCTTGGCTGCATTTACTTGTAATCTATCCATCCATGTGGATGAAGGAAAGAGGAAAGTGAGGAGTAGAGGTGCAGAAAAAACGACCACATGCCGATTTATTACCCACTTTACCCCAGACTCAGTAAATTGGGTACATGGAAGGAGTAGTGGGAGGAAGGTGTGTAAAGGAAAAGCCTGTTTTCCCAATGACTGATTCTGATCTCATTTAGGGATAAATCAGGAGGAATCAAAATGTAAAAGCAGCGTGAGTGAGATCAGAATAAAACCCTTTGGGCCTGATCCTGCACTCTTTCCTCAAGCACTGAAGGCAATTGGAGTTATGCCTAAAGAAAGATTGCACCATCAGACCCTAAAAACCAGAAAGAAAAAATTCTTTAGAACAATCAGTTCTTAGAATGGGTTTAAAAAATTCCTGTGAGTTTTTTAATGCTCCCAGGAGGAAAAGGAGCAATTCTGAGCTCCTGCAAGCCTCAGCAGCCACCAGCTGGCGTTAGAAGGGAACTGCAGCTATGTGACAGCACAGTGAAACGGGGAAAGGGCAATTCCACTGCAGTGGAGTTGAAGGATATTTTCCTTTTTCCAAGCACATGATGGATACATAACAGGGAGCAGCTGAAAGAGAAACACTGGGGACTGGATCAATGCCCCCGGAGTGACTATGTGTGTGTGTGTGTGAGCTGAAGGATGTGAACCAAATGGCAAGAGCCACATCAATTCAGTGAGACTTTATGAGCAACAACAAGCTAAAACAAGTGCTGCCAATGTGTAGGACAGAGGCAGAGCCTTTGGGCATCCGTGAGACGTTGGTAAGATACACCTACAATGGGGCTAAATATGGTATTAGGGCTTGACGGGGGCTTCATTCGTCGGCAGTGCCTGTTCCTAATCTAGAGCGGGTTGCTACACAGTGCAATGCTGCTAGCCTTCTCTCTCTTTTCTCACAGTTTTTCCCTCTTGCTTTTTGCCCGGAAGCCTTTTATGATTCCTGATAATGTGAAGAAATCTCTTTTTCGTGCTCCCTTGTATTTCAGACATAGAAGTAGAAAGGGCCTCTTTTGTCTCAGTCTTGCCTCACTCAGGCTGCACCAGACAGTGCATTGTGCTGTTTTCTGTCTACCTCTAGTTTATGGTCACTGAGGCCAAATTTGGTAAGAGTCTGTTTTAGTTTTGCACATTTCCCTGTGAAGCAATCTGCTAATGTGATAGTTCAGTGCAGAGATCAGTATCAATCTAGCTTGTTGCTATTTTTGATTTGTTCTTCAATAACTTGTTTCTTCGTGTTTTATATACTGTTCTAGCATTCAGAATATTGTTTGGTTTGTTTACGTGTGTGTGTGAGGAAATGGCCGCTCTGTTGGTCAGGAGGTTAGACTTGTGGAGCCTGGGTTAACATTAATATACAGAAGTATATCATGTTGGCATTTGGATTGAACTGTTGATTCTCTACTGCTTTGCAGTGGAGGGATCGTTTTGCTGCTTTGACCAAGATGGCACAGAAGTTGAATATTCTGTTCTGTATTTGAATAGCAGGGGGAATTGATCCAGTTCTGCTCTGTAGCCATTGTTGCTGGAGTTCCTGTGTACATGGAACATTTATTTGTAGCACCGTAGATGCAAGATTCTGTTGGGGTTTTACCTCCATCACTGTAATCTGTTGTTAAAATCCAAACACCCTGAAATTTGTCAAAATTTGGATTCAGAGTTGAAATTTGCAGCCTTATGTCAAAAATGGTCTGAGTGAACATCACTTTGCACATACTGATTCTGCCCTTGGTTACATAAATTGACTTCAATGAGAGATGCATACCTATACCCGAGATGAAATTTGGGCCTGCTGGGAGTATTTTAGGGTTCAGATCATTAATACTTGTTATGATAATTTTGTGCTAAATACCAGCCATCTCAGTCTAGCCCCATTTAACTCTCTTTCCACCTTTAATTTTTGCTGTTGGACATGTTGTGAAATTCATGTCATAAATACTGTACTATGCATTGATATTAAAATAGCACTCTTCTTTCCAATAACCAGTCAGCATTCGTATTCCAAGTCTGCTCAGCAGTTTGTGACTTGAGATGTTGTGGAGATCAGATGTCTGGGTTTGGAAATTCCTGGCATCTTTTTCTGTGATCAGACCAAAAGCCCTCTTCCCCCCCCTCTTCCCTTCTGAAATATCAGAGCTTACAATGAAGATCCATAAGTACAGGAATGTAAACAAAAGACACATAATAAACGTATGCAGTTTCTTTCCCAAATCCATGGAAGAAAGAAAATATTTACAAGGGTCTTCTCTATCCTTTTTCCTCCTCCTCCCTTGCCAGCCTTTTGGAAGAATACTGTATGGAACATTAACTTGAAAGAAACTCAGACAGATGCTTTGCTTAAAGAGGCTCTGCTGATCCTGAACCTGGGAACATCTGAGTTAATGGGAAGTAGTTAACACTTACGTTGATGAAGTGAATGTGGCAGTTTATGATGCCAGTTTAAAGGAAGTTTGTGCAATCTCTGAAACAGTTATGCTGCTATCAAGGTAGAATATTGTACGGTCTCAGACTGCAGTACCTAAATGGAAGGAAAGAAGTCCAGAACAGTGAAAGCAAAAGCTTAAATAGCTTTTGATTAGCAGTAGAATCTGCCCCTGACTTACTACCATTGTGCTTTCTTTAACTATTTGTTGTCAGCTAAAACACCTAGCACACAAGAAAGAAATTTAGACTAGCACCTAGAGCAAGGGACAGCAAGTCAAGAATATTAGTGTTAGGACTAGCTAGAACATCAACACTGACCTGCTGTGCAACCTTAAACAGGTCAAGTAATATCTTTATGCCTCATCTGTCAACCTGTAAAACTCGTATCAGAATGAATTTAGAGGGTCTCAGGAGACTTAATTAAAGTTTGTAAAGTGTTTTGGAGATACCTGGCTAAAATTCCTATATACATGCAATATTTTTTTTATTAGACTGCCAGCTGTGGTAATCGGTGTGTTGGTCACCGATGTTTATCAGTGTAGGCTGCGTGCGTGTGTCCCTGTGTAGATGCTGTCCCAGCTCTGGCCAGGAAACCAAGACGGCTCTCACGATCGAATGAATCGACACGACCACAGATTAGCTGAGCAACGAAGGCACGCAGGCCAGGTTTATTGTGTGCGGCACAATAAGAAGTGACCTACAGAGTATTTTTGGGTCAGTTTCATATAGGCGGTGTTACAATGGCCTCGGCCCAACGGCGGGACTTTCCGCTATCCCCTAGACTGGACGCCGGTATTCCCTCTGACACCCTCTTTTATGCATTGTTACATACACTTTCTGCCCCCTTTGACATAGGTAGTTGCCACCCTCTTGACGTAGGTAGTTGCCACCCTTTTTCGTTAATTGGCTGATTTGGGCAAAACAACTTCATGTATCACCTTTTGTTATTTCTATCCATCAAAGTATCATTTTAGGGAGTGAGTATCTTGGTACCTCCTATACCTGCTATATATTTTAGTAATATTTTGGCAATCTTACAATCTTGCAGTATCAGCACTTTCCTGTGCCAATTTCAGTTAATTTGAGTGACCCCTTATACTCCTGTTAACTTGGCTTTTTCCATTTAGGCCTTAGCTTGTTTTACAGGCCTTAAGCTCTCACTTCTTACTACACCAGCCACCCCATCAAAATGGAAAAAATTATTGCTACTTGTATTTCTTCCCTTTAAAATTCATGTTGTAAAACGAGATATCTGAACTTGCCTGTGATGATGTGGTAAAGAACTGAAAAACACATTTAATTTGTGAAGAAAGAGAGATTTGTTGCCACAGCAAGACCTAAGAGCAAAGAACTATTTGTATGTGCATCAAACAAAGTGGGCCAAATGCTGCAGACCAGTGCAACTCCATTGATTTAACAGAACTTGGTCCAGTAGCTGTAAGAGCTATGAAGTAGGCAGGGGATCTTATCTTACTGACTCTTCAAGGCATAACTTCATCTCTGATGTTTTCAGAAATGCAGTGATACCTTATAATGACACATGCATTATCTTAGAAAAGGCAAGGCTTTTACAGGGTTGATGGAAAATTCTATGGGCCCTGATTCAGCATAGCACTTAAGCATGTGCTAATCTTTCAACATTTTAGCAGTCCCATGGAAATCCATAACCAGAAATAGATCTGTTCCTTTTTCAAGAGTTTCCCTGATTAGAAATAAAAGCAAAAGCATTTCAAAAGTGAACAAATATTCACGGGCTATGGTAGCTGCGCTCCCAAGTGTGTTACTAGTTTAGTAACCTATCAAGACCATTTTGCAGCTTGCATGGCAAGTGCAGGCAATTCATTTCTGTGACACTGTCAAGACAAGAACTGTTATTAAAACAACGATGACTGATGTGGTGCTACTCTTCCCTGACTTCTTTCACTATGGGAACCCTCAGTAATTGGAACAGTGCTAAAAAAAGGGGGGGGAGGGGTCCTTTCTAGTTTGTGAACAATGCCAGTAGATGCCTTGCTCATTCCTCTTGCTTACAGAGACCAGATTTGTTGGTAACCAAAATAGGACAATTTTGCATGGCTGAGCCAGCCAAGTAACAGAAATCTGTCTGACCTCAGGGCTGAGCTGTAAGATAATAAGACACATGTTTGCTTCTCATTGGAAGTTAAATTCAATGAGCCACAATCTCTGGTCTGGTTTGGTGCAGGACTAGGGAAAGGAGCAAAGGTGGATTGAAGATACCTTTGTGGGTCCCCTGATCCTGAGGCCAATTGGCTATGGGGTCAATTCACAACATAAATGAAGCAGTCTTAGGGCTGCTCAACTTTACAGCTGGTTGCCCACTGCTCCAAAGGGGTGCTCTGGCAACTGGAGGTTGCCTGGGCACAGAGATGCTCTGGTGAAACCCCATGTCTCCTTTCCCCTGGCTATGCTTCTGCACTGGCAGGCAGGGAGGGTGAACAATGGCATGGAAGCTGCTATGTGCCAGCCGTACACTACTAGAGGATTCTCCTTGACAAAAGGAATCCTGCACTAGGCACTTAAACTGGCTTTTAGGCTGCTTTGTGCAACTTCATATGACACAAACAAAAATGAACTGCTGTCTTATAAGAATAATTTTTTTGTTAGCCTCAAAACACCTATGACACAGATAAAGGTACAAAACCAACCAACCAAACGAACAAACAGCAAACCCCAAGCAAAAATAGAGAAGTTGTTCTGTTCTCTTCAGGTTTGTTTACTGCTCCTGTCACCATGGTACATGAGTCTCGTACAGCACTAAGAGACATGCATAAATGCCAAACTATTAAACTGTTCTACAACTATGACTGGGGGATGCCTGAGTGGGGAGAGCAGGCAGTCTATGAGAGGTTACGTCTCTTACCCACTGGACTGAGGAATGAAAATCTTGGAGAACCACACTCCCTGAGACTATAAACCAATCTCCTTGCTGATTACTGATGGAATGAATGTCATGCTTTGTCAGTCCTATGATTAATGTCTATTGGCCCTGTGAGCAGGTCATCTTCAGCTCTAGTTGTTCAATATGTGATGTAGTCACATATTTTTCTTATTTAAAGTACTTGCTATGACTTTAAAGAGGCTATAAAAGTTGAAGTTGTTTTTACTGACCTACCATTAAATGACAATGCCATATCTCCTGTTTCTTAGGGTCTATATCCTGCCATCAATGAGCGACAGGAGTGTGGAACTTAAAGTCACATCCGCTGTGGTTCCATGTGTGGCTCAATGGCAAGATATGGCCCTAAATTCTTATGAATTCTTGCAGGCTGGAGAAGGGGGCATTTTGTCTAGGGATAGAACAATAAGACTAGTGTCAGTGTATAAACAAGGAATTATGTGAGTCTTCTGAATGCTAGTTACCAGCAGAACCTCTGTTCCTCAAGATATAGTGCACTTCTGTAGATGGCACTCAAAACAAAACATGGGGGAGGCTTGTGGTGTCTGGAGTTAATTTTTAACCTTCACTTTGATGTAAGCACCAATCTGCACATCCAGTGGACAGCAGCTAATCTGTGTGACCAGCCCTCGCTGCCTACGAGTCCAGTGATGATTTTCAGGGTGTTTTACAAAGAGGAAAAGACACATTCCCTGAACCAAAGAACTTACAATCTTAGCGCTACAGGAGAAACAAGGCAAGATAAGACATGGCCCAGAAGTTAAGAGAAGGGCTAGAGGACAGCAAGGCACCAAGAATTCCTGGAAAAAGTAGCCTTTACGAAGGATTTTGAAAGGGAAGAGAAAAGGCACCTGACTGACAAGTAAAGGGAAACTGTTTCAAGTGTAGGGACTAGCAAGGGACTCCAGGGAGTCCACTGTGGACTTCTCTGTTGCCATTGCTTTCGAGTGGAAGGTGCTCAGATACTATGGTGATGGGCATCTGTATAAAACAGAGAGAGAGGAATGTAGAGAACAAGTAGGAGGACATGACCATAAAGATGTAGAAGGGGGCAAGATTATTTAGTGTTAGTGCTTGTTTGGTAAAATACATGAAGCTGATGGAGGGATTCATAAAAGGAAGGGTTTGTTCTGAGCGATGAGAGGGGACAACCTGCAGGGGGAGAGGTGAGACGTGGTGGAGGCAGAGAGGCGATTGTATCAGTTCAGGTGAGTGAGTTCTCAGGCTTAGCGAGAATGTTAGTAATGGGGAGATGGCTGGAGAGTGGGAGGACAGCCTGCTGCTGTACAGCCACCAAGTCACTCATGCCAAGGTAGCAGAAACAATGCCTAAGGGGGGAATGCATAGTTAAGTACCATTTTAGCATGCTGAGGATTGTGATTGAGGTCAAGTCTCCTCTTACATGTGTATTCTCTGCCCATGTGCTCCTTTTTCACCTTATGTAGCGGTGACTAAGGAAGTGGGCACAAAGTACTCAGCGGAGAGGGCAACACTCACCACTGACCTATACTTACACACACGTCCTCTCCACGCACACTCTCAAGATAAATTACAACATTGTATACTGAAAGGTTTACAAGGTCTTGTGGCCTAAGTGTCATGTTTCATGCAAGTTTCAAGTCCACCCAGTGAATCCCAAATTCTGTTTTGGAGGTGCGATTCCTCTCATTGATTTTTTTAAGTTGGAATCATGTGAATACTGGTTTCCATGTTTCTGGAAGAGTTTTACTAGTCATCACTGCAATGACAGTAAAATGACAGCAAAATCAAAGGCAGAATATCACAAGCATGATCAGAGGTACTGTGAAGAACGAGAGAAATACTGCCAACAACTCTATCATGCAATGAAGAATATTTGGGAGAGTGTTCATGACTTTCATGGGATACACACTTACGTTCAGCATATTTTTGTGTGTGTTACTTCTTTTTATATTCCATGTGCTGAATCACTGTACCAAAGCTTTTTTTTTTTTTTTTTTAAAGCTAGCCCAACTTCTTGTTACTGCTGACTTTCTCATGAGATTTTCATTACCGCCTGCTTCCATTCAGGATGTAAATACCACAAGCAAAGCACTTCTGGGGCCCTTAATTTCGCCCTTCAATGCTTAATAAAATATGATATAGTATCAATGTAATATATCTGTCATGAGGATATCATAAACATTTGGAGTATATAATTTGCTAGTGGCTTTTGTAACAAAACTGAGAGCTACTCCATTAGAACGTCCCCTCAGCACAAAGACCTTCAAAATCTGCATTTTAGGAACGCATGGAAACAAAGATCAGAAGAATACTTCAATGCTACTACAGGCAGTTGAGCAAGCCAGAAAAACAGAAAATGAAAGTAAATCAACAGGGGAAATGATGCCACACAAGCTGAGTCCTGAACAGCCTTCAGGTCTCCACACAGACACACACACAACACCAGCCAATTATGCCAATCCATAACAGTGCATTAAAAACAACAAGAATATCAGCAGGACTACTACATTTGTGTTTTACATAGTACAGTCAGTTCTGTCCTTGCTTGTGGAGAAAGATCTTGGTTTGTTGGTCTTTACTAGAAATATCCTGTGCCAAATGTTTCTGTTAGTTGCCTGTGTGTCACCCCACTGATGTCACTGGGGATGCATGAATGACAGCAAAGCTTGGTCCGGCATCACCAAAGAGAAAAAAACATGAATGCTGGTAATTCAGCTAGAAACTAATAGCAAAATTCTCCTCTGAAATATCCCTGGTGGATTTTTATTGCAATATTCTACTCTTCGGAACTTTCTGGGATATGTCTACACTGGAGCTCTTGGGTGTAAATTGCAGCTGCAAGAGGGACTAGCTGCCCTGGGTACACATCTAGGGTTTGAGAGAGGATTGTGCTCATGGCAGCTAGCCTGTCCCACCATGGCTATACTGCTATTTTGGCAGGCTCAAGCTGGAAATTACACCTCAAACTCCAGTGTAGAGACACCCAATGGTATTTGTATAGCCTCATTACCCTACTTTCTGAGCATCTTGTAATCTGTAACACATCTAGCCGCATAACACCCCTGTGAGGTAGGGCAGTGCTATTATCTCCAGATGGGAAACTAATACAGAGAAGATCAAGTGACTTGCTCAGGGTCACATAGGAAGACTGGGGCAGAGCAAGGAAAAGAAGCCACTTCTCCCAGGTCCTAGGCTGGTTCCTGAACCACTGGGCCATCCATCCTCTCTAACTACTATGTAGCCAAATTTTGCAGCTCAGGTCCATGCCTAGTTTGAACTTTCTGAACCTCAGATTACATTAAAAGTTAAGCAGACCTGTGGAGCCTACGTGATTTTTTTTTTTTTTTTTTTTTTTGGTGCAGCAAACTTTTGCTTGTTATAGGGCTATTGTACTATTACCACAACAAGCAGGTTCTCTTTTATCTATGTGACTTTGAGAGCAGAAGTCTCCAATTCACTTTCTTGCTCATCATAACTAAAGACTGGATGTTGACTCACTTGTGGGTTTCTGTATTGTTAGGGTTATAATCACACATTCAAATACAAATACCATTAAACAAATGCACCAATCTTTTCACTTTTCCACTGTTCTCTGCTTTTTTTTTTCTTTTTAAAAATACAAAACAAGGAGATTGAATGCAAGAACTCCATCAACAGGATGTTAAATTTGAAAATTTAAGCCTAAGAACTCAGGACAATTTTAACACAATTATATTGGACACAAATCATGGAATACTTTGAACAACATATTCAGTCATAAAAATGTAACAGAAACACAAAGGAATGAAGCTAGTAATGTTGATGTGAGAGCTTTCCCTTTTTTAGAGAGTTAAATTTTGTTGGCAAACCTCCATTGACTTCTTGTTCATTTCAATCCTCTATCTTAACATTACATTGACATATATTTACTACTGATATTTGTTATAATATCCTCTACTGGTCTGATCTGGGTACTGAATGAGAATTAAGCTAATTCATAGATTTGTCATGCTGCTAATTCTATGTTTTAGAGCCAAAATTGTGACAATTAACCAGGTCATGTAGTTTTTCTTTTCAATTTTCAAAATACAACAAAAATGTTTAGTCTACTGACTTTTATTAACCGCCTGCGTAATTGTATTTTTCAAAACATTCTGGTTTGGTTTTAAAAGCATTTGAAATTGCCTGCCAGTTGCAGTTTTGGATCTCCCATAAGAACTGAAGCTATTTGTGCTGATGTTCACAGCCTACCCCTGCAAGATTTAGAATCAGCTTAGGGCTCATCTGTACTACAAAGCAAGGATGGAAGAACTGTTTGGTATGATGCAGCTGAAGAACTGCTGACTCAAATGCACAAATATGGTAACCAGTCGCCCTAATGGGGGGTCCTGTCGGCGTTAATATACCCCAGACCTTTTCAGATATTGGGTACAATAGCAAGCTATGTAAACCTCAAGCTCAAAGTTAAGCATGGAAGGCACTGTAAACACTAGTCCCTAGGCTCTAGCCCTTGGTGAGTTCACTGTAAATGCTCCCCAAACATACACTGACTAATAAAGGATTCACTAGGGCTGGCAGAAAATAAAGTGTGCAAATGCCTTAGGTGCAAATATTAGTGATGACTTCTAAAAAGAAAGTCCAGAGTAATTCCTAACTAAGCCCTTATGGGGCAGACCAATAGAAGGCTATCTTTCTCCCTCTACGCTTGTTCAACTCCACACTTCTTTTGGAGGGAGGCAAATTTTTAGGTTTTGGTATGTCAAGGCTTGTTTCTGGCTCCATTGTTACATACATCATTTGGTCATTACACTGAGGGACTTTCTATATTTCTCTCTACCCATCTATCTATACGCTTATGTGACCTCATTCACCATATTATGTCAGCCTTTTGTCGCCTCGCTGCCTAATCACACTGATGGTCCACATCCTCCACTTGGTAGCATCTCTTCCTATGGCAGCAGCTATCTAGGGAGAGGTGGTGTCTCTGATGTGGGGAAGAATCAGAGCCAAGAGAGGGTACTTGACAGGTCAAATCCCAAATTCAGAGCTTCAGCACCTGGAGACGTGGACAGTCCAGTCCTCACCAGAATCAGTCAGTAAGCCGACAGCTCTGCCAAGGTGTCAAGGAAGATGGCAATGACTGATCAGCCCTCATGTCCTTCAGAAAGAGAGTGAACAGTAAGCTTGAACAATACAGAGACTGAGATGCTTCGTACACAAAAGGTGTAGCATCATCATTCTGTGGTATCATGACAGACAGTAAGACCTTACTGGTACACAAAGAACTGTCCACTGAAAGTGGAAAGACCTTTTTCATAAACTTGGTGCCCCTTCCTCCATCCACCTAAAGAAGCCAAGGTGAGGGGAGAGAGAAGAGAAAGAGTTGGGGCAGAGCTCATAGATCCTCCCATTAGTGATCTAGCTGCTTCCATCCAGATGCCCCAGAGGTCATTATAACAATCGCTACAGCATCTCTTCCCAGCCAGGAGGAGAAAGATAAATTTCAGCTGAAACATTTTAAAGTGCAAGTTGACCTGTGTTATAGAGTGAGACCAACAGCAGTCAGATGGGTCTGGAATCTATCAAGAACTAGAGTAAAAAGCTGAGCTAAAAAGAGAAAGTTAAGTTCATCCTTGGAAATTTCACAGAAACAACTACAGTTTGAGAGATTCAGTTGGCCCTTGAAGATTTCTTTACACAGTAGCAGGCTGTGAAATACTACATCTAGGATACTACAGAGAAAACTGCAGTTGCCTTTGAATTTATCCTGTGGGCATGCAGGCAGAAACATCTGCAGGCTTGCAAGAGGAGCTGACATTGTCTGTTGCCGAGGAGAAATAAAAGGTAGTACGAGGTAACCCATTTGAGGATATTGTATTTTTTTTTTAACCCTTAGATAGCCCATGTCACCATTAGGCTGTATCTCATTGTCATTCTGTCCCTGGACCATTTAACAGATCACTGTTCTGCTCCATCAACTTATTCCTCACAGCATGCCAGCAGAAACGTCCATGAGATACTTTCTCTGCATTGTTACTACACCTGTCTGAGCTTTTGCACATGCCTTAAAGGCACAATGAAATTAATGGGAGTCTTCATATTGACTTCTGTGGACACTATGGTATAAAGCATTACTGAAGATAATCAGCAAAATAACTAACTAACTAACTAATAAAATAACTAATAAAATACCTAGCAGGATCGCAGCAGCTGCAGCAAATCTGGTCTTCTCTACTGCAGCTGACTCCAGGTGTTTCAAAGAATGAAGCAAGATTCAGAGGAAAAATGATGGGCCAAATTCACCCCTGTTGTAGCAGCACTGAAATAAGTGAAGTTACACCAGTGAACAGTTAAGACACATGGACGTAATATATGCAATTCAAACAATCGGAAGCAAAAGGAGAATAGGACTCACCCGTGCAAAGACGATTTTGACTTATAAAGGAATAGGATGACTGCTGGTCATCCACCTCAAGTTTATAGACGGGAGAAGGCAAGGTAGTTTTTGTTTTTGAAGTAAAGGCCTATAATGAAGTCTTTTACATTTTCCAAGTTTCTCCTGAAATAATATTTTCCTTTAAATAATTCTTGCCCTGTGTCTAGGACTACAAGGGCATAAAAACAAAAGCATGCACAGCCCAGCATTACTATAGCAAAGCTATGTAGGAGTCCCTCCAGATCAAATCAAATTAAACAGCATGCCATGAACTAGCCTCCTCACAGCAACACTGTATAGAAGACAGTGTGCAGTAAACCTGCCTCCGCATTGGAAGAATGTCTAGCATGTATGTCTCGCAATGTGAGAACCTACAAGAATTTGAATAAGCATTCAAATGTTTGAATGCTTAACAAATGTATGGGACCTAAGCCCCAGACCTCCCTGTCTCCATACCCATTGTTCATGCCCCAACACATCCTGCTGACTATCTTCATTCCCTCTACCTGGCATTGTCGCACTGGTGTTTTCCTGCTGCCTTTGTCTGGCACCTATGGGGATGGAAGACTTAGTTTCTCTTTTCATACCTTTTGCTGACATCTCTCTTTCCTCTCCTCAAAACAGGCCATCAAAACCAAGTCAGAATGGCTTCTGCTGACGCTACTTAGTAAATGAAGAAGGCTAAGGGATACCACAAACACCATGTAATTTTAATCATAGCATAAAACCCAATCAATGCATCTTGAAGTTTGACAATACTGAATGTAAAGCTGGACTGAAATTTTCATTGATATAGATTATGCCCAACTGCAATGAAATATTTACTATTGTAAACATTTCTGCAGTGTAACAAAAGTATTAAAGGTATGAGATTCATTGAAATAGGTCATGCTTAAGATTAAATGCTCAAAACTTAAGGAACTTTAATGGGGAATTTATATCTCAATGACCATATTTCACCTTTTGTCTCAAAGAGAGGCGCTCCTTCCAAATACGATAGGATCAAATTAATCCCTTATTGTTAAAGCATAGCATCCCAGTCAGGCTAGCACCTGGCTGGGCCTTGACTTTGGGTGAGAAGTGTTTAAGTGATGGCCAGCCACGCATTTCTTACCAAAGAATTTCAGTGTGTTTCCTATAGAAATAATCCATACAGGCGTTGCACAGTAGTTGGGGACAGGTTGGTACATGACAGCAGTCTCGCGGGAACTTGCACACAAAGCTGGAACTTACAAGTGGTACTAGTTCTGTGTATTTTTTGCAGCTACTTTTTGCTGTTTTACCCATTGTCGCTCAAAGAATTACTGAGAGTTATGTGCATAATGTAAATGAAAGTAGACTATGAAAGATTTTTGACTCTCTATCCATTCAGCTCTCTCCCTTCAAAGAATTAACTCCTTCTAGAAGTTCAAACACTTTGCAACAGTTTGGAAGCCAGCACAAATCTATTTCCCATCTGTAACACAGGGATAACACCACATTTCTACCTCACATGGGTATTGTGAAGATGCTTCTAGGACAACAATGTTACATGAGTCATTCAGATACTGTGATACTCAGCACCACAGAGTAGCCCATAAAGAGATTAAAAATTCTGTATTCAGTGCAAGGTTTAAATGGTGTGAGCTAAATAAGGCATAGGGCCACACATTAAATGATCAGCATAAATAATCATTAAACAGCTGCCTCATTCCCTTAGCACTGTCCCTCCTGGCCACTGAATGAGGCAGTGATCCTCTGGAAAATTCACTATGTAATTATGTGATTAAAGAATGTATTTTAATGCATTCACACAAGAAGGCTGAAGTAAGGTTGCACAGGTAACCTTAATAACGGCATTTCCAAACTTCTGTGTGCTTGACTTTGCAACCTTGTTCTTTGCAATAATGTTTTATTATTGTAGGGTTGTTTGCATGTATTACTGTATGTTCAGTGTGAATAACAACTGTATTTCAAAAATAAGACCCAGAAGTATGTATATAGTCCTGATCAACAGAGAGACAATGATAGATTCAGATGATCAAGAACTGATTAAGGCGGCTTTGCATGCAGGTACAATCTCATAAACTGCAGTGATAAAGTTTGATGTCCCACCGTAACAGAGAGTTCCAAGAGACTGCCAAAGGTGACAGTTTAACAGCAACATCACAAAGCATTATGAGTTAATCTATGCAAATTGCCATGAAGGCTAAGGCAGCAAGGCTCTCTTTATAGGAATAGATGCCAGCTCTTCTTTGTAATGTAATATAATCAAATCATGCTTTATAACAAGTTAGGTTTACAATAATCTGTGTCTCTGCAATTTATCACTGTGAACTCTTTCCAAACAGAATCTTAAGATACATACCGGCCTTTTCTTTCGCTCTCTTTCACAGGGCACTAACACAGGCAAACATTTTACATGCTAGGAAGCTCCACCTTTCCCTCTCTGTTCACTACCTCAGTTCCCACTCAGCAGCAGGCACACCAAGCGCCTATTTCTGGTCTTTGTGTTTGGGATAGACAAAGCCATCTTTGTTCTCCCCATATTCTGGCACTGAGCAAGGCCCTGCTGGCCACCGATGTAAATTAGAGCAACTTCAGGACTACTCAAACTTATGCTTTGCTTCCCACATCCTCCAAGAGGAGCTTGGAAGATGAAAATAGCCATAGCACTGTGTATCCCAGCCATGTCCCACAGAGGACCCCTCTGTAAGGATCATGACTAATTAGAACCCTTTCCACCATTTCTGCAGTGGCTGTGGAAGCCTGTTTGGTTGAGTGTATTCTCAGCGAGCACTTTTCCACCCACTTTGAGGGGTCACCAGATTGGCCTAAAAGGGCCTCAGTGACCCCAAAAATCCAGAATAGGAAAGCACAACCAAGAAAGAACCCCATTTCCCAACCAATCTCTGAATAACAGACTAAATGGCCTGGAACAATAAAATGTCACCCACAAGATCCCCCAAACTGGGATGAATCTGTAAGACTCTTCAAATGTGTCATCACTGGAAGCGAATACCTCGATTACTCATGAGGCCTGTTGCCTGTTTGTCACAGGCCAGTAATTATTTGCATGGCTGTGGATGAACTAAGCATAGAAGGGGGAGCCTGACTGCATGAATTGCCTGCTGCCATTTCTGGCAGTTTCATGGAAATGAGGTGCTGTGTCTCGTGAGGCTATGCCGACAAGCCGCATTACTAAATAAATGATAAATTAAGAAAATCCTCTGTAATGTTTTTTGTTTGTTTGTTTTTTGGGTTTTTTTTTTTACAAAAGAGATCATTTCAGGCACCTAAAGCTGTTAATAATGACAAGAAAAGAAGGGATTTCTGGTTAATCAACATCAAGGTCACAGTCTTGTGGAATAAATTTCATATACAGTGAATAACTCACACAGGGTGATGGCATGTTTAGCATCAAATCTTGGCAAAGATTTGTTTGCTTAATGACTTTTCTCCTTTTTTTCAGGCCAGCCACCTTTGACTGAAGAGAGCTTGTTAAAAGAACTAAATGTCACCGAAAATGTGCTGTTAATCCCACTCATCAACAGATGTTAACCATGAAGTGATAATAAAGAGAAAAAAGAAAAGATGCAGCTCCAATCAGGATTATTCTTGGTAAGCACAGGGCCCCCCATGACTGCAACAGACGGCTCTCATACTGTTTCTCCAAATATATGTCACCATCCCTGCTTTCTGTGGAAGCACTTTGATGTTCATTTGCAGAAGGATACACTGTACTTTTCCTTTTGCTTGTTCAAACAAAGCAAGACATTTTGGTTTTCTCGGCAAATATTGTCAGATGTTTTATGTGCGGCTATGAAAATTAAGTACATCTTTGATATCACAAGTCTTTCCTGCTTGAAACAAGCTGGGCTCAGCTCCTAGTGGATGTAAGTTAAAAAAAAACCCAACAACATAAAATTGTTCTAGACAAAGATATAGGTCCAGGTTTTCAAAAGATCTCAGCATCCAAAGCCACAAATGTCTCAGTAGAAGCTGATGGGTCCTAAGCATTTTTGAAAATCTGGTCCCAGCTGTACGTGCTGAGCACTTGAAAAATTGGCCTGAGCTCTTCTGAAAATCTGGCTCATACTGTACATTGTCCCCTTCACCTTTGTTATTCTTCTTTTTGGTGTGTTTGGTTGCGTGCATTGTATGTACACAAAGGGGAAATACTTGGTGGGGACTTTTATTCAATTAAAACACTTAATGTTTCTCAAAGTAACATAATTTTAAGCATAACTATCACCATTCCTGGATATGGCTGAGAATTACTGACTTTCTACAAAAATTCACTTACATTTAGTATGAATTGAAGCCTTACATAGATCTTTCCCAGACCTGAAGAGCTCTGTGTAACTGGGAAGCTTGTCTCTTTCATCAACAGAAGTTGGTCCAATAAAAGATATTCCCTCACCCACCTTGTTCAGCCCTACATAGAAGTGATCTGAAAAAGCCAAGCCAATTGTAAAATGCAACAGGGCCTGATTTTATCTGTTTGTCTTATAGCTAGACAGCAGTATTACAGTAGCAACTACAGATCCCAACTGGGATTGGGATTCCATTGTGCTAAGCACTCTATATACACACAGTAAGTAATAATTCCTGCCCTGGAGAGTTTACAATCTGAATAGTCAAGACACAGAAAAGGTAGGAGAAAGCAAATACACCTTCATGTGGATTGAATCATAGGGGAAGAAGGAAATGTTCCAGAAAATATTACAAACGTGGACTGCAAATGGTATATTGGGTAGAGGTGGTTGTGGTTGTTGGCTTCTTCTGGAAGGGTACACTGGAGATGGAGGGACGGGGAGGAGACACTGACAGAATCAAGATTCACTGGGCAGCAGGATGAGAGAGTGTCTGGTCCATATATGGCAGGTGAGGGGGGATATGGGGACAGAAAAAACATTTTGTTGGAATTTTACCTGAAAATGTCCTAATATTTAAATTCTCAGCTACAACACTGTAGAAAATTTAGTTTTTGATTCATAAAGATTCAGCTGGACGAAGGTCTATTTTTTGAAAACTTTCTCCCATTTATTTAACAGGGTAGCTAACTGTATTAAATGCATATGTCTTTAATTTGAGTTTGTTTAGAGTCTGAAGGTTCCTCTTGGAATTTATCTGTGCTTTTCTAATGTTTATGGGACTAGGACCATTTTAAAATGCTTTTTGGGGGCCTTTTCCTTTAGTTTTGCGTATCTTGACTTCTTTATATTTTGGGGTCTGAAGCTAACGACAGAATGTAGTTATGTTTTCATATTTGCGGTTTTGTTGTAGCCGTATTGTTCCTGGAATATGTGAGAGATAAGATGCATGATGTAATATCTTTTATTGGACCAGCTTCTGTTGTTGAAAGAGAGAAATTTTGTCCAATTAAAGATATGTTTTCATAGGCTTTTAAATTTTTGTTTTGTTATATCTGAGTTGGAGTCATTGACACACCCTTTCTTGATATAATTATGTCATCCCCCTGCTTTTTTAATAGTAACTACTGGTTGTTACAGTATTCACAATAGCAATGTGAAAATAAACTTTTCTCGTTTGTTTCAAGAAAACTGAGAACTTTCATATCCACCTTCAAAATTTTCTTGGGAAAATATTCACATGAAATGCGAGCTATGTTAAATTTTGTCATTCAGATTATTTAACATATGAAGTAGTGTCATCTATAAAGAGGAGGCACTCCCTCATGGGACCTGTAAAATCCTGCCACACCAGCTTGTGGCTTCCTCTGAACAGTTTTGCTCTCAATTTTTTTAACACAGTCAATGTTATTTAAAAAGCTGTTTTAATCCAGAAGATCTCTCAGGAGATTACAAATGAGATAGATAGAGAACTGTTTACCTCTGTGTCACCAGTTCAAATCTACATCAGGTTGGCAGGGACAAAAAATTGTTACCAGCTGATGGTCTGTTTGAAATTAGGTAGTGGAGTCAATCCAATATCTACTGGACAGGTGTCCACATCATAACTGACTCTATTTGAAGTTAATTATATCTAGGAATCAAGCCACCCACCCTGAAAAAGTCCAACTGTTAAAATTACAGCAACCTGTCTGCTTAGCAATTCTGGTCCCTATGAATACATCAAGTTGGAGCTCTGCTCTTTGCACTGGCTCCCAACTGAGTCCAGATATTCATAGACAGGTCCAATTCCATGAAGGCCTAAGCTAGAGATAGCCTCTCTCTCTGTGAGCTTGGCCTTCCCCCAACAGCTACGTTCTACTGGAACCATTACACTCTTGACCAATAGCGCAGGCCTCGTGAATGTGGGAGACAGAACTCTCTCAGAAGCTGGACCAGTGTCAGGGCCAGTGCATGGACAGTCTGCCTAGGGGTTAGCATCGAGCCAGGGTCCATTAGCCAGTTCTCAGGAATCAGGTTGAGTTGGAACACCAGGAGATCCGAATCATGAGACAAATCAGTGGGAAAGATCAAGAGTCAGTTGCTAAGAGACAGGCCATGTCAGGATACCAGAAGGTCAGGATCAGAAGGCAGGAACCGGAAAACACCAGACCAGCGGTCTATGGCAGAGTGAACCCCAGCTGTATGATCAACTTCCAGTTTCCTCCTCTGGAAATAAATAGGAGCTTCAGCCCAATCTCAAGCATTGGGTATCTCTCAGTCAGAGCATAGAGATGGGGCTTCTGCTCTAGTTGGACTTCATGGACTCCAGTCCCAGCAGCTGCCTGTGAGCTGCCAGGTAGGGGATTGGTGTGTGCTGACTGCCATGGACCTGAACTCAAGACCTGTCAGGCCTGACGACAACCTTACACTTCGGAAATCACTCCTGCAAGAGATAAGAATGACCACAGGCCTGACCGCTTTCAGGCTTCGTCTACACTACGAGCTAGAGGTGTGATTCCCCAACTCTCATAGTCACTCTAGCATGAGTATAAATAGTGGTGTAGCCACAGTAGCAGAGGAATGGCTTGGTTATGCCAAGTACCCACCCACCTGTTTCAGGTGGTTTTGTACTAGGCAGGGTGGCTGCTGCTTGTGGCTACACTATTATTTATACTCACACCAGCTCGATGAGAGCTAGAGCAAGTGTGTATACTTAAGCAGGGGAATCACACCCCTAGCTCGTAGCGTAAAGGTAGGCTCAGAAACAAATGTAAAATTCATTTCTTCAGCTTTGCATTCGCACAGTAAGTTACACACACACACACACACACGCAGACTAATCAAGCTGTTTCTCCTACAGGCTGAGAAGGGTGAGGGGAGTGGGGGGTGGGAAGGGAGATTGTTATTTCTACTTTTAAGTCCTTAGCTACTATAATGATGGGGCCCATAAAATATCTATCCAGAGAGGTGGGTAATCTCAAGAGAAGGTCCAAGGATTGACTGGATATGGAGTCTGAACAGAGTCACAAACCCCAGAGTTACAAACTGAATGGTCAACCACACACCTCATTTGAGCCAAAGTACACAATCAGGCAGCTGCAGAGACAAGGGGGAAAAGGCAAATACAGTACTGCATTAAACATAAACTACTAAAAAATAAAGGGAAAAGAGCATTTTTCCTCTGCACAGTAAAGTTTCAAAGCTGTATTAAGTCAATGTCCAGTTGTAAACTTTCGAAAGAACAACCAGAACGTTTTGTTCAGAGTTACAAACAACCTCCATTTCCGATGTGTTCGTAACGCTGAGATTCTACTGTATGCCTACAGGAGGGCTTTTCCAGGGCAGGGTTGACGCCCAGTCTCAGGGAAGTTCAATCTTGCACTTTTGGTTGAGCTACTGGAAGGGGCCAGAGTTTGATCTCAGCTAATCCAGAATATATCCAGAGTAGCTCTATTGAAGCCACTGGAGTTACTGTGTTGAAAATAGGGAATACCTAAGACTGGAATGTGACATCACATCATGTCTCATTCTGCTAGGAACCGGTGTGTCAAACAAAATTTTCACACTTGGAGGCCCTATATTCAATGGTGCTGATTGTTTGCAGCTCCCTTAATTTCAAAAGGAGTGGATGTACAGTGTCTCTGAAAATCAGGCCACAGATATATGAAGTGGAACACCTTAATCCATATTTTGCCACCTATGTAAACGATCTGATTTTCAAGAGTGCTAAGCACCTATGGCTCCCACTGAAGTCAATGACAGTTGCAAACTGCTCAGCCCTTTTGAAAATCAGGACACTTATTTAGATGCCTAAATATGAATTTAGGAACCTAACTTTAGGCATGCAAAATTTGAAAGTTTCAGTCTTAGTGTCCAACTTGATAACATAACATTACTGTAACCTCTCTAAAATCATCTAGACTGGGATATGGTTAGAGAAGAACTACAAAACACTGACATGACCGGCTGAACAAATCACAGGAAATTCAGTCAGATGGAATGAATATTGGAAATCAAATGAGTTACTCCAGGACTGAAAACAGGTTAATGCAATTCCAAAAAGAAAAAGATGGGTGTCTTGGGCTAGTTAATTAACAACTTGTCAGTCCAACCACTCTCCTGCCTGGAATATTTGACAACTCACTTGAAAACAAATTGCGCCCTCAAATATGGGCATGTGCAACTTGGCCCAAAGTAATTAAATCAATTTGTGGGCAAGCCTAGGAGACAAAACTTTTATTGCATAACAACCAACGTATGTTGGGCCTTCAGTGGGAACAGGATCAATCCCTGGATGGATAATTTATCAGTCAGCAAGATATTTGATGCAGTACCACACAGAAAAGCCACTGAATGCTAGATTTGCATTGCTTGTATAATAACCCCATACTCAGATAAAAACAATCTAATGAAAGGATAAAAGATTATTATCAATTACACAAAATCAGAGTGGAAGGGAGTATCCAGTGAATAAATACAGGGCTCATTACAGGGGCCATTATCATTTGACATATTCCTTGGTGATCTAGAGAATGTATGGAATATACAAAGAAAGAGTGTAAACAGAGGTAATTTGAGACATTGGTTGAATGAAAGTGGAAGCGAGGAATACTGTAGAAGGATATATACTGCTCTCTTTTACTCCATTACAAACCAATGGGGTCAGATTGGTGTAAATGATAGCAGACTTTGCTCCATTCTGCAAAGCATTACACCCCCAGAAGAACTGTGTAATGTAGCAAGGCAAATTATATTTAAAAACACTAGTGTTATGCAGTGCTGGACTTGAGAAATCAAGCTGTCATAAATCAGGAAAGAAGAGTCAAGGTTGAAAGCTCAATCTTCTTTCAGCCCCCTTGTGCCTCTGCCTTAAAAATTTTTCAACCAAAACAGATTCCCATTAAAAAAATGGCATTTAATCAAAAACATTTTTTGGTGGAAAAATTCATTTTTGATTAAAATGTTATATTATTCAATAGGATAATTGCTAAATAAAACTAACATTTTAGTTTTGTTTCAAAATGTTAATTTCATTTTGTCAGTTTTTGAAACTGAAATTAACATTTTAAAAATATCTATACTCTGGATTTTGTCCCTTCACCCCATGGAATGCAATACAATGAATGATGTCTAGGTTTTGGGGAGGGAGGGGGTTCCCCTTGGAGGGTGGGTTTCCCTGTGGGTGGGTTCCCCCCTTTTTTTTTTACTTTGTAACTTTTCAAAACTTCTCCAATTTTGGAACAGTTACAGCTCAGGAAAAGGATAAATGAAACTCTCCCTCTGTCACTCTTTAAAGTTTCAAAAGTAACGGAAATGTTGAAAAGCTACAGAGTGCAAGAGTTACAGAGCTTTCAATGGCAAAAAAAAGGAAGAAGGGGCAGTATGCAGGAGAAAAAAAATATTTTGAAAGGGGGAAACCAAATAGAAGCAAAATAACGAAATGTTTTGTTTAAAAACTTTCCAATGAAAAATTGAAAATTTAGACTAAATTATTTTCATTGGGGAAAATGGGATTTTTGACCTGCTTTAGCTGACTTTTTTATTTCATTATAAATGTTTTGCCAGTTAATACTGTAATGATGTAATCAAGTTGGAATTTCTTATACACCCCTGTCTACACCCCATCTAAGCAGGAGCACCAGAGAAATTGTGCCTTTCCAAAGCATGATCTTTCTGGTACTGCTCTTCATGTATGGAGGGGCCAACGTGTAGGAAGGTTACCAGTCTGCCCCATGTAGTAGGCATGGAGCTACTACATGGAGCAGATTGCTCGCCTTCTTCATTAGTCCAACTCTGGGCCTATGCATGGAGAGGGTGATATCATAGTTCCATATCCTCCTTTCTCCTCCTTTGTCACCCTGCTCCCGGGTGAGGGAAGCAGAAGTAGGCAGTGTGATATATTTGAAAACTGTGTTGGAAGTGTTGACTGTCATTTTAATTGGTAAGGGCTTCCTGGTCCTGATTGCAAGCTAAGGAACTCTGTAAGAAAGCATGTGATAAAGAGTCAGCTTGCAGACAGACACCGTGGAGAGTAAGGTGAGATGAGTTGTGCCTCTCCGTTTTAGGGAGAAGCTGGCTGTTCTGGTTCTTGTGTATTATCGTTCTGAATTATAAGAAATAAAGCAGTGTTACGTGCAACTTTCCAGCGGAAGTATTTATGTTTTTAAACCAACTTTTGTGTGAATGCCATGAACATAAGAGGCAGACCTGCCTTCTGTCTAGCATAGAGACCGCTATTCTGTATGGCTCTTCTGCAGTAGTACGTGGAGGGTGTGGGGCGGAGATGTTTCTTGTTTGCTCCTCCAGCCCTGCATGCAAGATATAGCTTGCTGTGCCTGCTACATCACCGCACACTGACACCAACTGTCTGCTGGAACCCAAATATATCTAAGTCAGCCCCCACACAGGCCTTCCCCCCACAAATGCTGCCAACAACAAATACACATAGGAGGCAGAGTTACGCTTGCACATGCAACCTGACCTGTGTGTGCAATCATAAAACTATTTAAAAAAAGGTAATAAGTTTGTATCTATATCTATATATACTGCCCAGTACCAAATTATTTGATTATTCCTCTCTTCCCTCCTGTTGCCAGCATTAGCTATAATCTGCTTGCAAAAGACCTCAGAAACTCATAGAAAGTAAATTGCCATTTCATATTAGGGAATAGCAGTCATCATATACAAGCCTGGTTCACACCACAACATAGAGCTACAGAGGGATTTGCACTCCAGCCGCCCGCTACAACAACAGGACTCCAAGGGCTTTGCTCTGTTGCTCTCACAGCCCTTCATATTGCTAAATCAAACTTTCTTGCAAGGTATTTTGGACCTGCTTGCCAGATTGCAAAGGTAGCTGTTGTTTTTGGCTCTCCCAAACACAACTGATCTCTGAAGTGAAGCCAAGACTGTAATCATTTGCCTTGGATGAAACGAAAATAAGCATACCCTGCACTGTACACACTTCTGAGGTAATTACTGACATTAGATCATAGCCCGGAAATTAATTTTGAGCCATACAAGGAAACCGAGTACAAAAAAATCTGTGTTAAAATAACGTTAAAAGTCTGATTACAACCTGCCAAAGGAAGGAAAGTCGAAGTGAAAGATGGAACTTCAGCTTCAGCCCACCACATTGGGCCCAGACATTGCAACTCATATGGTGGGTGGTAAAATCATCCAATGGTCGGAGATGATATGCAATATTACAGAGGCTCAATTGGATTTATTAGCTTCCACTTTTTGTGGTAATATTTCTTTTAAACAAGTAAAAACAGAGGATGTGCTATTATCAAGTTCCCCTGAAACCACCTTCATATCAGCTGACTAGCTAACATTAACTGATTCTGTATAATATTTTATCATGCACTTATGTATGTTTTATTTCTTTATTTCGATTTATTTCAAATGCACCTGTCAATAGCTCTAGGTCCATTTACCAAACGGTTTATAAAATGCATACAAAACTCAAAATGGTCCGGTGACCACAAGTGATCTACCACCCAGTAAAAAACGAGATTCTCCTCATCACACCCACTTAACAATCTTACCACCATCAACAGCCTGGGAAAACAGAACTGTTTCACACCGAGTACATTCAGACCATGTTGGACAAAGGGGGGAGTGAATTCCAAGAGTCAAGAACTCCTCATAAGGATGCCATGTTATCCTTCCATTTAAACGTGTGGTTGTCAGCTTGAATTACTCAGTTGTCCTCAGTTGATATCACATGAGTAGAGAGAAGATACTTGAGGTAGCCAGAATAAAAATAATGTATAGCTTCTTAGAACAAAATCAAGACCTTCCTCTCACACAGAGTGCACTGCAGTATTGCAGTCTAGAGGCATGGGAAAATTTGGCACGTCTATATCTAAGAGGAAAGGTCATAAGTTCCTGGATAAGTGCAGATTGAAAGAACAACTCAGCCTCTGATGCTATCTGCACATCAAAAGGCAGGCAAACACTCTCAATCTAGGAACACCATTAGTTCCTTAAATTGCTTCCTCTTACTAACATCGCAGTCCCTTAATCTGGTTGAGCCTCAGGTAGCTATCCCTCATGTAACCTCCCACTAGACACTAGGTGACCAGGCATGCTCCAGGGGTGATATAGAGACATAGAGCTGAGTGTTATATGCATGCATATAGGAGGAACCACAGTCTATACTGTTCCAGTATCTCCCTTAATGATCACACATTCACACTGAATAAGACCTCTGTCAAACCCCGTGACAGAATAGTTGGAGTTAGAATGCAATTATCCATTGCTGCCTCTGGGTTCTCTCAGAGTAAAAGATGTGGAGCCACTTGAAAGCAGCCAAGATCCCTGCCAAGATCCACAAGTTTGCCAACAATACAATAGCCAACAGGATCAAGGCAGTTGGCAGATCCAGTAAAACTAGTATGGCCATTTAACCTTTGTCCATTGTCAGAGGAAGGTCATTGGTCAATGAGATCAGAGCATACCCAGGCCCCAAACCATACAGGCAGGAGTAATCAACTTAGTCTGAGGTTTCCAGGTTTTGCCATAATTGCATTGCCACAACCTCATCAGTGACATTCCCTTTAAAAAAAGGAGACAGGAGACATGATAATAATTGGCAGGATTATCAACATTAAGAAACGGTTGCTTGAGCAAGTACCAAAAAATAATTCATTTAAGACAGTGCACGGAAAGAAAACTTTGGAGCCTTTGCAGAGTATGCACTGAAGATAATCTAGCCATGATTCTCTACTTGGATGTAGCAGCCTGTGGAGACTGCAGTGTACTAGTTGTGGCTCCCTGATTCAGGACCACCTAGTCCCAGTACAATTTGGGGCTGCCCAGGGGCAGTCTTCACTTACTCAAGTTGAGGTTGGAGCATAGCGCTTACCTAGATTGTAAACAGGGGCAGCAACTGTCTTTTTGTTCTGTGTTTCAGCACGGCTAGCACAGCGGGGTCCTGATCTATGACTGGGTCTCCTACGCCCTGTTGGAATATAAATATCAAATAATAATAGTGGAACTCTACTCTGCTCTGCCCCCTCCCGTCCATGTCCTGCCCATGCCTGGCCCCTGCAGTGTCCCCAACATGTCCCATCTTGTTCCTTACAACAGACACTGGGGAGGGAGCAGCTGGCACAGAAGATGACAGAGCCATATCTTCCAGATTCATGCCAGTGCAGAGTTCCCCTGCACAGAGGGAGTTCTCCACTGGCCATCTGTGGCCACTTTACGGCCACTTCGTTCTGATTCTGCTTATGCAGCATCAATTGGCCTCTGCAGACCAGAGAATCTGACACTCTGTCTTCAAATCATAATGACCTCTAGGCCAGAGATTTTTCTTGTAAAATTACTGACTGGCTGGAAGAATCTAGGAACCAAGGTGAAGCGAGGGCTCTTAAGGTAGTCAGTCATGATATACCAGGTAATACCTCAACTGAAGGTCATTATAGCAATTATAAGCCATGCAAATAATAATATCTAAAGGGAAAAATGGCCTCTTTATGTGCTAAAAATTGAATTGTCAAGGAGATGGAGTTCTGTTCATAGCACTGGTCTTTTCTAAACATTTACAGGCCCAGGTCCAAGTTCTGCAGGACCTCAGTGTGTGGTACTCCCACTGAAGTCAGTGGGAGATCTGTACCTGAAGGGCTTGTGAGACTTGGCCCCGGAGCAGCAGGCTTCACTCTAAATGTCTTATGGATTTCTAACACAGCAATAAGGATCAGCAGGTTTCACACTGGTGAGCTATTGGTGCACACCTCGAGTGTGTGGGCAGGTTATGGCACCTTGATTTTCAATTTCATTTTTAAAACAATACTGTACCGAAAAAAATCTATTTTAGAGGTTTTAAGCAACAGCTCTTTCTACTATATAAGAAATAAGACATGCTTATTATCGCTAAGAGTCCACCATAAAGTGAGTTTTTTCTTATGCTTATGGCTTGGCTCACAAGCTCACCCTGCTTGGCCATGTTGGTGAGACCATGATACCGTTAGCTATCTTTGACTCTTTGCTGACCTTGCCACTGTGTTTGAAGTTGTCAGACACTGTTGCTCCCAATGATGTCAAGGTCCTTTGTTAGATTTACTGCCATTGACCCAGAGACAATGACATGATGTCTTTAACTTCTGATTCAGAAAGCAGTCATTCAAATAATGGAAGTGCTGACAGCCCATTAATGATAGCAGAGATTGTTGTGGCTGCTACAGTTTTAGAGAGACACCTGTTTAAAAATAGATTAGAGTCTTGGAGAACACTCCAGCCTGCTCTTCTGTTGTTTTTTTTCTACAAGACAACCTACCAAACCAAATCTGGCATTTGCTTCCTCTGTGATCTAGTTTCAACTTCATTATAACAATATTGGCCAACAGTGAGTAACATATTAAATAAATGCCATTTAACTTTAAGTGCTTCTACTTGGACAGTTGATTCAGACTACAGAGATACAGAGAGCAGGGAGTGGGCAGGGACTGGCCAGTCCATTTATCCTGGTAGAGAGGGGTTACCCACTCCTTTATCTGGTCCATCTCACTCCAGCTGGCTGGGGATGTCTCTTCTGCCCCTTTGCTGAACTGATGGAAGAACTAGTGCAGTTTGTGTAAACAGTGTATCAGTTGTCTATGAAATATGCATTCCTTGCAGAGCATTTGTATTAATTGTACAACTAAACCTGAGTTCACTTCTACAGACATGATTGTAATGCTTCCCAGAAACATATCTGTGCCTTATTGCCCACTCAAGTATTCGTTTTCTCCTTGTTTTTCTTTTTTAAAACCCTAGAAAATTAACAGCAAAATTAACAAAAAACAAAATAAACACAAAATAAATAAACACAATAAAAAAAAATGCCTAGGAAATTAACAGTAAAATCTGCTTTAGTGGGACATTAAATAACAAACGGTAGTGCAAAAACTAAGGTTCTTACAATAGGATTTACACAGCTGTGTTGCACCTGCATTGGACTAGATTGTGAATGATGTTAGACAAAGGTTAATCTATACACTGCACTACTCCAGGAATAACCCTCAGGAGGTCTGGGGACTTGGAGACACACCTGAGTCACACAGTTTTCCCTATTGCTCTTGGGGAGCAGCTACTTCCTAAGATCCCCACACAGCCACAGCTTTGCTACCCAATGAATAGTGGTCTGGGGCCAAGACACCACCCACTCCTTGCCCAATTGCTCAAGGGAGTAAGCAGGTGTGCTGTGGTCTCTGACTCCTGAAAGCCCAAATTCAAGGTTCTAGGTAGCATGTGCAGGGGCATAAAGGGAATGGCATAATCTGACTCCCCCTCACGCTCTGGCATGGGCACATAGTCCAAGTCAGTCTGGCCCATTGTATTTTCTATTTCGTGTTTTGTGGCGGTTTCTAAACATCTATCTTACGTATTATTTCAATGTGTTTTCAATATATATACCACAAAATGTACATCCATATGTCAGAGGTGTGATGGGGCTGAAAGCCTACCGCAATACATTTTAAGCTCTATATTTCCTGATTTGTCAAAAACTAAATTTCAGTGAAAAATGGAAATAAAAATCCATGAAAAGTTGTGCAGCTTTAATGTAGAGACCAGGTGGTTGAGGTATTATCTTTTATTGGATGTCGGTCCAATAAAAGATATGAACTCAGCCACCTTCTCTCTCTAATATCCTGGAGCTGGCATAGCTACAACTACATGGCATATGGTCTTAATATACATTACTACAGAATTTTGCATTCCACGTGTACAGTGTGTGGAGTGCTATGCAATCAAAGATGCAACAATATTTATCATTATTTTTTAAGGCCCAGCAATATTTTCAGCTATGTACAAGAAACAGAAAAAGACACAGTCCATACCCCAAAAAGCTCACCACCTAATCAGATGAATAATGCACTGGGAAAAGACCCAGATTTGGATATATTCTTCCACACTTACTTATGCTGTAAAGTACCTTATTCTGAGAGTAAACCCACTGATTGTAGCGGGGCTACTGGAGGAGTAAATATGTAGCTCAACATGAGTAAGGGTTGCAGAACCTGGCTCAGAATGATCATTTTTGTTAATTATTTCATTGGGGCATGACGTCATTTCATGGCTGGCGTAAGGTGGGATTTGGACGTACACAGGAAGGGCACCTGTTGCCTTGAGACCAGGTGGTCATTCGCAAGGAAAGGGGCAGCATGGAGAAAAGAATGAAAATTAAGGTGCATGAAGGAGGTGTAGGCCAGACCCTCATCTAGCATAAATCAGCCTATCTACATTGCCTTCAGTGGAGCTACGCTGATTTACACCAAGGACCTTATCCAAAGCTCATTAGAGTCGATGGAAAGACTTCCTATTGATTTCAATGGGCTGTGGATCAGACCTGGCTGAGGATCTGACCCTAAGATTTTGGTTCTAATACACTAAGGCCACTTTAGACAGCTCTAGCAGTGTAAAGAGGCCTTCAAGTGAGTATATATATAAACTACGCCCACTTGAAGGGTCCTTTACACTGCCTTAGCGATGCCATGTGGCCTTTGTTATAAATGAGAGCCAGGCCCATTTTTTTAATGTTACTGTCTTAGATATTGTCTGTAATAATTAGATATTCATACTGCTACACAACAGTGATAATATAATCAATCTAAAGGAATGTACCTAGCCCATAAAGCATTGCACATCAGAATACAGATCACTACTGCACCCCAGTGTGGCATGTCTCAGGATGTTCTTGTGCACAATTACAATATTGTAGTGTAATCTCAGTAGCATTCATCTTAATTTTTCTCAGATAATGTTTTTCTCTCTAGGGGATCACAGGACTCCTTGCCTTAATAAGTTACATTGTCCAAATGAGGGTCTTTCCAATGTCTGATGCCATTCACAGATCTGTCAAATCCGTGATCCATTATCAGCCCAAAACATTTTCGCAGAACTTCAAAGATACCAAAAAAATACAGTTTTTATATTTGAGAAGGTTCATCTGAGATGGTTTTGTGTTCACTTTGATGTATACCCCCCCTTTAATGATGTAATACGTCAAGTCCATTTCCTGCCCTGGGAATTTCGCAGAGATAGATATATTATTATAAGAATGTTTACTTACCATCTAACCTTACTTTTAACCAACCCTACAGTGAGTTTTTCTCCCTACAAAGAGAAATTGTTAAACAACTACATTTCATATAGTCCTACAATCAATCCTTTAAAACAAACATCAACAACAGACCTGTATTTATCAATAGATCCACTGAGTTTTTCTTCTTCACTTTTTTGAGTGAAGCAGATAAAAGACCCAATTCCACTATCACAGATCATTGCTTTGCCACCAAAGTCTCTGGGAAGGAAACATTCCTCTGCTTTTTTAAAAAGTTTTTGTTTCCTCATTTTTCCTCCCTGGCTTTGTCCTCTTTTTTTCCCGTTCTGTAAAATTCTAGAAAGCCATTGTATAGGCAGGTCAAAGAGAAACCAAATTAAAAACTAACAACTTTTGCATTTCAGCTGCCAGACAAAGTTAATGTTGACTAAGGATGAAAAAAAAAAAAAGTGGCCCTATGGAAAGAAAAGCCCAGCTGAGGGATTTGGAGGACGGCAGGCTCTGAAGAGGCAAAGCTGCTTCGTTTGATGTGGGAGGTCTGAGAGTAACCTGCTGGGACGCTCCCTGGGACATCTCATTAACCGTGTCATCAAAGCCTCCCAAGGTCCAGCGAATCATAACATTATCTCTGACATTACCACACAGATACAAGGTTCCTTAGGCAGTCTATAAACATGCCTGTACTAACCAATTCATCGTGGCTTGACACCCCTGCAAGGGCTGAATGCCCTTTAGTGAGCTGCGTGAATTGCCCCAGTCATTCATCAAAGTTTCTCGGAGTGCATTTCACACAGCATTAAATTTAATTAAAGCAACATTGACTGCATTGTAATCCTCTCGAGGGTCTTTGTCAGAAGGAGCTGGAACACTTTCTGCTTAAATATCTATCGTTTTGGTGGGGCCTTTTTTTTTTTTTTTTTTTTTTTAAGTTCTCTTGTCTGAACCAGAATGATTTACTGCCTTTCCCCGTTTTGTATTTTATAAACTCATAAGCCATGAGAAAATTCTATCTGATGCAATGTCAAGAAGAAATGCCATAAGTATCTTGGCCTCACAAATAATCACACACGTCTCCATACGTTTATCTCCATAACACAAATGGGGAAATACTGTTTTTAAAAAACAGGACGCATACGGTAAAAGCAATTCATGTGTTTGTAAACTGTTGCAACTCTTGCCCTTTTGTTACCTTTCCTGGCCATTGTCTGCCATTACTTCCCACCTGTGCTAGGTCAAACTTAAGGGCTGATTCTGAAAGCTGTTCTGTGTGTGTATGAACCCCTGCACCCTTGTGGAGATCCCTTGGCTTCACTAGTGCCCCATGTGAGTGGAGGATTTTGGCAGGGTGGATCAGGATCAGGGCCATAGGGTATGTCTACATTGCAATCCAAAGTGTACTTGCAGGTCAGATAGACATACCCGAGGTAGCCTTACCTGAACTCACATGGCTGAAAATAGCAATGTCGATGTGGTGGCACACACTTCAGCACAGACTGTACATGAGCACCTGGAACCCTGGGCACCAACCCACATCGCTAAAGTGTGCTGAAGCCCATGCCATGGCATCTACACTGCTATTTTTAGCCATGCTGCAGTGGTTATGTCAACCCAAACTGCAGTCACACCTCAGACTGCAGTGCAGACATAGTCTTAGATTGTAACCATCATCAGAGCTCGTTTATCTGTAAAACATTCTGCACTCTGATGAAGCTATATAAACAGGTGATCACATTGGAGTTTAAAAAGTTCAGTTACTTCCCCTCCATTTTTTATTTGTATTTTGTTAACGTCCCATTCATAGACTTCAACCACAAACTACACATGGAAACTTTGGGCCCAGTCCTGTAAACTGCCTTGGACACCTTAAGTGACTGACTGTTGGGGCAGCTAGTCCTGGAACTCACAAGGAGAGGCAATTCTTGATTTAGTCCTTAAGCAAAGCACAGGATCTGGTCCAAGAGGTGAATATAGCTGAACCACTTGGTAATAGTGACCATAATAAAATTTAACATACCTGTGTGTGTGTGGGAGAGGAGGCAGGGGATTGAGACACCAAAGCAACCCACCACGGTAGTATTTAATTTCAGAAAGGGGAACTATACAAAAATGAGGAAGTTAGTTAAACAGAAATTAAAAGGGTCAATGCCAAAGATGAAATCCCTGCAAGCTGCATGGAAACTTTTTAAAGACACCATAATAGAGGCTCAATTTAAATGTATACCCCAAATTAAAAAACAAAAACAATGAATCAATCAATCAATAAAAATAGTAAGAGGACCAAAAAAGTGCCATCCTGGCTAACAATGAAGTAAAAGAAGCAGTTAGAGGCAAAAAAGCATCCTTTAAAAAGTGGAAGTTAAATCCTATTGAGGAAAATAGAAAGAAGCATAAACTCTGGCAAGTGAACTGTAAAAATATAATTAGGAAGGCCAAAAAAGGATTTGAAGACTACCTAGCCAAAGACTCAAAAAGTAATGTTGGGGAAATTGTTTATGATGGTTTTATATGTTTGTAAATAAATTCAAATAATCCCCTGTTAGTAGTTAAGAGACAACTAGGCCAGACTCCATATTGGATCTTAAATTCAATATGGCCTTGAAAGCCGAGGAGAGGCAAGGCTTAGTGATCACCGAGCTGAGAAACAAGCATCAGTCCAGGAGGGGTACGGCACTGTGAGATCGCAGGCCTCCAGGAAGGGTGCCGTGCCCTGGGACAGAAGCTCACAGGCTGCGCTGAAAAGCAGGCCGCGCACAGCCACAGACAGCCATCGTTGGGTCAGCCCACTGCTGCGAGAGCTGCACCGAGAGCAGCTGCAGCAGCATGAGGAGCAGGGAAGCTCTGGGAGCAGAGCGCTCCAGGCCTACACTAGCCAGCCGCTAGGTAGTGCAGGGGATAAAGCAGAGATATTATCCCGCCGAAGAACCGTCGGAACAATGACAGTGGCCCGGAAATTCGGGGCCAGTGGTTGGATGCAGCCTATTAATAAAGATTGCCTTGAGTCCTGCCTCGATGTTTTCGGGAAGGGGAAAAACCCGTGGGAGGTGGGATTGTTTAAGGGAACAACAGCATATGCTGATTTGAAACGGTTATGGGAGGAGCTTGTGGCAGGGAAGCCGCGACCCTCCAAGAAGGAGAGGAAGCGGGCGTTATGGTACGGCCTGAATACGGTTGCCCAAGAGCTGACCACTGTAGCTACAGAGCTAAAGGGTCGCGTAGACCAGCTCTCAGGGGAGGACAGTTTAAGGGACGCTCACATCGATGAGCTGCTCAGGGAACTGGAGCTGCATGCAGCTGAGAGAGAGAAGCGGGAGGAGTGCTTCCATGTAAAAGACCTAGCGCAGGCCACCCAACTTAACAAGTTGGAAGCGCAGGTCGCGGGTCGAACAGAATCTCTCAACACCAGAGAGAAAGAGGTGAGATGGCTCACCGTTAATCTGGAGGGGTCCGGAGCTGCAGTGAAGCACTTGCTCTGAGAGATCAAGGAGGGGCGCAGGGCAGGGGCAGACCACTCTGCCTGCGAGAAAAGGATCGCAGACCTGGCATTAGAGCTGAAGGAAGCTAAGGAGATTGCGAGAAGCAAATGGCATAGACCCAAATCTCTTACCAGCTCGCAGTCGAGTGCGGAGCTCAGCTCCAGCTCGGAGGAGGGAGTTCCTGCGGCAAGGAGCTGCAGCTGGGTGGAGCCCTCAGCTCCGAGGGAAAATCCCCGGGAAGAAGCTGATGATGTGGGCATAGTGCGATCCGGTATCCCTAAGGTGGTAGTTCCCATGAACCCAGTAACTACCACTGTCATTCAACATGGGGGGATGGATAGGCCTAATGAAGTTAGACAGGAGTACCGGACATACACACCAGACCAGGCTCGGGCTATGGGGAAGACAATGGGTCCCCTAAACCACCACACAGATTGGATCACCCAGGTGGGTGAGATGGTTGGCTTGAATGCAGACAATGTGGTGGCTCTGACCAGAGAGGGCATGAGCCCGGAGGATTTTGGGGCCCTGCCTGGGGAAGTGCAGTTGGCCACAATAAGGGATACTGTAGAAATCTTCAAGCAACTATATAGTTTTTATTGGCCAAGCTCCAGCTTAGCTGGTCGGTATTATACAGAAAAGCAGGCACAAAGCGAGAGACCTGAGCGGTATATACTGTGGAAAAAGGCCCTCTTTAGGCTGGCAGGCGCCAACCAAGTGGACACTCCCGAGTTTAGAGAGGAATTGATCAAGGGTCTGCTACCAGCCCTGCGGGTTACAATGGGTGCTGTGGACCACCAGCTTCACACGCTGGGAGAAATTGAAAATAGGGTCAGAGCTGCATATGAGCTCCATCGAGAAGCATTCCTGACTAGAGATGAAGATCCTAGAAGAGAGCAAGGCTCTAGAAGTGCAGGCTTCAAGGGAAAAGCAACCAGAGTGGCTGCAGTGAAGGAGCCGGAGAGGCAGAAGCGAGAAAAAGCGCCAGAGAAGTCGTCCTCGCTCAGGACCCAGAGATCGCAGCGAGAGGAGCAGGACTGGTACGATGCCAAAAAGCTGCGAGGCATCGTGTGGAGGCAGCTCATCAAATATGAAGACCCCCAGAAGATCGATGGGCTGGAAACCGCTGAACTGATGAGCCGGCTGGCAGCACGTGAGGGAGGCAATCCACGCTTGGAAGGACGTCGGCCAAACCTCCAGTGAGGAGGCCAAGCTTCCCGGGCGTCCCTGACGACAATTGCTCCAGTGGTTCAAGATCCATGGGGCAGCCGGTTGCCCTGGCAACATTTCATAGGAAGTTCAGTAACTTTAGGCAACGGATGCTAATAGACACTGGAGCTGCAGCATCCATGATTAGCACCCAGAAAGATCCAATAGTAAGACAATGGCCCATTCAAGAATGGAGGATGCTGGAAGGGTTCAACGGTATGAGCAGCCTAGTACCATTCACAACTCCAGTGTCCTGCCAAATTGGAGAAATGACATGCCAAGCCAGCTTCGGGCTGCAGGAGCTGGATGGAAGTGGGATCCTTGGCATGGATGTGTTGAAGAGGATGGGAGCGGTGATAGATCTACCCAACCAAGTGATACTGACACAGGGAGAAGAAAGGGAACCATATGAGGTAGCGGCCTCATTTAGAGTGGCAGCTATAAAGGCACCTACGGAGCTTTCCCTCCCGGCATTGGAGCAGGAGGTGGCCGATATAGCCCACAAACAACTCCCTGCATTCGCGACCAATAAATTGCAGTGTGGCAAGACGGCCAGAGTGGCGAGGATCCTGGGACCAGATCCACAGCTGCTCAAACAGCACAAGTACCCACAACAAGCTGAAGAAAGCCTGCAAGAGAGCATAGATATGCTTTTGGAGCAAAGGGTACTTACCGAGATCTAGAGCCCCTGTAATTCACCTATCTGGCCAGTGAAGAAAGCTGATGGGAAAACGTGGAGACTCACTGTGGACTATAGGGAGCTTAATCATGTAACACCCAGATTAGTAGCCAAGTTCCAGGAGGTGATGGCCACAATGGTTCACTGTCCTGGACCTGAGTAATGCTTTCTTCTCATTTCCAATAGATAACAGGGACTGGCATAAGTTAGCATTTATGTTTGGTAATCGCCAGCTAACTTTTACAAGATTGCCCCAGGGGCTGCACAATTCTCCATCCATATGCCACCAGGAAGTGACAAGGATGTGGAAAGATGTGGGCTGCAAAAAGGTGGTGTTATCATACGTGAACGACATCCTGATCACCACCTGCACCAAAAAGGAGAGCCTGGAAGCTCTAGATGAGGTTTTAGGAAAAATAAGAGAAACAGGGTTCATAGTCAATCCTGGAAAAGCACAGATGGTAAGGCAGCAGGTAACTTACCTGGGAGTGAGCCGAGGTGTTGACGGACGATGCCCAGACTAACAGAGGGTTGAATTAATCTCGAAGTTGCCTGCACCGCAGGATGTCAGTGCCCTAAGATCCTTCCTGGGACTGACAGGTTTCTCAAGGGACTTCACTGAGAGATATGCTATCATTGCAAAGCCCCTATATCAGCTCTTGAGAAAAGACGTTGAATGGACATGGGGAGAGGAACAGAGAGGAGCCTTCATAAAGCTGAAGGAAGCCTGGATGAAGGCACCTACATTGGCCTATCCGAAAGAGGGAGTCCCCTTCTCATTGCAGATAATTGCGACCTCTGAAGGCATCAGCACCGTACTAGCACAAGACAATGGGACTGGAGAAAAACCCATCGCCTATGGGTCTAGAAATCTATCCGAGGTGGAGAAGAAATATTCCCTGTGTGAAAGCGGTGCTGCCCTAACATGGGCAATCATCCACTGGGAATACCTTATTGGTTTATCCCCCATAGTTTTGAGAACATCCCATACGCCCATAAAGTACGTGTTATCGGGCAGAATCAATCAGGGGAGGGTATCCAACCCAAGGATTGCTGGGTGGACTCTCACATTAATAAACAGAGAGATCAGTGTAGATAAAGCTAAACAAACAATGATGGCCCCATATGCTTTACTTTGTCAAGGAAAGAAGCATGACTGCCCTTTGCCCATAGAAAAGATCCCAGGGAAATAATCTCCTTTTAGAATAAAGAAAGAATGCGAAATCAGGGAAGACACCATGACAGAGGTATGGGCCACGGACGGGAGTTGCTACCATGTGCAGGGAAAACTGGTAGTGGGGTACGCAGCTCTCCGAAGATCAGATCAAAAGACCCTACAAGGAACAGTGAGGCCACCCTCAGCACAAGCCGTGGAGGTGGTGGCAATAGTAGCTGTCCTGAAGGAAGCCGACAAGAACATAGATCTAGTGATTGGCACTGACTCAGATTGGACCATGAGGGCACTCATGGACTGGATGCCCATATGGATGGAGAGGAGAATGACTACGGGAGATGGCAAGCCAGTTGCCCATTCCCAGTATCTCTTACAAGCCTGGAAGATGGCACAGCTGCAACTTATCTGTGCAAAGTGAAGGCACATAGTAAAAAGGACACCCTCCTTTCAAAACTAAATCAGAGAGCAGACCAGTTAGCCAAAGAAGCAGCGTTGATGGGTCCAGAGACAGAATGGAAAGAGGTAGACGAAATGCAGATACCCCTCTGTCCACAGAAGTCAAAAGTGGAAGAAACTGGCATTGATGTAATGGAGCTCCAAAAGAAGGACAGAGAGGTCCAGGAGCTACTCCAGAAACAGGAACACCAAGGCTGGAGTGTGTTCCAGTCCAAAGAAGGCTTGGTTTTAGCAACCAAGCTAGGAGCCAATAATGAACTGCCAGTTCTGGTTATGCCAAACTGTTTAAGAGACAAACTTATTCAGTTGGCACACCACCAGGGATGCTTCAGGCGAGACAAGACACTGCAATGCTTACAAGCCGTGGCTTGGTGGCCTAGTATGTTAGAGCAGGTTGTGAGCTTCATCAATCGGTGTCTCAACTGTGCGGCCAATAATGCAGATGGCAAGGTGATTAAGGGACCTTTGAGACACCAAGCCCTGGTGGGAACATGGAGAAGAGTCCAAATTGATTTTATCGGACCCTTGCCACAGACAGGAAGAGGCAAAGGGTATGTCCTAGTAGCCATGGACTCATTCAGTAAGTGGGTCGAGGCCTACCCCACGACAAATAATACAGCAGTGACCACAGCTCGGACCCTACTAAACGAAGCATTCGCCCGGTATGGCATACCCAATTGCATAGACTCTGACCAGAGCCCCCATTTCGTTGGGGAAGTAACGAAACAGTTGTGTCAGGCCCTGGGAATAAAAACAGAGGTTACACATTGCAGGCCATCACCAGTCTTCAGGTCTAGTAGAGCGATCTAATAGAACCCTGAAAACAGCCCTGAGAAAATTGGTCTGTATGTCTGGGAAGGATTGGGACTTGAAGTTACCCCTTGTGTTGATGGCAGTACGATCCACTGTGGGATCACATGGGTTCACCCCACACGAGGTGTTTGTGGGAAGAAAGATGAGAACCCCAGAACTCTGGTGGGTGGAGGGAGGAGTCCCTCCAGACGAGTTCCAGCAGAAGATGAAGATGAATGAATTTGTATCTAAGACCCTAGACAGGATCATAGGAGGTCCAGCTAAGAGTGGCCTACCAGCTAAAAGCGAATATCCAAACTATGGATAGGAGATTGGGAGAACAGCTAAAGCCCCAAGAGTGGGAGGTAGGAGAGCGAATCCTGTATTGCTACTACTCAGAGATGGGACATGCTCTGTGTCCCTGCTGGGTAGGACCGGTAAGGATCATAAATAAGGCTGGTCCCACTATATATCAGGTGGAACTGGTAGACAAAAAGGGAAAAAGGTCTACCAAATGATTCCACAGCTCACAGCTTAAGAAATGGAAAGGAGATCAGGTTGAGAGTGGAAACAATACAAAAGGATAATTGTAATATGTTCCCACCCCACTACAGGTGGTGAAATGAGCATCAATCGCCTGATATTATGTACTTATGTGGCTTTGATTGTAAATATGGTATGGCTCGAAAGGAGCTATGGGTTAGAGGTGGCTCAAGATAAATTGTATATATGCACAGTTATTAAACCCTCTATAAGGGAGGAGTCCCTAGCAGTAGATGGACAAAAGATGCTGGAAACGTCCAAACGAGCCGTGGAGCTGTTTGTCCACTTGAAAGTCCAGGGGTGTTACCTCTATTGAAGAGCTGGACTAAGGAACACCACTGGAGAGACTAAGGGTGAAGTTTGGCTCCACCAAAAGGGATTGGGGAAAGCCATAGTAATGGGCCAAAGATTCAAAGATAAATCAAAAGCCGACAATTCCAAGAATTGTACTTGGTATACACCTGATTGGAACACTTTCCATCAGGACGTGGTATGCCGGAGTACCTTGGGCACAACAGGAGATAAGTGTGGGCATATACAGGGTCAAGTACCGGAGTTAATACCAGAAGGGTACTATGTATTAGAGGTGAAGGTGAGATTTATGACTTACCTAGACACCATGTGGGTTACGGTATACACAGGGAATACAGAACACAAGGAAATCAGGTGTTATAGGGACAAAACCATGGGAAATTCCTCAAATGGAAGATTGAATGAGTTCTGTAAGTCCACAAGTGAGAAATATAATGTCCTGTGTGTGGGATCTGTACCGATGTGGTTAACAGAATATGATGGAGGAAGGTGGCTAATGTCAGGACCCTACGGGCTAGGGTGGGAACAAGAAATAGTGGTGGTTGGTCCACCTAGAGTCAGCCAGATCGGCCCAGTAGTGGTGAGCTGCCAACTAAGATGAAAGTTAATAATAGAGCCAGAGTATTCTCTAAAGCATCTGAGAATAAAATTATAGACCGAAGTTCACAGGATAGAGCCACGATGTGAACCGTATACTAGAACGCTCCAAAAAGGGTGGAAAAGTTGGATAGAATCGATTAGTGGCCACAAAAGAACAAAGAGAGACACCATGGGCTTGATCTTAGGAAGAGTAGGGACGGGGTTGGGAGTGCTCAATGCTGTCGACCAGGAGGTACTGGCCTCCAAACTGGGGTCCTTGGGTAGGGAATTACGAACCATGTCCCAGCCTCTGACATCATCATCAACTCAATTGGCTGATGTGCAGGTGAAAGTGGCCAGCATCCTACCTGTCTGGTTACAGATACAGACGAGGAATAACCTAGGTGTGGTATCAGCGCTAGGGATCCTACAGGGAAACGTATCCAGGGCCTTAGCGTGTATACAGACCCAGGGATGGGTACTTTCCGTAAACACCAGCGGAGTGTCTTACAGTCTGTCCCCGGTGATAGATCCAGAAGCCAGGGTAAAGAACTTTCTCCCGTAACAGTAACAGCAAAAAATATTTTAAGTACATCAGAAGCAGGAAGCCAGCTAAGCAACCAGTGTGGCCACTGAACGATAAAGATGCTAAAGGGGCACTCAAGGAAGAGAAGGCCATTGTGGAGTAATTAAATCAATTATTTGCATTGGTCTTCATGGCTGAGGATGTGAGAGAGATTTCCAAACCTAAGCCATTCTTTTTAGGTGACAAATCTGAGGAACTCTCCCAGATTGAGGTGTCATTAGAGAAGATTATGGAACAAATTGATAAATTAAACAGTAATAAATCACCAGGACCAGATGGTATCTACCCAAAAGTTCTGAAGGAACTCAAATGTGAAATTGCAGAACTACTAACTATGATATGTAACCTGTCATTTAAATCAGCTTCTGTACTAGATGACTAGAAGATAGCTAATGTGATGCCAATTTTTTAAAATGGCTCCAGAGTGGATCCCGGCAATTATAAGCCTAACTTCAGTACCAGGCAAATGGGATGAAACTATAATAATGAACATTATTATCAGACACACAGATGAATACGATTTGTTGGGGAAGAGCCAACATGGTTTTTGTAAAGGGAAATCATGCCTCATCAATCTACTAGAATTCTTTGAGGGGGTCAACAAGCATGTGGACAAGGGTGATCCAGTGGATATAGTGTAATTAGATTTTCAGGAAGCCTTTGACAAGGTCCCTCTCCTTCTTAAGCAAAGTAAGCAGCAATGGGATAAGAGGAAAGGTCCTCTCCTGAATCAATAATTGGTTAAAAGACAGGAAACAAAGGGTAGAAATAAATGGGCAGATTTCAGAATGGAGAGCAGTAAATAGTGGTGTCCCCCAGGGGTCTGTACGGGGCCCAGTACTGTTCACTATATTCATAAATGATCTGGAAAAAGGGGTAAACAGGGAGATGGCAAAATTTGCAGGTGATACAAAACTACTCAAGATAGTTGAGTTGAAAGCAGAGTGGGAAGAGTTACAAAGGGATCTCACAAAACTGTGAAACTGGGCAACAAAATGGCAGATGAAATTCAATGTTAATAAATGCAAAGTAATGCACATTGGAAAACATAATCCCATAAATATAAAATGATGGGGTCTAAATTAGCTATTACCACTCAAGAAAGAGATATGGAGTCATTGTGGATAGTTCTCTGAAAACATCCACTCAACGTGCGGTGGCGGACAAAAAAAGCTAACAGAATGTTGGGTACCATTAGAAAAGGGATAAATAATAAGACAGAAAATATCATATTGCCTCTTAATAAATCCATGGTATGCCCACATCTTGAATATTGCATGCAGATTTGGTTACCCCATCCCAAAAAAAGATATATCGGAATTGGAAAAGGTACAGAAAAGGGCAACTAAAATGATTAGGGGTAGGGAAAAGCTTCCATATGAGGCGAGATTAATAACACTGGGACTTTCCATCTTGGAAAAGAGACAACTTAGGGGGTTATGATAGAGGTCTATTAAATCAAGACTGGTGTGGAGAAAGTAAATAAGGAAGTGTTATTTACTCGTTCTCATAACACAAAAACTAGGAGTCACCAAATGAAATTAATAGGCAGAAGATTTAAAACAAACAAAAGGAGGTATTTCTTCACACTATGCACAGTCAACCAGTGGAACTCCTTGCCAGAAGATGTTGTGAAGGCCAAGACTATAATGGCGTTCAAAAAAAGAACTAGATAAGTTCATGGAGGACACAATAGGCAGGGATTGTTGTTTGCCAGAGGCTGGGAATGGGCGATGGGATGGATCACTTGATGATTACCTGTTCTGTTCATTCTCTTTGAAGCACCTGGCATGGCTACTGTTGGCAGATAGGCTACTGGGTTAGATGGACCATTGATCTGACCCAGTATGGCCATTCTTATGTTCTTATGCTAGTGCCAAGCATACTCAAGGGCCATTGATTTAATTGGGTGTTGAGGGCAGGAGGCATGAAAAATAGGCCAAGTACACATGCAAAGGTATATTACCGAAGGTATATGCATGCAAAGGTATATTACCAAATCTTGTGTGCTGCAGTGACATAGTTTCAAATTGTGTGTTTTGTTTGCAGCTTGCTGCAGTGGGCAGCACCAGAGTAAATCTGGCCTGTGAACCCGGTTCTGCCATGTCTACACTACAAAATAAGTCGACTTAACTTACGTTGGCTTACAACCAGTGCAATAATTACATCATTTGTGCGTGTCTACACTTTGCTCTTTGTATTGGCAGTACATGTCCTCACTAGGAGCGCTTGCACTGATTGAACTGCCAGTGTGGGGCATTCTGAAAGACAGCGGGATGGCTTCTGAAAGACAGTAACAGTCGATGTCAGCAACGCACTGTCTACACTGATATTTCATCGACCTAACTACATCGACATTGACTCTACACCTCTCATGAAGGTGGAGTTATAGAGGGCTTGTCTACGCCACAGGTTATGTCGACATAACTTATGTTGCTCAGGGGTATGAATAAGCCGACCCCCGAGTGACACAAGTTACACCAACCTAATTGCTGGTGTGGAAAGGTCAATGTAATTATTTATCTCAGTAGTGCTGTTATCTCCAGTTCTCAGCATTTCCCAGCGCTCCTCATCTCGGATTCTTCATGGCCTTGGTGCCTTCAGTAGTCACAGGAATGGCTATATGGGTACAAGGTGGTGAACAATCAGACTCACTATGCACTCTGTACTCACTTACCTATGTGTAATATACTGTACAGTACAATGTGTGCCACATTTGAATTCAGCCCAGCATCCATTAATTTGCCAACACTCAAATGTGAGACAAAAGAACCAAAGTATGGGACACAAGGAAAGAGAAGGAAGCTTAAAATGGTATGTGATTAATTCTTTCATCATAAACATTTTCTGCTATAATGAGAGTCCTATAGCATCTTAAAGACTAACAAATTTCTGCAGGCATAAGCTTTCTTGGGCTGCAACCCACTTCGTCAGATGCATGTGGGTTGCAGCCCACGAAAGCTTATGCCTGCAGAAATTTGTTAGTCTTTAAGGTGCTACAGGACTCTCATTGTTTTTGCCGTATACAGACTAACACGGCTACCCCTCTGGAAATTTTCTGCTATAATTTCATCAGTCAGTATTTGAATGGAAATAATTCTCAATGGCTACATTATATAAATACTGGAAGGCAAATTTTCCAGTCCTTACTCACTTCAGTTGACACTAATGGGAGTTTTGCTGGAGAAACAATACTAGCGGCAATCCTGCAGTACCTTTGCTATCATGAAGAGTCCCATTGAATCAGCTCATATAAATAGGAGGCTACAAGATCAGCCTTTTTAAGAGGAATGCCGGATTTGGCTCTGAGTTTGCATGGAGGGGCACTGAAGATCCATTTGGGCCATCCTCTAAAATGAAGGACACTTGAGAAGTGTGCTGAGCCAAGAATTTCTTTGTGGTACAGAGAGATGGGTGAATTTAAGAGGCACAATACAATGACTTTGTATCAGGGATAGCTCTATATTAGAGAGAAGCTCATGGCAACAACAGTTCATCTCTTTTCTAGTTGGAAATGCAACACTGCCTTAAATTGCAGGAGATATGGAGGTGGTAAGTCCACCAAAAACTATAGCAAACAGGTATCACTTTGCATCCATCCTCTTTGCCAAATAGATAGTGATCATTTTTACAAACAAACACTTAGCAACAGTTCAAATCATATACAATCAACATATGCCATGTTAATTATACTCTGGTATTCAGACCTCCTTTATTTGTCTTTTAATCCATTCACATGGGTGCAGATGTGTATGCTGTGTAGAGGAGAAATAATGCCAATTCAAAAACAGGAATGTATTTCTTTTGAGTAGTGTCAGTAGGTGTACTCTCTTCAAGTGGAGTAAACTGACAATGCTCCACTAAAGTCAATGGAGCCATTGTTTGTCTCTCTCTCTCTCACACACACACACTCTCTCTCTCTCTCTCTCTCACACACACACAAATAAGAGTAGCACACTAATGTTGTATATTTCTAATTTCTTCACAGAAATGATGTTTAAAAAAAAAAAAAAAAACACTACTGCTTCTTACTTTCCAGGACAGAGCAGCAGAGGAATCTCCCGTAGTGCTCAAGCTGTCAGAAATGCTCTTTACGTTTATGTTGTACAAGTCAGTTTTTCTTTTCAATATTTTGTTCTACTGAGTTAAATACTGAAGTTATTTAAAAGTTATTTAAATATTTAAAATAATTGCAGGTATTTAAAGTTAAATTTAACTTCTGAGTTAAATAGCTGTTAATGCTGCACTAGGATTCTATCATCTGTTGCGTGCCAAATTAATTATGCATGGAACAGTGATTTTACTACTGTAATTGTGCACACACGCAATCATGCACGCACAAACACACACGCAAACCCCAGCTCTAAAGCTACAAGTTGTGCATAACATTATATTTTAGACAACCTCCTGCTAGTTTAGAAGGAAAAGCTTCAACTTTATTCTCTTCTCCCTTCAATTTCCTTTTCAAGCTCCTCAGACACTGAATAAGCTTTTGATTATCAGGGTTTCAAGTGCTCCCCTGGACACCCAGTGTGTATTTATGAATGGAATTAATAAAGAAGCAATTTGACTCCATCAAGGGAGCATATGCAGCTAATCTTAAGTATCTCTGAGTGACCAAAGTGGAAATTGAAAAGATCTGGTGGTGGGTTGGCCTTAATCTTTATATTTGTCTAATGACACCCTATAAAATCCATAGAGCGTGAATTTGACCTTTTGGGGATCTCTGTGTAGTATATTTACTCAATTGATCAAAATTAGGGGATATGTCCAGAAAAAATGCAAAATATAAAAATACTTGCCATATTAAAATAAAGTCAACAATCAATCATACCATTATTATTGATTAGTAAACTTATTTTGTTTTCTCTCTTGTATCTTTTAAAACTGGATGATCATCATTTTTGTTGTGATCCTCTCCAAATGTTAGTGAAAAGATACTTTGAGACAGATTGCTGGACCCTAATTCACTTAGGTGAGGATTTACTGGAGGTTTTTAAAAGAAGGCTGGATACTTAGCCTCCTGTCTTTGATGGTTTAGACACAACAAATCCTGCATCTTGGCAGGGGTTAGACTAGATGACCCTTGCAGTCCGTTCTAACCCTATGGTTCTAGGATTCTCTGACTCTATTCACACGAGTAGTCCCACTGAAAAGTATACTAGTACTCAATCCAACAAAGCACTTAAGCATGTGAGTTTTGCCATTGAAGTCCATGGAACTACTCATGCACATGTCTAAGCACTTTGCTGAACCAGGCCCTGAGCGGGTAAGCTTCTCTGTACAGCACTACCTCCTGTCATCATGGTCACAGCCAGTGCTCTGCAGAGAGAAGCTGTGTGAAGTGCCAGAAATCAGGGAGAATGGGAGGTGCGGAATGTACTAGCAGAGGTCAGGGGAACACGTGATATGGCAGGTCCCGCCCGGCAATACAAGCCCCTCTAGATTTCCCAACCAAAATGAGAGAGCCATGTAACCTTCAATGGAACTACCCATATGCTTTATGGCAGACACATGCTTAGCATGCATTTCTGTATTGGGGCCTATATCCTTCACTGCTCACTATTATTGGTTTTCCTGAAAACATCAGGCTACGTGCACTCTCCTGAACAAGACATAGTGGATGTCTTGTAAGAGATCTGCAGCCTCCCAGGTTCCTGGCTGAGTAGGAAAGCATCCAGAGTTTAACACGATTCATTAGTTAATTTCTATAGCACCTATCACTACAGCAACGAGGCGCTTCAAAATGAGATAATAAGATGTCAAAAGCAGAAACACAACAAAACTGCTTGTTCAAAACTAAATACAAGCATCTCAGCCTGAGGGCCACTGAAACGGGGCTCTGATGAACTTCTAAAGTGCATTTTTTTTCCTATTAATTTTTTATGGGAGTGAATTCTAAAGGTGGGAAATCACTAAATTGAAAAAGCCCTGTTATTACGAGACATGAACTTGAGTTCTGACTGCAGGCACTTCCTAGCTGATTCTAATTGCCACAAGCACCCAGACCTAGGACCCAGGTCAGTTAGGACTACATCCTGACTTGTCAGCTAATGATAATTCATGTCTTGAACCTGCAGAGCAGACAGAGACAGGAGGGCCGAGTTAAAATTTTAACTTTGAATTTCCTGGAATTCAGATATTTGCATATTTTAACCCTAAATCATTAATACTTTTTTTCACCATTAAATTAGTTGGCCAAATGTTCTGACTTAGATGCCTAAAATTAGAAACTTACACCCATACCTAGCCACCTAAATAAGTGGCCTGATTTTGTCTACAACTTCTTCTGAGATCAACATGTCTGATAATCAGGAAATTTGTTAGCTGCCTAATTTAAGGCAACCAGGTTTGAAAACTTTGGCCTTAAAATGTTTTTGTAACTTTAATGCCAGTTTAACAAAGATTTTTGTCTCAGAATATCAGTATCTAAAATGAGATAGACATATAATGAATGAGTGCAGATAAGTTACGGGGTTTACAGGGACAAACACAGCGTACTAAAAATGCAATAGATTTCTTATCAATGTATTTGGACTGAGGGGAAGTTCTTCCATACAGGAAAAAGTACCGACCCATCCTTAGTTTTGCAAGTTAAGGAGCCTGTCTCTAATTTGCAAAGCGTATTTTGTCCAGAAAAATAAAGTGCATCCAACCAGAACATCCGTCTGCATCAAAGCCGTTATAAAATGTTAAGCATTCTCCCCAACAAACCCCCATGCTATGCAGCTCCAGCAGCACCGCTCCATCCCAGCTCATTGTAAGTGCCCAGACTAGGCAAACAGAAAGACGAATGGTTATTCAGGCAAATTTGGGCCACCACGATGGGAAAGGTGCAGAGGGAAAACATTATGGCCAGAGCTCCTTTGAAACAACCTGACAGTTGACAGATGAGCATCCATAAAATGACAAAGGCTCCCTGTGTAAAGCCCCTTGCTACCAACGCCTTCTCCCTGGGAAACTAATTACCCTGAACTGTCAGTGAAAATATTATTTTTCCGGTAATTATTTTTCCTTTTCAATGACAAAGTGACCATGAAAAGCTCTTCTCCCCCCTATTTTTGTCAAAACTCAGGAGTTAAAAATATTGTTCTGTTATCAAATGATTTTAACTAGCTGATAAGAGAGTGTATTTATGTGAAACTGACTTGCAGTTGCAGTTTGTGCTGTGTATGGGAACTGAGGGAGATACTGGTGAACGCCAAGTCTTCCCTACAATTGATGTACTGGTAGACAAAGAGTAATGGTGGTGGTATGGGAACTGGGGAATGGAAAGTTGCTGGGGGTAATGGGATGTCTATTAAAATGTATTTATATGAACTGCCCATTTTACTACAAAAGAAAAAAACATATCATTCTCTCTCAGGTACTGGGTCCAATTCCTGTTTGGTTAATCTTCCACAACATCTTTGTCTCTCTGCAACATGTGCATAATGAAGTAGAGAGTGTTCCAACCCAAACATTGTACTTAAAGAACCCTGAAATTTGAGACACTCAAAACCCACAGCAGGATTAGAATTGCATAGCTGGTTCCCAATTTATAGGTCTGAGCCAAACCCCTAGATCTGTTCACACTGAGCTTTGGGACGTTTGAAATCTATATCTGAATTCTGGATCTCTGGCATAACTCTGAAAAAGATCCTTATTTCTTGTTGTAGGGCTTTATTCAATGGAGGACAAAGGGAAAATTCTTTGGGGCAGAGGTTTTATTTTTTGTTCTTTGCTTTATATATTTCCATTTCGGTAAAGCATTGTACATGCCTGCAGAACTATAGAAATAAATTATCACGATAATCATAACGAGTTTAAAATTAAATCATCATGGAGATTTCGATTCAGTATTGCTAGAAGAAGATAAGGTTCCTAATCAAAGTAAGCAAACCAATAAAAAAAATGTATACCATTCACAACTCCACCTGTCTTAAGTAAAAGTTGTATCTCATACTTTGCTAATAACAGCCTCAAGAAAGATGCATTAATGTGTTGGCCCTGAATTTAGAGGTGGGTGGTCTCATCTCATTATCCAATAAACATGTGTTTTGATAAAAATGGGGATGATGATACTTACCCCCACTGGGGTGTTGTGAAGATTAACGTTTCTGCGGAGTTATGTAACCTCATGTTTAAGATAATTAGCTTATGCAATCTGTGAAGTGGTATCTAAGTAGGAGGAGAACAGGACTAATGGGAATTTCTATTGCTCCAGAGCATCTGCCTACATAGCCTCCTATGGCATTTGCCGCTGTTCTAGCCATCCGAGGAGGAGAATGAAGCAAGAAAGCAAGAAAGATGCTTGCAGAGTCATGCTTATTGGCCATTGACAATTAAACTACAAATGTTAGCAGGCAGCCTTTGCCAGTTAGAAACAGCCGAGGTCAAAGGAAAGCTTCTGATGACCCAGTTCAAATACAAAGTCTCGTTCTCTTAAACAGCATGACCGAGGCTTTCCTGTCGCCAGCTTGATGTGACAGTCTACAATCTCCTGATGGTTGCATTTCATTTTTAAGTTGTTGTCAGCTTCCCCTGGGTAACATTATCTTCTCTAGTAAATATTTTCACATGATCTACTGGAGACAAAAGCCTTTGCTTTCCTGTCTAATTTCAGCTATATTGGAGAGTACTTTGGTGATTTTTCAATGTTACAACCTATGAAAAAGATCCTTATTTCTTGTTGTAGGGCTTTATTCAATTGGGGACAAAAAGACAAAGAGAGAAACTTTCAGTGGTCCTTCTGGGACTTCTCTGTGCAAGCTGGGATGCAAATTAGCAGAGTAGCCAATATAAGACATTTGTACATCAGGGCATCAAACAGGTGAAATAAGCAAATTTGATGTGTAGAGGAAACCAAGACAATGTTTGTGGATTCATTTTTAATAGAAAGGTTTGGTGTTCAGACATCTCATGAGATGCTTTTCACTTACTAAGGCATTTTTCTTAAGCTATTCTGTCTCAAATGAAACTATAGTAGTTACCCAAAGACACTTTATTAAGCCTATAATGATTTCTGTTTGTCATTTAAACAATTCACATTTCCCTCTGCAAATATGATTTAAAAAAGAGGAAATAAAATCTGATCCAAAACATCTCACATGTAAAAGTAAATTTGGAAAGAGAACAGGTTAGTCTAGTAAATACATGATACAACAGCTGTAAAATCAGTCCTATTAGAAAGGAGCATGTGTTTAAATGGTCATGTCAAACAAGACTTTAATTAAGACTAATTTGATTTCCTCACTTCAAATTAGAGCTCTGCATATGAGGGACCAAATTAGCTCCCTAACCCTTTGTAATGTGGCTGCTTTTATAGACAATACATCTTTATGTGACTGAACTGTTCTTTATCTAACTACTTCTTTAACTTGTGAAATATTTTGCGTCAGTTGGCAATAACTTTGCTTTAAAAAAGTGATAAGAAGCAATGAATGTATTATCTCATTGATGAAAAAAGTTAGCTATTTTATTAAAAATGCAACGTTATCAGGACTTAGTTTGCTACATTCAAAAAATAATACATATGTTGCAGACAACGGACCTGATTCTCTGCTCAGACCATTGTAAGTCAGGAGTATCTCCATTGATGCCAGTGAATTACAGTGGTGTAAAACTGGTTTAAGTGTGAGGAGAATTCGGCCAGATGTCTCTTTTATTCTACAGTCATTGGGACACATGCTGTTTTACTGCACTGTTTAGTAAGCACTCAGGAATTACGATTTTCAGGAGAGAAGGCAAAATATTCTTCCTAACTAGCACCCAGCTCAGTCTGATTCTGCTCAGGCTTCTGGAAACACATAAGACCTGATTCTCCATTGCCCTGCATCTTGTATAGTTGTTTACATCAATGCAAAGGAAGGGCAAAGTGGGTGTATTATCAGAATGGCAATGTTCTATACCCACTTGGCACAGGTGCACATAGCTACACAAGGGGCTGGACAATGGAGAATCGGGCCTTTCAGATCTCCCAGGGCATGCTCACTCTCCTATTAGCACTGTATCATGTAACCCTCTCCCACTCAGTCCAGTAGGGAGAAGGGCCCAACTCATCACTGCCCTGCACCATGTGCAGTCTGTTACATCAGTGCATAGTAGGTATAAAAATGCTACCAGACAAGAATAGCTGCATTAGTGCCCACTTCCTCTCACCTTGCACTTGTGTAAATGGCCTAGTCAATGATACTTGCAATGATACTGCTGGCATTCAGAGAGATTCTTTTATTTGTTCTTTGAGGTTCTTGTGCTCTAAACCTTTTCCTCCTGCAATACCAACAATGTCCTGAGTAACTGAGGGGCACAAGCCCAGAGAACAGGATGTGCCTTTGGGAATTGCTCAGATTTTAGACACATTAAGAAATTAATCTTTTTTTTTTTCTTTTCCTTTTTTGCCAACCTATGCTATAGTTTTAGTTTTCTTTTAAACTCTGGCTGACCCAAAGTGCTTACTGATTATTGTAAAATGCTGCCTATGGATTATTTTAAATATAGACTGTTGCTAGCAACTGTGTGGAGAGGGCACAAGTAAGGAGAGCACAAGGACCCTTCCCTTTCTTCAACTGTAAAAGCTGCCATAGCTAGTGCCCCTACAGGCAGTGGTCTCTCCAAATGGGGGTGGGAAAGAAAGGAGGCCAATCCTTGCCTTTCTTCCATATTAATCAACAGATGTGGCCAGTCACTGAGAGAAGTGTATGCTCCACTCTTCTAAGGTGAGAGTCATATTATATTATCTTAAGACATGCATCCCACCAGCTCCAGGAGGGCTCCTGACAAGGTCACTGGGAGCTCTTCACCACCACCCTTACTTAGGACTCCAACCTTAATGCCCCAATCTGATTATAAAAAAGTACAATGCAAAACAAAAATGTCTAGCAAACAAGGCTGTGAACATGTGTGCACACATGCACAAGTCATAGGTAGGTAGGTGGATAGAGAGAGAGATCTTGGTCATATTGGTAACACCCAGGAAATGTGGAAGATACAATTAGTTTATACTTTATTAGATACTTAAAACAAAGCTTTGTTGATATTGTCATAGTATAAGTACTTCTGTAAGTGGTATGTTTATCAAAAGTAATGTTAAGTCTGGTAGTTCCTTTTGATATTTATTTTTGTTACTGTATTAAATGTTGTAAATTTATCCATCCATCTCTGCTAGATCAGTAGTACTTGAAACTTTTCCTGTTTGAACGCTTTTCTGGTAACTGGTGAACTGGCAGCAGCTTCAAATTCTTGTTATTTTGCAGGACATCCCACAGTGAATTTTCAAGAAGAGCTGTGAAAATAACTGATTTTTATGGTTCAGAGACCAAACCAAAACATTAAAAAATAAATTTGTTTCAGGTCAACCCAAAAATGTTGAAGCATTTCTTTCTTTCTTTCAAATTTGTTCTGTTTTGTTTTTGACAGAAACAATTCAATACATTTGACACAAATTCGCAAAATATTTTAATTGATCTGAAACTGTTCTCTGGCGAAAAAAGTTTCATCCAAAAAATTTCATCCAGCTCTACTTTCAAGTATGCCAAAATTGAACAAAATGTTATATGCACTATCAAGGGGATACCACCCCACAGAATGGAAGAATATCAGTGTGTCTTTTCAAAAAGAGCATGTCACTACAGGCCTCCTACAGGAAACACACCTTGATAATGGATTGATCAATCCAGTTTATTCAGACTCCTTTTTCACCAACAGGCAAAAAAGAGCAATTGTGATTAATGGAAACCTGTCCTACATATTGGACAGTGAAATCACATTCACAAAAAATGTTGTATTTTAAACCACAGAAGAACTTTAATGGTTTGAAGCACTGCAACTATAGTGCATTCTCTCCCAGAGAGGACCCACTCCTATTTCCATCACATCTTGTGTCTAGAAGGATAGCGTTTCAGAAGCATGCTTCTGAACTAGGTGAATAATGCAAAACATTTCCCACTAATATTCATCTGAGTGTATGTAAAAATTAGTTTTAGCCGTATCTGCAGCCTTACTGCTTACCTTCTGTGAAAACCCATTGAGTTGGGCTTTACTAGTATACATGCTCACAGAAGTGAGTGTTCAACTCTCGTGTTTAAATGCTCGTGGAAAGCGAATTTAAAATTTGTTTCGCATGAGCACTTGAATGAGAAATCTGATTATAAACATTCAACTCAGCCAATCAGGAAACAGAAACAATATCATGTGATTTATGGGATCAGGCACAGTAGCATATATTTTGAATATCAAATATCAAATTGCATTCTTTCCTTCCTTAGTAAGCCTGCACTAGGACCAGGCATAATCCACCCATTCCTTTTGGTCAAAATTTGACCTCTGCAATATGGGTGTGCTACACTTCACCATAAGGTTGATTAAACTTCAAGAGGAAATCAACAGAAAGTTTTCTCTGTCATGTGGACTGAAGCAAGGGTACCCTTTATTGTTTACATTCTCAGCAGAACTACTAGCAACTGTTATCTGCAAACAGTTAGCTACAACTGGAATTAAGATCAATGAGAAGTACAAGGTAGACCCTTCTTTGCAGACAACACTGTACTCCAGTTAAGTAATGCTGAAGACTTGCTTAAATCACTAGATGCACTTCAAGAATATGGTACCACCTCAGACTTCCATATCAATGTAAATAAATCAAAACCAATGCCAATGAATGAAAACCACACTTAATTACTGGTTACCTTGATTATTATTATTTATTTTCATTGTAGCAGCATCTAAAGGTCAGGGCACTCTTGTGCTAGGCACTGTATAGACATATAACAGAAATGTTCCCTGTCCTGAAGTGCTTACAGTCTAGGTAATAATGATAGATGATTTAAATATCTGGGAGGGGAACATGGATATATTCCAAAACATGGATTAAACTGATTTTATTCCATTTCACCCCATGTCTGCAAACATTGTTCAATCCACGATGAAAAACATTATGCAAATCTTAATAACTATTCACTAGATTCTGCCATGCTTACTCACCTTACTCCATGAATAGCCCCACTTATTTTAACAAAGTTATTCCTGGGTAAGGTGATACTCCACATGAGTGAGTGGCAGAATATACTATACTTGTCAATCAAATAATATATTGGGCAACCTAGCAATATCACAGAGAGACAGGAAGAGTTAAAGAGATAGCATAACCTACCTCTCTCTCTTTTGGAAGAGCTAGGTTAATCAAAATAAATTTCAGATGCACAGTATGTTTCTTTCAAATTTTACCCACACTTATCCCAACTGATGCAATATATAGACAGAAAAATGTATAGACTATGCCTCTCAAGGACAAAAGGTCAGATATCAGATTCATGAAAATGCAATGGAAAATGAAACTGGAGGGATTCATTTACCAAACTGGAAATTTAACAGCTAGGCAGTATACTTCTGTTATAGGTTATGCTCTCAGGAAACTACAGCAAATAAACTTATCTAGCAAAATACCAAGAAAAATAACTGTAAACCTCTGGATCTTGATAATCTGATACATAACAACAATGCCAAAATGCCCATATAAATTTCTAGAATTCCAGTTATATGGACAACAATCCTAGTACAGCAGGAAATACCTAAAGGGCTGATCCATAATCCACCAAAGTCAAATGTCTAAATTGGGTGGTGAGATTTATTTCAAGATAATATGACTGTCATTTAAAAAAATTAAATTTCAAAGACTAGGCAGAAATTATAAATGCAGAAATTCTGAAATGTGTCATAGACTAGAAAACTAATATAATCTCTGACATGGATATTTCTAAATGTATCTCCAAAGCAGACATTTCCTTTATGTGCTAAATGCAACAGAAAACACTTCGTTAGGCAAATCTTTACTCTGCATCTCCCTTCTGAACTAGCACAAGTCAAAATATCTTCCACATGGAGTGTGCCATATAGTGATTGCTACACAATTCTTCCAAAGATCAAGCCACTAAGAAACTTTAGATGCTAGATTTACTTATCCTGGATGAAAAGCAATGGGACAAAGTTGAGATGGTAATTCCCTTATAGAACAGGGATTTCCTCCTCCCAATGTATTTAAATTCATGGGCTGATTTATGAGCCTTTCAATCACACTGGTGAGCAATTACTCACATGATTAGTCTCACTGACTACAATACCTTGGGTAACTGCTCACCAATGTGGGGTAGGGGTTCTCATTCTGATACACAGTAAATAAAACAGTAACAAAAACTCCAGTGACAGTCTTAGATAACAAGTTTCTATAATTCGTGCTTTTCATCAATATCGTAGCCTCACCCTGGAAATTTTACTCAGATTTGTAGTCCTTAGTCATACAAACAGCCCCATTGGCTTTAGCAAGCTTAGGTATGCAATTAAAGGGTTAGAGAATCGGGCCTCTGGATCTCTCCTTATAAGGGTGTGGATTTATAAACCCTATGAATACTGTATTTCAGGGATCATAGCTAACATAAACTACTCTGACAAGGTGACAGTTTGTAATGGTCATGAACCAGCTATTTCTATACTCTTAGCTATTATAATCTCCACAAAGGAGCCAACAGAGTTTATAGTATTTATGAATGGGCTATTTCTGGATTTACAGCTAATACAATCCCCATAGAGAAAGAGACAGAGATTATATTATAAAGGCCATGAACTAGTGCAGCAATTGCTAGGATGACAGATATTACAAACGCCATGGAGAAGCCAACAGAGTGTATAACGGTGATGATCTGGTGCTCTCAGAAAGTCATACTCTGAATTTCTGAGATTATTTTGCTAGCATTCATTATTTTGAAATGGTAAATGTCAACATTTCAATGACAATCAATGTATCATAGTAATTGTTTCAGAAGAATCTAACTATGGATTCATTGTCTTTGCTCCATAATGTATGCTTACACATTTCAAATACAAAGTTTCCTCTGCACTTATTCTCTGCACTTATCTGCCAAGAGCCAAGATTTCATGTTCCCTTGCTGAAGTCAAGGACATCACAGCCACTCAAAATAGTGGAAGGACTGCATCTTTGGCTGCTACTGCTATCATCAGTCCTCACAGGACAAAACCGGAACCCTGAACTCAGATCTTGATAGATCAATAAGGACGGATGCTCTGGTTTTCAAATACAATTGAGTCCATGTAATTTTGGCACGCTTCATGGAAAATCTGACTGCATTAATTCATTAAGGATATCATACCTCAGAGGTGGCATAGTGGCTAAGACCACTAAGAGCTCCTGAAGGCATTAGGCCAACTAGAGTTTCTGCTGGGTCCATGCAGCTCCACAGAACCTCTTTACATGGATCTGTGCCTAATAGGCACACTCTAGCTCTGTAGATTTTAAATATCATGAAACTCACTGAGTGGCAAAACAGACTGTGCTGTGTAATAATGTGCAGTTGTCTGTGCTGCTGTGTCTTTGGTTTTATCTACACAGCAGCAGGGAGGGTGATTCCCAGCGCAGGCAGACCGATAATCACTAACTCTGCTTGAGCTGCTGGGTGGAGAGCCCCATGTGCTGACCCAGTGCTTGGGGATCCACCCAGTCCCCCCAGCCGTAGTCCAGGAGGTCTCTAATCTTGGTGATCCCGCCCAGGACCTGCCTCTGGCGCAACAAGGGGCTCTCCGCCACCTGCCCACTGAGATGGGGATTGTGTAGCAGGGGCTCTGCAAGGAGATCCGCCCCCTTGGCAGCCATCATGGAGGTCTGGAGGAGGTCCTGGTAGAAGACCGGCAGCTCGGAGAGGTCTCACGGAAGACCCCTCGGGTGGAGATAAAAGAGCTGCAGGTCGTATTGGAGCCCTTGGAGGCGGTGGAGGAAGGTGTGTGCCAGCGTGCTCCACACTGGACTACCTGCACCATAAGGAGTCTCTGTAGGGCCTGGAGACGGAAGATGTGGACCTGGCTGTGGAGAAGCACAGGCCCTGCCCTCCTTCCTCCAGGGGGAAACTCAGGATCCCTGCAGAGACTCAGCGCAGGCCTGGCCAAAAAAACTCCAGAATCATCTTCTGGAGGTTGGCCAGGAACCTCGGGGGTGGGACCAGGGTGTTGAGCCGGTGCCAGAGCATGGACGGTACCAGCTGGTTAAGCACCAGTGCCCTTCTCCGCAGGGAGAGGCACTGGAGCAGTCCTGTCCACCTCTGGAGTTGTTCAAACGCCCTGCCCTCCAAATCCTGCCTGTTCTCTGACAGAGAAGGATGGGTGGTGGAAAGGTAAATGCCCAGATAGACCAGCAGACCTGCGCTCACTGGATGGCCTACAGTGCAGGCGGGAGAGAGCTCGCCTGCCACCCAGCCCCGACCATCAGGCCAGAGTTCTTGACCTGGGTGGAGAAGGCCACTGAGTAGACAGCCTGGCAGGCCTCCACCTACACCAGGTCACCTGGGTCCTGGACCATGAGGAGCTTGTCATCGGCGTATGCTGACAGCACCACGCGCAACTCTGGCTTGTGGAGCACCAACCCCATCAGCCTCTCGCGGAGGAGATGGAGGGAGGGCTCGATGGCCAGAGTGTACAGCAGGCCTGGCAGCAGACAGCCCTGATGCACCCCATGCCCATAACTGACCGGTGCAGTCAGAGTCCAGTTGAGCCTGACCCAGCACTCCACAGAAGCATACAGCACCTGGAGAAACCCCACAAACTGGGACCTGAAGCCGAACGGCCACAGGGTCTCATTCTACTTGCTACTGAGCAGGTGTCTGCATCACAAAACCTACCAGCACGGCTGGATTTAATTGGCAAGCTTGTTAAGCAGAGAGGCTAAAGAGTGAATAAATCAGCATGAAATCAGAACTAGTCTTTTACCCATGGAGGTGATTCTTCCCAGTCAGGACTGAGGCATATTGGCAAGTCCTGTTCTGTAGACTTTACAGTAATAGTCACTTAAGAAATGATCAAACAGAGTAGATAGGAAGGTCAGTCTCCCCAACTGTCAAGCTGACACCATTTAATAGAATTAAATTCACTAAAAAAAAAGTGTAGAATATATAGCATTGTACCATGTACTTTAAATCTCATCAAAATTGGCTCTTTTTGTAGGATTTAAAACGATCACACACACACATATATGCAAATAACAATGAGCCAAATTCAATCCAGTAAGCCAAAATCTGCACTGATTTACTTCTCATAGAGCTCCATTGCCTTCAAAGGGGATTTATAAGATGCATGGGAACACAGGATTTGGCACTCTGTGGAATACGCCTTATGGAGCATGCTTTATATCCAGCATATACTCAGTGGGATCATTAAGCAATACTGTAGCGGGTTCATGCAGGCTCCCCTGCTGCTCAGGTCCTCTGCGCCCACAAACCACGCACAGACAACAGCTTCATGCTTGCACCAGTGCAATTTATGTATAACTTATATCCCACCACCATCTATTAATATACAGTAAAGCCTACCAGCTCCACAGGCCTCACTGCTCCAGCCATTGGTCACAGGAAGCTCACCCTGTTGCTGCAGCTTCTCCCTTTGCTGGTTCTCCCCTCCTTCCCCCTGCACTTCCTTCCTGGGAGCCTTTACAGTGCTTGGGCTAAGCAGCCCCACAGCTGCTCTTCATTAACCCATCCTGTGCAGGGTTTACTCAGCCTTTTCCATTCTCTCTAGTTAGGACACCAGCACTATTTGGGTACTGGGTTCCTGACCACCTCCGCAGCCGCTCAGCTGCCCTGCCCTCCAAACCCTGCCAGTTCTCCGGCAGAGAAGGTTGGTTGGCGGAAAGGTACACGCCCAGATAGAGCAGCGGACCCGTGCGCCACTGGATGGCCTGCAGTGCAGGTGGGAGGGAGCTTGCCTGCCACCCAGCCCCGACCATCAGGCCAGAGCTCTTGACCCAGTTGAGACGGGAAGAGGAGGCCGCTAAGTAGACGGCCAGGCAGGCCTACCCCCGTGCCAGGTTGCCCGGGTCCTGGACCACGAGAAGCACGTCATCAGCCTTCGCTGACAGCACCACCCGCTACTCTGGCTCGTGGAGCACCAACCCCATCAGCCTCTCACAGAGGAGATGGAGGAAGGGCTCAATGGCCAGAGTGTACAGCTGGCCTGATACGGACAGCCCGGACGCACCCCACGTCTGAAACTGAGCGGTGCGGTCAGGGTCCAGTTGAGCCTGACCCAGCACTCCACGGTTTGGGACACCAGTGGCGGAGGGCTGAATGAGCCTGCTCACTCCCAGCACCTGGTCACAAATACAAAGGGTGTGACGTGACCTTAATGGAGCAGACAGAAGTAGCCGAACTGACTCTTCGTGGATAAGAGAGTCAATCCAGGCCCGCCATGATCAACATCTTTACATGGTTTGCAAATACGTGTTTTCCATTTCCTTTGATACTATTCACAAGAATTTAACACAGAGACAATACACTAGGTGGGTCTGAGAGATAAATAGGGCTGCAGGTCTCATTATAGCATTGTGTTATGTGGTCACCCCAATGTAACAGTCCTTGCTACATTGATATTTATGCCAATCATGTTTCTGATCCAGTCATTACCATGGTTTGCATTCAGTCTGCCTAGCTGATAACCAGACACTACAGCAGAGTGCATAAATTTGCAGGACACCCAACACCTAATTACCTGGTGCATTACTGCATCCAAGAATCAAAACAGGACCATTGTGGTCACTAGAGACTTTCCCAGGTGATCTGAAAAAGAACCTCTTTTGCATACCCTTCTCTCCCGTTCATTTTAGCCAACAGGAACTGTGCTAAGCTTGTTTTAGCTGATCTTTGAAATTCTCAGTTTGTACTATCATAGCTACCTAATATTCTGTTATTTTCAACATTTCCATGGCTAAAATGAAATTTTAAATAGAAAACCTCATCCTCTCCTACTCTCTTCACACACAGACACATATGCAATCCTTCCTCTTTCGGTTATGAATAATAAGTATCATCCATTTTGAGTGGGGGGGGGTCACTTTTTGATCCCCCCCATTTAGTTTCAGACCTGCATTCCGTTAGGAATTCAGCAAGTACATCTCTGATTACCTAATCTTTTCAAACACTAAAAAGAAATGAAAGATTAACAGCAGATAAAAGAGTTGAGGTGGAGAAAAACCCAGGGTACTCTGCAATTCCCCTCTGGGGTACCCATCATCACCTTCCCTCTCCATCCTCCCCAGAAAAACAAAAAAAGGCATCTTGAAATCTGAGAGAAAAGCTGGTGGATGTCAAACATTTAAAGGCAAAGATCACAAGCTGCAGTGGAGATGGCAGGGCTCTGAGCAGTGCCAAGAGCAAGTGATGCATAAAATCATTAAATGTGAAGGGCTGGGCAACAGTGCCTAGACTTATCTGGAAGTTTAATCAGAGAGAAGAATTGCAAAAGAAAAGAATAGAGACGGCTGAAAGCTGCAAAGTTATGTGTTTGACCTTTTTATAACAAACTCCCCCCGACCGGAGGGAGATAAAAAAAAAAAAAAGCACCAAGGCAATCTCAGTGCATCATTGTTGCTATTTTCAAATGAGTATATACTTATTCCTCTCGCTCTCTCTTTCTTTTTTCTTTTTTTCAGGAATGCAGATGAAGTCAGAGTGCCTGATGGAAGCGAACCTGACATGATTTCCTTTAAAGGTGACTGGCTTCCCCTCATGGCTCAGAAACACTGCAGAAAGGTTACAAAGGAGTGTTTAGGCCAAGCAACACACACATGTAAGAGCAACAAGCGAAACTAAGTGGATGGGGACTGGTGGTATCAAAATGCTTTCAGTGGGACTGTGTGTGTCAGTGGGTTGGCTTCTCTCTGATAGGTCCCAAGTTGGCTCAATGACTCCCTGAAAATAGACCAGGTCACAGACATCCACCAAATTCTATTCAGAAATATTTGAGGGGCCAGACAGGCACAGCCTGGGCAGGGGGCCATGAGAAACTGCACAATCCCAGGGGACCTCAGGGAGGACGTGTCTGTCAAATAAGCAGAAACCCTCTCTGCACTCCCCAGTGTGGGAATGTGTGTGTAGCAGGGGATGGAGTGTGGGAGGGGGGAAAAGAGGGCACTCTGCACCTTTTTAGGTGCAGAGATGCTATGGCTCTCCCTTCTCCCAAACTCCTTTGCGGTAATATAGGATTCAGGGAGCAAGCAGGCTTATCCTTCTCTGAGGACAGGGAATGCAATGGTCCTGGAGCTATTAGCATTTAAGACCAGATCCTGGATCTGTGTGAGCAGATCCTATCCCATACACATAGCCCCACTGAGGCAAGACTATGGGCCTACCCATATGTGCCTCGGTGTATGATGTGGCCCTAAAGTTTGGATGAAATGATAATTGATGGAATGCACAGACATACCATTAATTATGACCACGCAGTACTCTACTGGGATTGGAACATCCAGAAAATGTACCAAAAAACCCCCCAATCTGCTTTCTTGAAAATCAGTGAGTTGGAATGAACCTCTGAATTTAGGACATGCTTGATGTTCAAGTTCTTATTCAAGGAACAGATGATGCCTGATGACAAAACTCTGAAAAATACAGAATAACTAGAATGTTACATTGATACATCCCCTTTCATCTCAAAGGTTCCCCAAGCACGTGACAAACAGTAGGCAGGAATCACACACACACACCACTGAAATGCATCCATTTGTGAGGTGAAAACCACTAAGAGCTCAACAGCACAAAGCAAACCTACATGACAATTTAAGGCCTTGATCATGCAACCTGATCTGCACGGGAGACCCTGTACCAGTGCTAAGCCCCACTGGGGCTCTGTATAGGTATAAAAGAGAGATATATCCCAAGTGGATAAGTCTGGGTCTCTGATAGCAAGTGAAGACTTTGCTAAAAAATAATTCTACTAGCATACCTTATAACAGGGAAGAGATGACGCTACTTATTTATTCTTTGATCTACTACAAATTGCAGCTATCTCTATTAGTCAAACGCTTCAGGAGTCCACATGATTTCATGTTTTAGGGACGTGGAACACACATTTTCTCATTCATTTATGCCTGTGTCCATGTTATGCAGGAGATTAAAACTGAAAAGTGGAAATCATCAGATCAGATGTTCTTGTGAAGTTTCTCACATCCTGAGCCAAATCAGAACCAGAATATAAACTCCTTTTGAGATTTGGCTCTGACCTGGAAATAAAGGCCAGGTTCTGAGCCCAAGATTTATCTGAAATATGGCAACCACTCTCCAAAAATTCATAGGGCCTTGGATTCAGGGTTTCAGTTTTGGTCTCTTTCTAACAAAAAGTCTCCCATATTATTTGTTATTAGTTAATTAGGAGCTGTAGTGGTAGTAGAAGTAGTATTCCAGTATTAGCTAAAGATCCCAACAGAGCTAGGGTTCCCATTGTGCTAGATGCTAAACATGTATGTAGCCCTACAAGCTCAGAGCACTTCACAAACAAGCTAAGCCATAGTTCTCTTCCCTACTCAGCTCTCTGTTAACTCACATCCTCTCTGCCAAGTGGGGAAGACAGAAGTGCAGAGCCCGGGAGCCCCAGTGATCCTCTTACACCTGTTTTGCATGCAGCTCTTTAAATAACTATTGTTTAACAAAGAGACTGCCAATGAAAAATGATTAAATCTAGGAATGAGAAGAGCAGCATATTACTAGGTCCTTACAACTCAGCAATGAAAAACCCAGCTGCTCATACAGTATGCTAGTGGCCTACAAATCAGAGGACATGTGTATGTTTAGCAATCTTTCTCTATACCTCAGAGGCCATCCTGAATGACACATATGTTGATGTTAATAGTATCCACGGTTTCCCTACCTCTAGCCAATAATGGCCATCTTTTCTAAAGAGCTCAGCCCCCAGCAGCTTCTATTGTGGGAATGCAGGGCTCTTTTGAAAATCTGGCCTTAAGAACTCAGTCCTGCTCTTGCTGAAGTAGATGGCACAACTCCCACGGACTTTAGCAAGAGCAAGTCCAAACAATATGTTTTTATTGGGATAGCCTTCCTTCCCCCCCTCCACTGTCCTGAAGACAGGGATGGAGATGGTAGGTTGGGGATTCATAGCAATCTGAGGAATCTCAAGGGGTCTGGACATGTTAGAACACTGGAGTAAGCCTGAGTGCATTCAGCAGAGCCTAAGGGTAGATTTACACTGCAATTAAACACCTGTGGCTGGCCTGTGTCAGTGACTCAGGCTTGCAGAGCTCAGGCTGTGGGGCTGTAACATTGCAGTGTAGATGGTCAGGCTCAGGCTGGAGCCTGAGCTCTGAGACACTGTGAGGGGGGAGGATCCTAGACCCTGAGCTCCACATGGTGGGTGGGAACATCCACATCCACACGGTATTTTTATAGCCCCATAGCCCAAGCCCCAGGAGCCTGAGTCAACTGGCATGGGCCTGCCATGGGTGTTTAATTGCAGTGTAGACATACCCTAAGATTCACTTGCATTGTGCTTGGGATCTGGGACAGAAATGAACGGCTCATGGATGAACCATAGGAAGGCAGGTCTGGGAGGTAGCCCTGTACCCCATTGTGGCTTTGGTCTCTGCTGGCTCCCCCTGCTCCACAGTGAAGCAGCTCCACTTGCAGCCACACTAGCAGATATTCTCCCCTGGCCATGGCAGCTCCCAGGAACAGGGAGAGATCAGCCTGAAGCTGTACTTGCATTTTTAGCTAAGTTCCTAGGAGTCAGTGGAGGAATAATAGGAGTACTCCACAAACCATACTCATGGCCCACCACCTCCTCCCCATACCTCTGTGGGATCCCCTGAGGCTATGCAAAGAGCTCACTGAATATTCTGGGTAAGGGAGTGTGGGCAGAGGCCCCTCAGGATCCCCTTCCATGCAGAAGAGGGGTGATGGGTATGTAGAAGATCCCACCCTGTGCAAAGCTCCTGGGGCACTATGTAGGCCAGCATTAACTAGACTGAATGGTGAGTGTGCAGAAATCAGAAAGAGGGCAACGAAGGAAGACATTCAGTCCTGCCTCTGATCTTCTCATCTGTAGAAACCAGTTCCATAAACCTGTGGACAATAAGCTCATCCAACTTTGCCCTAACATTTATACAAAGTGAAAAAATACCCCTAGTCACTTCAGAGCTGACCAGAGTCTTCCACGAGCACCACATAGCTACAGAAACCATCTAAGCAGAAGAACAGCATAAATGTCAGGTTTAAATCTAACATAATGAAAAACCTCAATATCCCATTTAAAATGCTAGCATCCGGCCAGAGAGACTGGCCTCCAGTTCTGCCCGTTGATATTGATGGTGACATTGAAACCACACAGCCTATTTAACTCTCTTAGAGCCATGACAAGATCTGCTGGGGCCTTACAGATGGGGGCAAGGGAGAGGAGGAGAAAAAGAAAGGTCACTTACCCTGCCCAACAGAACTACACTTTAATAATGTGATTCAATCAATGGCAAGGTAAAGTAAAAGTGCACCAGTGACAGGAAGGAAAATCCTCTGCTGCACAAACTCTTTTGGGGCCAAAAACAATTGGGAGGTAACGGGTCTTCTTCAGACTCTTACAACAGGCATAACACAAGGGGAACAGCTGGAATTCCCTGGCATGGGTATAGACACATTTTGATAGTGTACTAGATTAGTACACAGAAAATGGAGTAAAATAGGTGAAATGAAATGAAAATGAAATGAAACTGAATTTTCACATTGATACATTTCACAGTACTTAATCTCCCCTTCCTCCCCCACTGATCAAGTATTACATCAAAAATTACCAATGATTTTGGGTGCCTCTGTTTTTTGGTGCCCAGTTTGAGACACTCTAAAGAGGCCTAATTTTCAAAGCATTGGGCTGCTCAGCACTTTTTTAAAACCAGGCCCTTTTAAGGTCTGAAATTGGCAGCAAATAACTGAGGCATCCAAAATTACTAGTCACTTTGGAAAAGTTAGCATGAAAAACATCTGGATCTAACTCATACCCATGACGGCATGCGCACAACTGTAACCAGCTGGAAGTTGGTTATGCAACAAGCATAGGAAAATGGATCACCACCCACTGGTCACCTAAAATAAAATTTTAAAAAATGGTTATAATGGGATGAAAGAGTAAGCCACACACAACTGGCTGGAGTGATATCCATGCAATCCAAACAACAGAATACCAAAGAGGAAAAAATGAGTACCTGCATCCACTCTTAGAGCAAAGTAAGGCCTTTGGGGTTCTTGTGAAGTAATGATGCTATGTTAACTGAAATTTGAATGTGAACACATGGACTAAGGAGGAAGCCCAAAATGAAGCCACAGCCTTTCCTGAATCTCTGCTGATTGGATTGTAGTAATATAGTATTTGCTTTTGTTTTCATGTCACCACCACCTGGTCTCTGCACCCAAGGGGGTCCCAATGTTAATTTTTCTGACTCTGAAATTGTGTCAGGTGTAGCCTACTAGTAAGTTAGCAGAACAGCACCACGCAATGATCAAAGTGAACAGCAACTGTGCTGAAATGTTTAAAACTATACAATTATCACATGCTAATGACACAAAAGAGTATAAAAGCGAGGAAAACCTCTTTCTTTCTTTCCTTCTTCTTCTTTTATAAGTTTGCTGAGAAAACAGTGCATTAGCCTGCAGCTTCATGGGTTTGCATGTCATTCTGGTTGTGGAGATAACTCCCAAAGCAGGTGTGTGTTCTTGGGACTTCACCATCCTCAAGTCTGATCACAGTATCAAAGCTCTCAATGGACATCACACAGTGGGGTCTCTTTGGCCCCTGGCTCTCCTTGCTGATGTGCTGAGTGCTCAGTGGGGGACCTGGCTGTTCCCACAAAGAATTTAACAAATTAACTGTAAACAAAGTAGCCTGGAAATGACAGAGATTGACACATGCTGTGTCACACCAAGAAGCAGCTTGTCAGTTTGTTGTTTTCACAAACACAAGAGGAAAATTCCCAGGACCAACTAAATATATGGAAATGTTTCTATGTTTAGAAAAGAATACAGTCACTGAAGAGGGGAAATGGGAAGCACCATAGTCTAGATGAAAAGATAGTGTCTGACAAGAATCATAGCATGGCATTTTTGGAAACATGCTACATTTCAAATAGGACAATTAGTGAAATGGCATGTAAAATTAGCTTGTTTTTAAGCTGTCTTTAAAAGTGATTAGTAGTGAGTAGAAATCAATAAAAAAATAATATTTAAGACACAGCATAACAAATCATGGGACTAACCTTGACCTCATTCAGGAATGCTGAGAGGTTTGTTTCCCTATCACCCATTGGTACAGCATAACTACTGGGTGGAGGACATTTCAGAGCGGAGATGCATTAACAGCAGAACTATTTGAATAAAGAAAAAAATGTATCTAAGAATAACCTATTTGACAGAAGACCAAAAAAAGAGCAATTAGGAGGCCCAATCAGGCCCCAGGCTTCTAATGTTCACATCCTTGCTTGTGCAGAAGTGGAGGTACTGGAACAAGGAATTCTGACTGCTGGAAAACATTTGCTGTGCATCCAGCTGCGGGGAGCACAACAGTATAAAACACTGTTTTTTTGCCGAGGCCCTACAGAAACACTGTTGGTTTGGTTTTTTGTAATTTCTCAGCAACAAAGCAGTACAGAGCATTTTATTATGCTTCCTAAAAATATAATACATTCTTCACCAGTTTCTAAATATTTTAGGTCCAAATTCTGGCCTCATACACAGGTTTGAGACGACAGAGTGTTATGAAAACAAATGCTCATTTATTGTTGTCCTTCTAACCTGCCATCTTCTCATAAGTTTAAATTGTGAGCTCTCTCGGGTGGATAGGATTTGTACAGTGCCTAGCACATGAGATATTACTTTATTTTCCTAGGACCTCCAAAGAGAGATCAGGGTCCCATTGTTCTAGGCACTGCAATATCTAGGAATGAGATAATATGCAACAGGTGAATAAAATAGACATGCAAGGAGGGTGTGGAGACAAAGTAACCACAGAGGTAGGACCTTGAAGCATACATTAGCTGTCCCAGTAGTTGTGACACAAACCAAGATCTTTGATCAGAGCCCATAGACACTACTGTAGTACAAATAAACAACAAATAATAATAGTAGGCCCATAAAGCCCAAAATACAGTGAAAATGCCACACCAGCACGATGCAGGGAGAGACTGCAGAGAACTCTATGCACTGGGCAGCACAGCTGGACTGTCTTGCCAGGGAACTACCGCTCCTTGCTAGATGCAAGCCTGGTTGTATCAATAGGGTTACAATAGATACAAGGGGCTGGGACAGGGCATGTCCTTCCTGGAACAGGAGGAAACCAGGAGGGTTGTGATTCTGTTGCAATCTGCTTCCCACGCTACTCTTGGTTCCATACATAGGGCAAGCCATAACTGAGACTCACAAAGCCCGAAGACACACAACATCGAATTATTTTATAAATGATAAAACTTGGAATTTTAAGGAATTAATTTTAATCAATTTCTCCTTTGTAATCTGTTTATCTATATCACTCAGCACAAAAGGATGGGTATTTCTGAATCCAAGGTTCTTCTTCCAGTGCGACATTCAACCTCCTCCAATCCTTTGTCCTCGCATAAGTAATCTCATTGAAGTAAGTGGAACTACTCACATGAGGAGGGATTACTCCTGTGAATAAGGACTATAGAATCTGGCTCCATATATATGTAATATGTTGAACTATAACTCAGTACATTTTGGCTGATGAACATGTCAGTGTATTATATTTCAAGATACAAGGAACGAATGTTTTCCAATGTAGATTTTATATAAAGTGAAAAAATAATTTTGATTTACATAACCTGGATTGATTGATGTTAAATATATTCTGTGAATGAAAAAGCAAAAATTATCCAAGAGTCTACTCTGCTCTGGTGTCCTCTGAACTTATTTCTTTGTTTTCATTATGAAAGAGGCAAGGCACAGATAGAGCTCAACAGTTAAGAAAGGTCATTTTGATGCATTCTCTAATAACAACTCCTGCCCTGGTTGCAGCTGCAGAGACGACACTTTCTCTCTTATGGGGAGGGGTGGCCAACAAATTGTTACAGCTTAATCTTTTCTTGTCAAATCTAGACCATATTTTATTACACAGAATCAGAAACAATATCTCGGAACACTTGCTGGAGGTTGAGGGCTTCCAGGTTAGAGCAGAACAGGGCAATTTCATAGGACATTTCAATCCGACTACAGATTTGGACTCTTAATGGAGAAGTTAATGAAAACAAGGCCTAAAAAAATCAGAACTAGCTGTGAGTCAGCAGTTTAGATATTCTTAGGCTGAATAATTTATTGTTTTCATCAGCCTGTAGGCAAAGGAGAGCACTCTACAGAGCCCTTTAGAAAACAAAATTCATTTCCCCCAGAAGATGAATATTTACAAAATCCAGGCATGGAAAAAATAAGATTTAGCCATTTGGAAGGGACAAGGGGAGGGTAAATTAAAATTTCATCAAATGGGTAATGAATTGCACCTGATACACATAACTATTAGACTATCTCCTAATACATTTTGAGTGGTTTACACATGGCTAGCTAGCAGAGAAGGTCAAATGAATTGTTACAAGTAATATTAATTACAAATTTAGACTCTTTTTAGGTCTTCACATTGTTCATTAACTGATCTTGGTTTCCATGAGTGAATTTATTATTCATAACTATTTGCTGAATAATTTGCGCAAACAGCTTCCAGGTCCCCTGAAAGCCATGCAGTGCAAACATATCAGAATTTAATTTTTTTAAAATGTTAACCAAAGATTTTTAAAATATCCAAAAAGGATCCCTTTGAGTTTAACAGGAAGCTCTGCATGACTTCTTATTTTATTTGAATCAATTCACCCATCCACAGAGATAACTCACATTATTCCTTTTAGGACAAAGCACAAAGCCACTTAAAGGAACAGTTTTGTCCTTTATTATCTTGGCTACTTCAATACCATGTAGGTAATGGGTAGCCACTTAGGAAAGAAGATATGGGAAGAAAGCTGCTAGAGTGTAGAAATGGGCAGCAAAGATTGATATGGGACAGAGATGTGGAGAGAAGGTGAAGTCTGTGTTTTAATGCTTTCAGTGTTTGTATTCTTGTTAATAATAACAATACTTAACAGAGCTGCTTTAAAAAATGATGAGACTGTAATGCCTTGCAACATTTATGATTGACAGTTCTGGGGACTTGACTCCCTTGTGATGACTTTCTGCCAAGTAAGCAACAGTGCGAGCTTCCCCATACCACCCTGGCAATGTTTCTCCATCATGACTAGACCTATCCCGACCTGACCCACCACTACAGCTCAGAGGGCACAACCGTTCAATCCCTGACCTATCTGCTGCAACATCCATCAAGGATGCTATTTAGAATCAATGAGAATGGTGATTTTTGCAATGTGGACACTAGATTTAGACCACCAAACTCACCTCACATAGACAACTGAACACTCAGCATAAGGGAATAACTTTCTATTGCTATTAATCTGGGATGGATTTGAATTGATGACCAAGAGGTACACAGGAACAGGATCAGTAGTCCATCAAATCCAGCATCCTGTCACTGACAGTGGCCAGGACCAAACTTCCTCCTGAACTCCCGCTAATAAGAGGTTGGGTTATGCCCTGTAATATCACACAACCCCAACCACCCTGCCACTCTCCAACACAGTGGTCCTTTCAGATCTTACCCTGTTATTAGAGATTAAAAGAAAAGTAGGACTGTTGTATTGCTCTTAAATGGCTCTTAGGATATCTATAAAAACAACAGGCCAAATCCTTCAGTTCTTGTTCGAGAAGAACTGCAGGATTTAGCCCTACTTGATCTACTTTTTCCAATGAAGTCTTCAGACAGACACTACATAGGCATTTATAACAATACCTAGTAATAGCATCCTGTAAGATCTACTAGGCCAAATCCTCAGCTAGTGTAAATCACCGTACAGCTCCACTGACTTCAGTGAAGCTGTACCAATTTACATCAAGTGAGAATCTAGCCTAATGTACCTTTCAATCAAATAGCATTGCACATTTTGTATCTAATTCACCATTGTGTTAACTCCAGGTCTATATCAGTGTAACTCCTCTGAAGTGAAACTGGAGTAGCACTGTGATGAAACAAGCCCTTTTCCTTTTGCTAAACACAGGTAGATTTCAAGAGATGCTCTGAGTATGGACTACCTGTTGTAATTTGTATTTGCTTTAAACACAGTGATCTGGGCATTTTTGTGAGAAGAACAGTTGCACATCTGTATTTATCTATTGCAGGTTTATCTGAATGTGTTTGGAATCAGATTTATTAGAACCCTTTTTTCCTCTTTTGACCAGGCTGGGCTTGAAACATACATATAACAAGGCAGAGAAAGAAAAGGAACAAAGAATGCTTGGAGGGATGATTAAGTGCTTCTGAATTTACACAGTGAAATATGGACAGTTTAAATGTCTCAGCTATTTGCTTCTTTTCAGCTTGTGAACAGTTTCGAACACCCCATGCTGCTCTAAGATTAATTGAGTCCTACATGCTTTTAGCCTGCTTGGGGTACCAAGGAGAAAGGATTGCCACAGAACCTGTATTTGCCAAAGGAAAGAGACTATCTCATTAATGTATGATTAATAGCCATTTGTGAAGCAATTAATTAGTCATTTTGTCAGTAAACTTAGCCAACATACATGCCTTTGCCAGGCTACAAGTTTCCTTTCTTGTTGTTGTTTGGTTTTTTATAAAGAAAAAATAAGTTTCCCTCCTCCCACACCTACAAAAATTCTTTGCATATTCTGGTCTTGTCTGATTTCATCTGGCTTGTCCTTAAGAACATCTCTGGAATGGAGGCTCTCCAGCATGATTGATGGCTTTTCTTTCTATCTGCAAGCTGAACATTTAGAAAAAGAGTATTTTTTCATAGGTCTTGCTGCTTATTGATACACGAGTTATTTCCACTTTGCTGCAGAATTGATTTGCAACATTGGTATATGAGTTTGTATATTTTTCACACTAGCCCATCACGAAGCATAAGTCAGCAAATTTTCTGTGGCATGATGGATTATGGAAATGAGAGCCTCGCGACGTTGTTTGCCATCAAAGGGAAGATAATTGTCATTAATTTCAGAAAGAAGAGGAGCATCTGCATCCATAGTCTGGATGTCTACTTTGTATAAACAATATTAGACAGCAGATGTACACAGCACATATAGCCATGTTCATTTAATTTTCTTATTACCCTACCCTAACATTGTTTTAACAGTACATCTTCATTTAGAAAGAGTGTGCCCTAGTGGGTAAAGTAAAGACCAGAACAGTAGGCTCTCTGGGCTCAATTTACAGCTCTGCTCCTGACTTAGTAGGTGTGCTTTGTCAAATCACTGAACTCTCTGTGTCCTGGTTAATCTACCTGTAAAACAGGTGTGACAGCATTTACTTGCCTCCCCCAAGTGTTGTGAAAATTAATCTTCATAAAGCATTTTGGTGTTTTTTGCTGAAATGTACCATAGAAGAGAAAAGCAATATTATAACTTCTTAAAATGATCTATAGATATGTAAATATTATGCCAGTAAAAATCAACTAAGTGTTTTTGTTTTGTTTTTTAAACTGTATCGATGTCTTCATTTGTCTTTGTCTTTATAGGGTCTGATCCAAGGCCCACTGAAATCAATGGAAAGACTCTCACTAATTTATTTAGGTGTTGGATCAGGCCCTTAGAGTGCCAGGCCCCGATTTGACAAAGGATTTAAGCACATGAAAAGGTCCCATTGACGTCAATGGGTCTTATGTATGTACCTAAAGTTAAGCATATGCTTAATTGTTTTGCTGAATATGGACCTGTCTTTCTTATATGTCTGAAATGTCTAGCACACTTCTGGGTGCTAGGAAATATCTGAAAACAACCCATCCAGGGTTAGGGAAGCAGGGAAAACTGACAAGATACATGCTAATAAATCAGATGAGTTCTGAATAGCTGATCAAAACAAAGTGCACAAATACATATATCCCACTAAAGTTTGCCTTTTTAACGTGCTTTATCCTCTGTCGCCATCGGATATCCCCTGGTACAAATAAAAATGTAAGTTCTGTTTAAATATTTCTTATTTTTGTTCTTCTTTCAAGTAGCTTTTCTCCAAGGCCAACCTGATGATCAAGTTACTGTATTTCAAAAGCACATTTTCATTGGTGCCTTCAGCTAGGCAATAGCACAATGAAAGCAGAACAATAATGGAATGTTTAAAAGATCTAATATTTATCACAGCTGGCAAACCTTTGGAGAGTATTCAGGTTGTTGTATTTCTTTTTATAAACCACTCACTACAAATATTGGATTTCCATATTATAATATAAAGTAGGTCTTGATGAGCCCAAGTCCAAAATGAAAACAAGCAATTACAGTTAATAGAGTCACAGGAGTTAGAGATGGAAGAGACCTATTATATCGAGTTCATTCACCTGCCAATTGTTTCCTACAGCATATTCTCCTGTGATCTGCTCAGCCCTGTTTTAAATGTCTCCAGTGTCTACTTCACTCGCCTTGGGAGACTATTCCACAGGTTCAGAGATCTCTCTAGACATTATTACATGCTACTGCAGCTGCCCAGCAGCAAGGATAATAGAAGCACAGGATCTTTGTTGGAGCAACAGTGCAGAGTGGAAAGGTGTACATGAGGCACGCTCTCCCAACAAGCGTTCACCAATAATGCACATTTTGGTAAGCATGGACAGTAGTTAAAAAGGAACTATTTGCTGACTGAATGTACCCTATGAATGAGGGAAGAGGAGTTGAGGAGTAATACGTCAATGTATTATTGCACAGAAAGTCATGATGGTTCATTCAATGTTAATTTCTTCCATGCAGCCTCTCAACCCCACAAGAGGGGCATCATCGCTCTGTTACAAGAGGAGAGCCATGGGAATCACCGCAATGCAGAAGACCATGCTGATGCTGGATGGTTTGGATCTATGTAGAGTATCCACTTTGTGTGTTAGGCTTAGAACAGCATTGTCTAGGATGAAGTTTCTACAGATCTCTGATCCACAAGTTTGACCCAATCATGCCCTTTGACATTTCCCTGCTCTGATACAGCCAATTCTCAATACACAGAAGCCAGTGGAGTTTTCAGCATACTTACCTCCATAGGGAGGCAATGTATAGTCACTGATGGCAATTATAAAGCAATGCTAACTCTTAACAAACCTTTGGAGAATATAAAGAATTAAACTCGATATCCTTATTTTCCAAGACCACGCAATAAACGTTATGTGAATTAGTAAGCATTTGCAGTGCCACTTTCCAACTTATATCACAAAATTCACCAAATTAAATTACATTTATCTTTAAAAAGTCAATCAGCATCATATCATAGACACAGATGTCTTTTCATACAACTCACTGGCAGCAATAAATATTTCTGAATGGGTTTTTTTGCAAGTAATATTTGAAAAACTGGTTATTTTTACTGTAGTTAAATACCTGACAACTTTTATTTATGTTTTTATTGCTTATTTTACGTATTCATTTCAATTTAAATAATGGCAATAAAAGAAATGCCTGTGCAAGGTTGTAGGCACCCAAACACATAATTAATATAACATTAATGCTACACAGCTTAAAAACTGAGGTTTTTGAAGGAGTCTCATGACAATCTATGGGAGTTGAGTGCCTAACTCCCTTAGGTTCATTTAACTATCCCACCCAAAATATTTTCCCCACAAACTATGAATTTCTCAATCTGAAGAGAGCATTCCTCAGGTTTTTAAAATAAGACCATTGTGTTTTAGCAGATGCTTAAAGTTAACACACACTTAGGGATGGACTTAAATGCGCTTGGGTGCTTTACTGATTTGGGGACCTAGGCTGGTAGCAGCTGAAAGTTGTTACCATCAGGTAGCTATTCAGGGTTCTCTGGAAGATGAGACAGTGGTATTAATCCAGCCCCAATGGGAAACATGTCACAAAACCCACCATCAAGTAACTACTGTCCTTCTTGGCAGTCTTAGCAGAAGCACAAGTCTGAATGTATGCTTGGCATTAGAAGCACCCTTTCATGCCTAAAGTTGGTTCTTCCATGTCAAGGTTGAGGCACATTTAGGGCCAGATCCAGCCCATTAAAATCAGTTGGTGTCTTTCCACTGACTTCAACAGGCTTTGGAACAGGCCATTAGTAAAGAATCTTGCACTGCAGTTGCCCATACGCTGCCTGTTTTGTGGATAAAACAAAGGTCCTCAGTCCCCAGGGTTTTTGATCTGGCACCTCTCACCAGCACTAAATTCACTCAGAAACTAAAATACACACGCACAGAAGTATTTCACTACAATCGTCCCAATTAGCTAAAGAAATGTTACCCTCTGTCACGAGTGTCAGTGCTACACTAAGCTTAAGATTCCTTTGGACTGCAAACAGGTGCATTTTAAACAAACACTGGTGGTAAAATATACTTCTAGACAAAAAGCTGGGGGAGAAAAGAGGAAGTCAGCTTGCTTGCCATCTAAATTCCTGCTCCAGTGTCTTAAGGGATTCCATCGTAACAGGGTTGGTAGAAGCCTATAACAGTGAACTGTCAGGGAGAGAGAGTATACGGAAGGCTGGGGCACATGGAGAGACATTTGAGATGGAACTCAAGAGCTGGGCTAATATAGCAAGAGACATCTGAACCTAAACTCTTATGAGATGTCTGATTACTTCTGCAATAACTTGCTGGTTTTATTTAGGAATCTTTCTAGCTGGGCATGGAGTCTCTTATACCCTTCAAGTACTAGCACTATATAAATGGAACAGCATTATAAAACAACAGACAGATATCTGCACCTACGCATATTAATGACGTGTTAACATTCTGGAGTGGTCTAGAATATGAAATGAGCATCCTTGCCTGTGTCAATGTCACAGTGGTACAGTAGAGTAGATACACAAACTCACACTTTGAAAATGAACCAGACCCTTTAATCACTAACACACATTGTGGCAAATCAACATATAATTAAAGGTTGAAAATATGTTCTGTTTCATTGGCTACACTTCTGTGCAGTTTTAACTTTCCTGTCTAGTTCTCCATCAGTGAAACTCTGTGTAACAATCTGCCTGCAACTGACTACAAATTAGCCTGTTCTGGTAGGGTAGATTGAGCTAGATCCTCCATTTGTGTTTACTGGCACTGCTTTATGCACCTCAATGAAGCCATGCCAATTTACAGCAGCCGAGGAGCCGCCTCATGGTCTTTCTTCAGTACTGTCTGTGTTCAATTCACTCCTGTGCAGAAGGCCAGTAAATGGTCTATGCACCTCTTAAATCCCACATAAAACCTCACAACAGATCTCTGTTTATATATTAAGGATGGGCAGCCAGCTGGTACTCAGTCTCTTTCAGACAGCAGTATAAAGGTCTGTTATAGATGTAAATTTGGCCCAGATTGAAATTTTGCCCACGTCCTCCAAGTAACCAAAACACTGTACAAACTCTGGTGTTTGCAGAGCACTCTTCCCCCAAAGAGAATAAAACCTCCAATGAGGCGTTTTGCTGCTCTTGGAAGGTCCCTGGGAGGGTCAAGTGCAATACCCTATCTAGCTGCTGTGTGCTTTGATGGAGATGATTACAATTCTACACAGCTGCTGACTTGGGGCTTGTCCTGACACAGAAGTCAATGAGAAAGCTCCCAGAGATCCTCTTAAGTACAGGATCAGGCCTTTAGACATCACATCAGGCTACTTTAACATTTCAGGGTGCCTTGGGTATAGATGCTAACTAAGATTTGAGCGTGGCAGGAAGCCCCCTTATGGACGGATAGGTTTCTCCTTTTTATGGTTTTGGTTGCTTGTTTAAATTCAGGTGTTGTGCAGTATTTCAGGCCAAAATTCCCTTTCCTCTGCAGATCTGGATTTGACTAATATTTGGGACCCAAGACAAAGCAACTGAACTGTTAACTTCTACAAGCTTCAAGCAGTGGGGGAAAGAAAATTGGTATGATGTTCATACTCAGAGCAGAATACAAAGCACAGCCATGATATGTATTAAAATGAGGAACAGAAAGAAATGAGAACAGAGATGGAGGTAGGAGTAGATTTGTGCAGAGCTTTGAGGATGGGGACCTTTATGGAAAAATCCTATGGAATTAAATAGATAATAAAAACTTTCTATAGCTTTTTAAAATAATCATATAGATCTTAATAGAGATTTAGACTCTGGCAGTAAGATTCTATAAGATCATTAAAAAACATACAGGAAATATATTTCTGCTATACTTTTTAGAGTAATTTCTATGGAACCCTACTGAACTCACTATTAAATTCTATAGGACCTTTCCCAAAGGAATCAACTTAATAAAGAAAGTAAGTCTTCCTAACTAGGTGCTGAATACATTCAAAGAAGATGAGCAGGATGGAAAGGACCAATGTCTACTAATGTCTGCCTCTCATCATCTCAGGAAACTGACCTTGTGATAGAGACTGACCTTTGGAAATGATCTGTAATTGCTGTTTGGAACACATAGCATCACGCCATAATCATAACGAGAAGTCTTTGCTTCATCTCGTTGCTGTAATTCACCAAGGATGCAGTTCAGCCAGGTGCCTAATATTAAGTATATAAGCAGTCCTGCTGAAGTTACTGGGACCTAATGTGTGCACTTCAGTACCATGCTGAACTGGGACACAAAGCATCACTAGAGTATGCCGCTTTGAGAAAAATCACATGCTCATTATACATCTAATTATCTTCACAACACAGAATGGCACATGATTGTGAAGGTGTTCAGCTTCAGGGAAGTGACATACAGTTCCATGCACATTTGAGACCCTACTATTTTCATACAAAATTCAAGCTTACAATTTAAGACTGGGTTCCAAACATTAAAAAATAAATAAATTCAAGTCTGGAACAGCCTTTTGAACATATGGTAAAATTCTGCACCATAGGGTAGCTACAAAATATTCAGTGTTTAAAGACAGTTTCCTGCAACCTTTGTAAGGCCTCTTCATGCTACATACGTGGAAAAATGTCTTCTCATTGAATGACTGATTCTGGAAACATTCAACCTTTGGGTTTCCCCCATCCCCTTACATTAGCCCTGAAACATTCAGTGATTACAGTGATTCTTTCCAAAGTATGAAGACTTCACCAGGACAAGCTGGCTGCAGTTCCACATTAACCCTTAGAGAACTGAGAACAAGTCTTCATGAAAAAGGGCACCATCAATGATACTGAAAGACAGCACATTTCAAACTGATTAAAAAAAACAAGTGTTAATGTAATGCATAATTCACCCATGGCCCTCATTGCCACAAGATATTATCAAAGCTGAAAGCTTGATAGGATCCAAAGAAAGGTTAGACATTCATATGGGAAGTGAGAGCCTCCATAGTTCCATTAGATAGGATGAAATCATACATTCTTTTAAGAAGGGTTATAAATCCTTTCCCTTCAGGATGGAAGACATCCACTGACTAATGGGAGCCAGAAAGAAACTCCATCATTAGGCAGATTAATCCATAACTATTCAGTACTGGGTCTTGCATCTTACTCTGAAGTGTCTGATTCTGGGAGAGGCCCTTGGTTGAAATGATCCTCTCTCAATGTCAGAGACAGAGCATGGGACTAGATGATCTGATCTGCTGTGGCAATTCCTGTACTTGCTTCCTCCCATCCCCCTTTGCCACAACAGATACCTAGATCTTCATTGTAAATCTTGTTCTCTCTCTCCCTAAAAGCTCCTTCCACTCTTCTACCCTGTAGGCAACATCCTGTTCTCCACAGAACGTCCCACCCATCCTCGTTGCCTGTACAGACCAATCCCTTCCCTCTCCCAGCCCACATGGACTGCTGGCCCACTTCTCTAACTTTGCTCCAGATCCATGCCGGGTTCCTGCCTGATCCTCCTAGTCATGGGCTCCCAGCTGATCTGATTCCCACTGCTTACGTCTAGCCTGAGGCTAAGGTTGGTCACGGAGGGCTGCCAGCATCAGACAGGCTAGTTGGTTTATATTGAATCTTGCTCTGGCATGAGGCTTGCCTCAGCTCCCCATAGCTAGAAACTTTTCCTGATATTGGGCATACATAGTACATACAAAACAACAAGAGTCTGTGGCACCTTAAAGACTAACCAATTTATTTGGGCATAAGCTTTGGTGGGCAGAAACCTACTTAGTAGGATGGGTTTCTACCCACAAAAGCTTATGCCCAAATAAATTTGTTGTTTTATTAAAACAGACTAACGTGGCTACCCCTCTGGAACTCATAGTACATACAGTGAAAGTACAAAAAAGAACAGAAAGCATACAGCCATCTGGTGTTACTCACACAGGGAAACTGGCCAGTCCCTAAAGATTCGATTAATGTTAGTGCATTTCATTTGTTTCAGAAACAAGTCCAACAAAGTGATATATCATAAGGAAAGGGACTTTTAAATCCTGGAGGGGTAAAGGTAGCAGTTCCATTGATTTCAATAATAAAAACAACATTTGTTCATTAAGCAATGTGCTAGAATACGCTTACATAATACAGCTGGAAAGTGTTTGCTATGGTGGCCCTGATTAAGCAAACCATATAAGCTTAGCACACACTTAACTTTAAGCTTGAACTTCAGTGCGACTGAAAGGGATCCACAAGCTGATGAATCTGGGCGATACAAAGTAATACATTAATTGAAGATAATGGTTAAGTCACCACTCAGCAGTGTCCCCAAAGAATTTCACAATGTTAAATTACCTGAATTAAATGAACAGAGACCACCCACTATTCATGCTAGGGTCGTCAGGTACACCATCTCTAAAGAGATTGTCTTAATTGTTTTGGATGTCATTGCCGATAAGATACACAGGGTGAAATTCAGGCATATGCACCACTTAAGTCCTCAAAATAGGATTTAAGTGGGACTATAAACCCTGGGCTGGCCCTTTGGATTTTGCCTACAGTGCATGCACATGGGAGACTGCACGGGAGACAGCACTCTGCTGTCGCATAATTCTGTATATTGCTTAAGGTTTTTAGACTGGAACGCTAGGCAGCAGTTAAATATAATAAACTTGATGTTATTTCACCTATGTCTAGGGAAATTTGCAGACAGATCAATGCTCTGGCTACAAGTGACCTTTTCTATATTTAAACATCTGTTCCTATTAGCATTTGTATTTCAATTGTTTTATAAAAATAAAAGAAATAGGTATTTGTAATTGAAGTGTGAGCAAGCAACTAACTTTTAGAAGCAAATAAGTATGACTGAATTATTTTATGGGATTCCTTTTAGCCTTTTTAAGTTTCATCCAGCTTTATTAAAAGACCATCACGCTTAAGAAACTGCTGTTTGTCAAACCCCTGAGAAACTACTTTAAACACATTTTCACTATTATTATTATTACCGCTCTATGCGGCAGGAATTCAAACTATTATATGTATATTAATTAAGGGCCACTTTCTGGCATCCTGGCTCATACTGCTCTAGGTGCAGTAACTGTAAATCAATGGAACTACCTGCAGAGTAATATACAATCCAATATGAGTAAGGGTAGTAGACTGTGGCCCTAAGAGACTTATCTAAGGTCACAACGTGACTCAATAACAAAGCAGAGCTCAGGTGATAAGTTAGTCCTGTGATGGGCATAGTATAATGAGGGAGAGAGAGAGAGAACAAGGTCTGAGAATGGAACCCAGGAGTCCTGGAGTTCATCTTCATTCAGAAAATATTATTCTCTTCATTTAGAACAGTTTCAGTTTAGTTTGTCACTGAACTCAAGAAACCCAGATGAATTTTAGAAAGCATTGATTTTCATCTGTAGCACATATATTGCTGAGCCTCACGATGTTTTGCATTGTATTCCTGAAGAAAACTGTTGATAAATTATTTTAAAAAAAATCATAATAAACCCCTCTCTATGCAAATATGGATGATTCAGAAAGCACAAAAACCCCGGTTTAGAGCTTGTCTACCTTATAAATACAACCCTCACATAAGATACAGTTACAACATGGTTAAAACATTGTTGAGACTTGCAGTGTAGACTGGCCTTATTCACTGTATTTTAGCCATGTCCCCAAACTGTCCTAAAGCCCTGGACATGTCCAATAAACTTCCCAGTAGAAGCAAAAGAATCCCCAATAGATAGGAATAAAAACCTGGCAGCCTTAGATTGCATGCATCATCACAACATCAGCAGCTGCTTCCTTGTTCAGATGGCAAGACAATAAATCTAGGAGAGCTGCAGTATGCATATAGTGCGGATGGGAGGAAGCAAGAAAGGAACAGAAGACTCTGGGTGAAAAATGAGATGCTGACCAGCAGAAGTTTACTGTCCACTTAAAAAAGCTACATCAATATAATAATTTCTTCTCTTCTTGTAAGAGAAATTCAGATTCACAGGAACTAGTTAGCCTATTGGGGTTACATTCAATGCAATGGCCTTGAGTTTACTGCTCTAAGATATGATAAGGTCTTCGAAGAGAAATTTTCATACTGACATTCAGGCAAATAAAAAAGATGGATCTTGCATTTGTTTATTGGAAGTTTTTTTGCATGTGTTTTAATCATCACAGTTCTATTTGTTTAAACAAGAATTTGCTCATGAAGGGTGAGATTCACCACATGTGGAAAGCCAACACAAGGCCCATGAATTACATAAGCCTTCAAAAATGAAACATCAGATTGCACCGTCTTTGTGCTGACCCTCTTCATGGGGTGAATTTCATCTCTTGCTCTACGTGGTAATATGGCTACAGATAAATGATACGCTCACTTCTCAGATGAAGTGCAAGGACTGACTCCAATGGCAGCAAAATGAAGCTGAAGCAGAATCAGGACATTTGTTGCAGTATGGATCTTTGAGATCATTCTAAAATTTTGGACTAGTATGTAATTTTAAATTCATGAAGATCTCAGGAGCTGGTCTAATGAAAACAATCATATTACCCATTTTCTCAAATTAAGTGCATCTTTATCAGTACCTTTGCTACCATCTTCTGAACCTTCTGCAGCAGCCAGCGTCAGCACCAATGTGAACCAGTCCCCACAAATACAAGCCACACTTGTACAAATTTATATATGGTTTATGACTCACATCTGTGTCAAGCACAAGGACACCTTCCAAGTCTGATAATATTTTGCATTTGCATGACATTTATTTTCAGATAAAATTAGTTTTGAAAATGAGAAATAAACCCAGGCATACTCAGTAGTCATGTCAGAGGAATGATAAAGGTGAAAACAAGACTAGATTAGGAAGAGCTGAATTATTGTTTTCATTATTATTAATAAATGCTCATATTGCAGAAGCATCATGACAGATGACCCAGTCAGGATCAGGGCCCTATCATGTTAAGCACTGTGCAAACACACTGGAAAATATGTTTTTGCCCTGGAGAATATACAATATTAGGAGTTCCTTAAATCAGTGCATGGTGCGTGATGAAATCCCACTCTATATAATTGTAATACCTTTAATCAATATAATTACATACCCTGTAAATAACTAATCATGCAGTCACATACACTGGAGAATGAATTACTCATGAGATAAAAATTAGTTTTAATTATAACAATAGTTATAACTATTTTTTGGACACTTACCTGTCTCACAATAGTCCTGATTCAACAAAGCGCTTAAATATACGCTTAAGTGCTTTGGTGAACAGGGAAGGGTGTACAAATATGCTCATAGTTCAGCAGGGTTCTGAGGCCTGTAGCTAACTTTAGGTGTGTGAGTAATCCTATTGACTCTAATGGGGCTATTCCAGCCATTGCCAACTTTTGCAATTTCATTGTGAGGCTTGCAATACTGGATGTTTTCCTTAAAACTCTGGCTCTTGGAACCATGGGAATCTCAGCTTTCATTTAAAAATAAATAAATAAAAAGGGCATTTTTAGGCCTTATGGCTGCAAAAAGAAAAAGAAAACAAAGCTTGATAATGTGACCCAAATGACTCTTTGAAGGCTCAAAAACCGGAAGATAAATACAAAGAACCCTGAATTTTTTATTTATTTATTTTTTTAAATGATTTCGAAGTCAACCTCGTGATGTTTTGGAGCCTGACTCATGAATTTTGAACATTTGGATCTGGTAATACTGTTACTTAACTACTTAAAGTTAGCCATATGCTTAATTACTTTGTGGAATCAGGGACAAAGATCTTTGCTAAATCAGGGCCAATGAGAAGTATCTGACTATGCAAATGGTTCCAGGGATTTTACTGAAATTACTTGCAGTGTTAGGTTATATCCAGAATGAAGAAAGGGTAGCAGACCATGGCTTAGGGAAGAATGCTATATTTTATTTATTTATTTATTTATTTATTTTAAAACAAGGGACTCTTCTGCCAAAGTGTTTGTTGATGCTATAGGGGAGGTTAAGCTGTTAATAAATCATAGATATTTGAGATGTAAAAGAAAATCTTTTAGCTCATATAATACTTTCCCTTAAGGAAATCACTGAATCCTTAAGCATCACTGAAGATGAAGGCCCTTGCAGATGGAAGATGCATAAGTGGCCAAAAATTACCTTTTGCATCCACTGTCTCAGGTGTTTCACCAAGCACAACTTGGCCACTCCAGAGCATCAGGTCATACTTCTCCAATTCGCTAGTTAAACATGGGCATAACGGATTTTATTTTATTCTTTATCTGTGTTTAAGTCTTCAACTTACAGGATGTTCCTTCAGTTAGGGTGCTCTCCAAGGACTTGAGTGACCCAGATCCAATTCCCTGCTCTGCCACAGACTCCCTGTGTGACCAGGTGCATCACTTATTCTCTCTGTGCCTCTGTTCCTCATCGGTTAAATGGGAATAACAGCAATTCCCTACCTCACAGAAGCGTTGAGAGGATAAATACACTGAGGACTGTGAGCTGCCCAGATATCACAGTGATAGCAGCCATATAAATATTTTAAAAAGATAGTATTTAACCAAACAATATGAATCAATTCACATAAGATAGATGCCATTCCTTTGTGGAGATTTACATTGCAAAAAAGTCATGGGATGTAGAAGGGGATAATAGCTATTGTGGGAAAGATTTTCAAAAGCATGGGTCCCATTGCTGCTAAATGCTGCAAGAGTTGAGATTTCCTGCAAACGGTGATGGGGAATAACTCTATAAAACAAAGAAATAATTCAAGGCAGAATAAGGAGTTAACTACAGTATGGCATGAGACCTCCTAAATTTAAAACATGAGATGAAAAACCATGGATCGTGATTTCGCCAAGATTTGTAAGGAACTTGGCACATTATAGTTCTGTTAGGATAAGAAGCTTCTTCTACTGCTTCCTGTCACATAGTCACAGACAGATTTGTTCTGTGTTTCAGGGACATGTGTGTTTCCAGATGTTAATGTTTTATCATGCCCTTTTCTGCGGTTTTCATCAGGGTACATTTACACAAACTGTACCATAAATCCTCCCTCACTTCATATACTATATCTTATAAGATGCCCTTATCAACATACATATACAGATATATTAAGCCTAGTAAATGGAATAGGAAATTTACCACACTACTTGTATGAATGTGCTATTTTTCTTAATCTTGTGATTAATATGGACTGGCACTACTGTACAGATTTATTATTGACCATATGTTCTTTAATTGTCATTGCTTTCCCAAGTTGCCACCCTTGCACATCTGCAGTGTGCTCCCTGCTTTTGCCTCAGAAGGTTCTGAGAGCAGTTTCTCAGCTGGACACCATGATGAGGAGACAGCTCCAGCAACAGTGTCTCTGAAGAGTGATTAAAATAAAATAAAAATTTTAAAAAACAAATGGAGGACGGGAAAAAACTCACTGTCGATGACGTTCCTCATCTGCTCAGGCTCAGATGAGCTGGAATGGTTTTTAATTGTAGACAGCTAATGTGTCGCCTCAAAAAGCCAGCTGTTGCTAGAGCAAATGGATGCAGGGAAGAGATTTTCTCATCCAAGAATGGATGAGCTTGCAGAAGCTACAGAAACACTAACACAGCTCTCAGATTGAGACAAGCCTTACTGATTTAAGATCTTTCCGACTGTAAAACTTGGGCGAGACATAACTCAGCATGGACTTTGATTCATTTTGAAAAGATTTACACTATAGTTTTCAATGAAGCTCGAGTTAATATAGTGTCTTCCTACATTACAATAAGACATTTCCTTTAAGCTATTTTTCCCCCCTGTGAACTTAACTTCAACCATTTTTTCATCTGTTACCAGCTAATAATAAATACTGTGTGTGCTGATGAGATGATTCTGGAGATACTTCCAGGCTATTGCATTGAGTATAAAACTTTTTCTTTATAAAATTTCTTCCTGAGCTAGAGAAATAAACATTTAAAAAACAAAATAAAACAACAAATAACCCCTTACGTATTTTCTCTTTAATATCTGCTTAATTATAATAATGTTTGGAAAACCTTCCCTAAACAAGAATTCTCAGTGACAATGAGTGCCATAATTTTATATGCAAATCAGATTAATAAATTAAAGAAATTTGCCTGCATATAAATGAGAAAGCAGTCGATTTATATGCTTAATAATAACTTTGAGCCTTCTCTGTGTGCAAACTTTGCTAGGAATATTCTTCATATAGACAGATTTACCCAAAAAAGCCTGTTTGAAAAAAAAAGATGCTTTTAATACCTGTCATTAAATTATTTATAAACTTTGTCTCCAAAGTGTCATCTTTTTATATGGTCCATGACTGGAGGGGAGGAAGTGACTGAGGAGGGAGTAGAGGATAGTATATAACAATTTGCAGCTGTATTTGTTTAGTTCACTAAAAGCGGTGGGGCTGGGCCAGGATCTAGTCTACTTGGGGTAACAGAAGACTAATATAAAGGGATGGGCAAAATCTGATCAACTGGATTTGGTGGCAGGAGCTTTGTATTTTAACAGATGGATTAATATAATGAAAGCAACATCTGATAAAAAGATTCAGAAACCCAAAAATGGAAAGGGAGGCAAGTGTATTTGTGGAGAAACCTCCTTAATTATTTGAGTTCCCAGCCAAAAAAAGTTTACACACTAAATTTGGCATCAAGGTGACCTCCTTTTTTTTGGTAGTGGTTGTTATTGTTGGTTGGGGTTTTTTTTTGTTTTTGTTTTTTTTAATACCTGATGTACCTTTTTCTTTTAAAAATATTTTTCTTATAGAAGTGAGTTTAGTGCTAATGAAAGGTGAAGGTGACATATCAGTAGGCTATGAAATCTATATCCTATACTTATGCAAAGAAGAGGCACAGCATGGGCAGCGGCGTGTAGATATCAAAATGGCATTTAGGTCACCTTCGTAAGAAGTTGATAGATTAGATGCAAGTTTCCACAACCACCTAAACTGATGCACCTGTTCTAACAGGACCACTTTCAGAGGTTAGAAAGCATTTCAGTCTACGTACTCATCCAATCCTTTCCTGCTCTTATGAGAGTGCTGACAAAGCTGGCAACAAGAACCATCTGCAGTGATGGTTTTATGGCGAAGAAAGCCGTCTACTATAGCACAAGATTAAGAAACCACCAATGTATTTTGCCTTCTCCACCAAACACTCAAAAAATAGTAACAACTTTTGGATACTACCTGCCACTTGAGTTAAATTCAAACATGTCACCTAGAGGTTAAGGCACCAAATCCTATTATCAGTCCCCACTCTGCTGTGCATATTTCACCCTCTCTGAAGTATTATGAAGGATTTATCAACATAAAGATCCAGCCAAATCAATTCCAGCTATGAGGCCTTTAGACCTGGGATGAACTTGGCTCATATAGCATATCTCTATGTGCTTATACTTATCTATATCTAAATCTATATATAGCAATACTTTACCTCTCTCTATGTCCAATCTTATCTACATATATATGTATAAGATGTCATGCCTCTCTCCCCCTCTCTACTTTCTTCTTGGCATTTCTCTTCTTTCTTTTTCAGTTTCAGCCTCCTGAAGTCTATTTCGCTGTTCATTCTCTACTTTTAAAATGTTTCAGTTTATTTTTCTCTAAAATCAGTCCTCTTTCATCTCTTCTCTTTCTTCCAGACCTGGTTCCTCTCTGATTTTACCTCTGTCATCAACTTCTTATTCAATCTTTAAATTTCTGCCATGTTCCCTCTTTTTCCCCTGACCATCGCAGGCTCTTTTTCTTGCATCTTCTTTCTTCTCCCCAAAAGTGTCCTCTTTCAAATTAGCCTTTCTTCCCTATCTTCTTGCTCCCATTCCCGAGCTCCCAGATGTTCTCTTCTCCCTAGCCAGTGTCACTAAATCTCCTCTATTGACCCAGATCCCATCCCCAATCTGAAGAGAAAGGAAAGATTCCACACTTTTCTGCTCCCCTGCAGCAGGCATCAGGGCCTGAGGTAAATTAGGCCTAATGGCTCTGGTATGTCTACCTGAGGATAAAAAACCTGCAGCTGGCCCAGGTCAGCTGTCTCAGGCTTGCAGGCTTCAGACTCTGGGGCTGTGTAGACGTTTGGTTTGAGGGATGGAGTGTCCCAGAGCTTGGGCTCCAGCCTGAGACCGAATGTCTATACAACATTTTTAGCCTCGCAGACCTGGGCCAGCCACGACCATGCCACGGGGCTTTTATCCCCATGTAGATGTACCCTCAGAGTGTATCATTGCTGCACCTGCCTGAAAACAACTTATTGGCAGGGTGACGATCACAGCTTATGCCTTAAGTACTGAAAACGAAAGAGGGCGAGTCCTACCTCATCTGCCTCAGTTTCTCTTGTAGTTCAGTTCTCAGACAAAACCCAAACATCACCTTCTCCATAGTAACAAAACCCCAGGGAAACAAAAGCCTGAGCTGAAGCCCAACTTTCACCCATACTTTCTCTCAGGGTCACAGCCCTCTATGAAGGATCTGAATCAATAATCTTCAACCAATCTCATTCTCTCTGGATACAGCTAAAACATCTGCTGGTCCTTCAGGGGTGAGGCACAGCTCCCATCTCCCTCTTCCAAAGGCTCCCGTCTTGTGGTGTAGACAATTAAGCAGGTGTCAGGTATGATCCTGAACTCTCTCCACTCCTCTTCCCTCAGCAAACATTCCTCTCCTAAATCAGGTGGCCAACATCAATTATCTAATCATTCTCCTTGCTTCCTAGACTGGCAGGCCCCTCTCAGCCTGGGTTGCAGACCCTAATGCTCAAAGGATCTAGGCTTAACATACCACTGTAAGTAGTTTCAAATATTGGGAGTAAGTTGTAAATGAGGATGTCATGATTAGAGATGGACCCAGCTGCAAAATTTGGATCCAGATGCAGGTCCAAACTTTCCCCAAGTTTTGGATGTTGAAGCCAAGTTTTCAGAAAAAATAGATACCATTAGCACTGGTCAAAGATCTTGCAACGGAATGTTTTTCTGTTGAAAAATGTCAATTTGTCAAAATAAAAAATGTCCCATGGGAACATGTCAATTTTGACAACATTTTATTTAGCAAAAAAAATCAAAACAAAGCATTTCAATAAGGTCAACATGGAATGCTTCAAATCTTCATTTTCCAATGACTTTGTTTTGAAATTTATTTTGTTTTATAAAATAAAAAAATATATAAATAAAAATAAGAAATAAATATAAACACAGTCAAAATTGAAACTGAATGTTTCAATTGACCCAATTCAGAACAAAAATAAATGCTGAAAAATTGCCATTTCTGACATAACGGAAACTCCTAGTTTGACAAGCTCTGGATACAATTATGATAGTGATCATGCTAATGACATGGGGTAACAGCAGTATGAGGGTGAATGTTGTAACACCTGTTTGAAGCCTCTGAGCATGCCCAGTGTGAACTAGATGTTCTCTAGACACCTGAGCAGACTTAGACTGAGCTGAATGTTTGTGCAGATAATAAAAATGATGTGCCTTCTCTCCTGATAAACCTGAGCTCTCTCTAAACATTACTCAATCCTTTATAGAAGTAGAAGCCTATTGCAAAGTTCAAATATAGATCTAGATACAAACTTTCCCAAAGTTGGGAGTTTTGGTTTTAGTCCAGTCCTAGTCATAATTTGCATACACTGTTCCTGGTGGTTATTTCAGAAGACACAGGATTTTGCTGTAGAAAATCCAATACTAATCTTAATTTAGCCTACAGCATAGACTAAGATCTTTGTAGTTCTCCGTAACTATTATCTCTACTGGCCACACATGGGACTCAATTCACTTCCTGAGTTGTACCATTTCCATCATTGCAACTGAGAGTTCCAGCCGGAGATGCAGTTTCAAAAGTGGGTGGTATGTCCAAGGAGACCAGAGCCGGGCCAGACAGCAGATGCATTGATTCAATACCTCTCCCAATCCCATGCTGGTTCCTATGGATCTCTATGCAGATTTTGAAGCTGCCTTTCTCTGGCAGTACTACTACCACCACCCCCGTCCCAGGGAGTAAATATCCCTTCCAAGGTAGCTACTTTGAGACAGCAAGAGTGAATCTGGCCTGGGTATGCACCACTCCTGGCCTGTAGAGAACGGTAATTGAATGGACTTCAGACTACAGTCCATACAGATAAGTGAAAATTTCTTTATATGCCCTTCAACCAGACTGATTCTCTGGTCTACACCACAGCTCTCTACACCACAATGAAATCAGTGAAATACTTGATGTGGGTTAGAGTCAAACTGCAATGGGCCAGATCCTCCGTTAATACAAGTCAGTGATTCTCCATTGACTTCAGTGGAGTTATGCCAATTTACACCATCTGAGGATCTGGCCAGATATCCCTCAAATTAATGATAAAATATTCAATATTTGCCATGAATTCTGCCTATTTAAAGCCCACAAAAGACCCAGGAAGATTTCATTTTATATAGCTTTGGAAATATATATGTAAAGGAATGTGTTACTTAGATTACCGGTATCGGAAAATGTTTTCCCTAAATGGGAGCAAGGGTATTTTTACTTTCAGAACTGTTTATTATTAGTACCAGTAAGGCCATATATTTCTCCACTGGCTGCTGAAGGATTAACTATTTTAAATTGTTTGCAATAACATAATTTATCTAAATATTTCTTTCCCCTGGTTTGGGGCAGAATTATAGTGTAGACAACTCTAAAAAATAATAAACGGTTCAAGGGACAAATGCCGCTGTCTTCACACATGCAAAACTCCTATTCAAGGCACAGAGAATTTTGCCTGTGTAAGAACTAAATAGGATTGTAAGACTTAGTCCAAATAGTATCTATGTTGGTACAGTGTATTTGAGTTTGTGCATATCACTTTGCTGAATAATCCACAGAGGAAGAATGAGCTTGTGGATAAAGCACTGGATTGGGACTCAAGACATAAAAGTTCAGTTCCTGGTTCTTCCATAGACTTCCCCTGTGAACTTGGGCAAGTTACTTCATTAATATGTGCCTTAGTTTCCCTAAATGTAAAATGAGGATAATGATTTATTTTTTTTATCCTACCCTGTCTTGTCTACTTAGGATATGACTACACTGCAACTGGACGTGTGACTGCAGCTTGTGCGAGGATACCCACCTTAGCTTTAATCTAGCTAGCTTCCTAAAACTAGCAGTGAAGGCATAGCAGCACCAATGTTAGCGCAGACTAGCAAAGTGAGTACGTATCCAGGGTTCCAAATGGGCTCGCACAGCCCACGCTAAACCCCAGCCATCAGCTCATTATTGCTATTTTTAGCCACACAAGCTAAATTAAAACTAGTGCAGGTCTGGCTACCTGCACTTCAATCACACCTTTGAGTGCAGTGTAGGCACACCCTGAGAGTGTCAGCTCTTTAGGGCAAGAAGTGTCTTTTACTATGCGTCTGTTCACCACCTAGAACCACAGGACCTTGATCAGAGAAATCGATGGGAAAGGGTGAGAAAACTCCACAAGAAGCTGCCTCCTGCTGCGCAGTGGGATTGTTCGAGGGCTGCAGTTTGCTGGGTGATCAGGTCTTCCAACCCTATGGTTCCGAGGAATCTGTGCGGAAAGAACCCCGCAGACCTTTCAGGGATGGTTGCTCCTTTGTCCCCTTCCCATTCTGTGCATGACTCCTGTAGAAGCCATGCTGCCATTGACCATGTCCCCTCAGAAATCAGTGTGGCGACCTCTGCAGGTATTCCAGGATCCACACCTCTGTTTGCTGAGCAGACTAAACTCATTGCCATGTAAGGGATCAAACCCTGCTCTCATGATGGGACAATCTGGAAAACCCTCTATGAGCAGAAACTCACCTGTTTTATTTTGGATTTTTTGTCCTCTGCATGCGTTTTTTTCAGGAAGAGGATGATCCATCATGTGTTTAACACTCCCCACCATGAAGTTTACATTAAGTGGTCAGCCACCACGCACATTTTATGGCTATTGAACTCTGTGGGAAGGGAAGTGCAAAAGCTGCCTTTTGATTGCGGAGTATCCATGATGGAAGGTGACCAAATTGCTGATGAACCATTTGGCCCACATCTTCAAAACAACAAATAGAAATGGGCTTCCTCCACCACCCCGCCCCATCCCTCCCCCTGACTGCTTTTAAACCCCTGTCCTTTATGAATAATTTTTACGCTCACTTTATATTAGGTGATCGTCCTAAAATGTGATATAGCTAGGCTGGCTATTCCCCGTCCCACTCTCCTCTGGCATTTTTTGTTTTGTGATGATGTCTGCATTTAAAATGGTATTCTGCAGTATTCACTGAGTGAATGCAATACTCAGTTTACTACGCAGCATAAACTGAAACACCAACTTAAGGCAGCCTCTCTGTAGCCACAAATGGGATGTTCCAAAGCCCAGAATGCCTGGGAGAGTCAGCATTGTGCCCATCTTCCCCTCCTGCCCCCAACATGCCCATCCTCTGTGGCACCTCTCCTAAGACAGGAACTGCAGAGAAAGGGGGACATGCAGCTTACTGCTGGGTACAATAGCCCCTACACTGTTCCTTTCCAGGTGACCTCTCCCTGGGCTGTTGCAACTCTTCTATGTCCTCTAGCTGCTGCCAAAGCAGCATTTAGGGAGCCAGGCTAGGGTACCCGATGTTTTCTTTTTTAACAGAGTGTCTTACAACCCCAGCTTGTGATAACTTCCACCTAAGCCAGAAAAATGAATATCTGGAGTGTATTGGTTCATGGGAGTCTGCTTCTGTACATTGGAACAAAAAGATAATAAGAATTTATGTTCCAAAACAAAACGTAAATATAGCTTTATCAGTGTGTGTCCAGTGGTGAGGGCAGAGGACTGGCTTCCAGGCTCATGGGCTCTGTACTCATCATTGATGCATTGCAAAAGTTGCACAGAGGCTTATCGGAAAAAAGCAGCATCTCAGCATCATGTGCAAAAAAAGTGTGTGCAATTGTGTACCCGGGCCTGGATTTAGCAACCCATGTCTAACCATCACAGCACAGAAGCACATGCTTAACTCTTGTCACCTCACCAAGTTCCACTGAATTTTAATGGAAATCCAAAGTACATGCTTAAGTCTATCCGTAAGCAAATGATTCAAGTGTCTGGCTGAATATGGATCCAATGTGCACACTCAATTACCGTGATTGTGTGTGTAAATTACCATTGAACCTTGCAGATGGCTATTTGTTTATGCAAATAGTAAATTTGCATGTACAATTGTGGTAAATATATTAACGTTAAGCATGTCATTTCATCACACATTTATTATTTATTATATTACTTGTATTACTGTAGCACCTAAAAGCCCCAGTGGTGGACCAGGACATCATTGTGCTAGGTGTTGTACAAATCCAGAACAAAAAGATAAACTATATGCTCCTTGGGGCAGGGACTAATTGTAAGACAAAAGACAACAGATGAACTCAGACAGACAGGGGAGTACAAATGAATAATGTGACAATTTATTGGTCAGCATATCAATTTGCATATAGCCCTGCCTTCTAAATTTTTGAAAATCTAGTCACTGGCCTTTGTTTAGTTTAACCTCCTGTAAAAGTGTGTTAATGTTTATTTACAGTACTTCGATAGGTGGGTAGTCAGGACTGATTAAGGTCTGTATAGAACTTTGAGATGTTTGGATTAAAAGTACTATAAAATATAAATTATTATTATTAGTGGTAGTATTTTGGTTTTGTTCTTGTAACAAAAGAAGTGGTCATCTGGAATAAGCAGATGATCAACTCAAAATATAGATGAGCGAATTTCAAAAGTCTTAGTGTTTTGGTTAACACAATCACCCAAATGTTCAGATACTTATTTGAAATGAGAAAATCTCTTTAGTCTAGGCAGTGGCCTCGGAAAGCATCAGCCTTTCATGAAATTTCAGCTATTTCCTGCTTGAAATAATAGAATAAAAACCAATCCAAACAATTCTTAATTTGTCCATAGATTCTATGATGACGAGCACTGTAAAGATGATCGATACACTTGAGGTAAACTGCACCTAAATCTTTACTGAGATGCAAGAAAGTTCAGTTGACAAACATTTGCATGTGCTTCAGCACTTTTTAAAAAAAATTGAAAGTGGACGTATGGATGTATCTGCAATAGAGGACATTTCACCCCCTTAAAAATGTAAGGCCCTATTCTCCTGCACTCACTTAGGTTGAGTAGCACCTTACTCTTTAACCCAATTGCACACTGTCCTTTACCTTGTGGAAGTAGTGTTAAATGTTGCTGACCCAGTTCTTGGTTCAACTCCAGGCAGTCATGCACAGTTATGACAACACATTGTAACCCATGCACAGCCAGCTCCCATCTTAACATCAGTGAAAGCCCATTAGTCTAGAGAGGCAGGTTAGTTAAACAGTAGAACCCCATCCCTGAATCCTTATGGATGCCAGTTAGATAGGCTAATTGATGGATATCTAAAACTTGATTCTCCACCACCCTGTATTTTGTGTAGTCATTTACATCAATTCAAAGTGAGAGCAAATAACGAGTATAAATGAATGGTGAATTTTGTTTTCATAGATTTTCACATTCACTTTGCACATTTGTAAATGACCACAAAGGAGGCAACACGGTGTGGAAGCAAGCCTTTCATACTTTGGTGATACCAAAAGACAATAGAAAGTTCAGTTCTGGCCCTTCTCTACTTTAAAGGCTAATAAAAAATGAGCAGATGAGATAGTCATTCCATGCAGGCACGAAGTCTATGCATAAGAAAAGGAACAGATTTATCTCACAACAGAAGGATGCATGATTGAGTGAAATGGACAGTTAAACACAATGAAACTATGACAAAAGTCATACCAATTATTTTAATTTCCTAAACTCTTTGAGATCGGAAAGGCTCTTAAAACTTCATATACTTTCACATTTGACTGACGCTATTATCTTGCACAAAGCTCTCACCTTCGTGCTACCCAAAGAGACTTCAATACAAAGCTAGTGAGATCTAATCAGAGTTTATTGCTTCTGATATAAACACTGCCGCATTTTTATCTTTTTTATTAAATTTACAAACTTGAGCACCCATATTTGGGATCAAAAGGTGATTGGCTTGCCCCATTGCTGGAATGCTTGGCTGTACTTCTCATACAGTAGAAAGGCTTTTCTTTTAATTTGTTGGTAAAATAGGTGACTTTTCATTACTGAAGCAGGGCAGAGTAACTTTTTCTTAGATTATTTTCAGAGTTGATAATCTCTTTAAACAGAAGAGGGTAAATATGTACACCTGGACCTCTACCACAGAAATATTGTAATTGCACTATCTCTAGCTGAGTAATCTCATCATTCTCACAGAGGACAGTGCTAAGATTGTCTACTCAGGAAAAATCTAAAGTTTGGGGAATTTTATTTTGCAGAACTAAACAAGAGATGCCTCATGCATGCTGTATTGCTGCGCGCCTGGAGATACTGTAGATCTGATTCTCCTCTCACAGCACTTTTACCCCATCATAGCTCCACTAGGTTCAGTGGAGTTCCTTCTGATTTACAGAGGAGTAAGAGAGAGCAGAATCAGGCCCATAGCTGCACTTTGTCTCTAATCAATAGGACATAACAAGGAACATAGCAGGCAATAATGACACTTAATGTGCTTTGGACCCTGGATTGGATTTTGTCTTTACCTGTAAGTGAAAGTCTGGACAAAGTTAAAAGACAAAGCAACATGGAGTTTGGACAAGATGGATAGCAGAAACAGTATTTTAAAATGTGATAACATATCAGGTTGGTTTCTTTTTGTTTTTATTTTTTTTTAATAAAAAATGTTTAAGGGAGTTAGGTACCCAAATCCCATTGAAACTCAATGGCAGCTATGCGCTTAACTCCCACATGCCCCTTGGAAAACTGCAGCCCTAATATTAAGACCAGATTAATGCCACTGTATGATTCTCCAGCTAATCTTTGATCAGTCTCCCTTGACTCCAGGACCTTTTTTTTCAAAAATATGACCTGAAAAACCCATGCACTTCTCTGGTTGAAGCACAGATTTTATATGCTGGAAGAGGGTCTTCACTAAAGTGTCTTGAAGTCAAATCAGCAAATAACACCCTGTCTGTAAGGCAATGTTGTAAGTTCTAGGGATGCAATCAGCACCTGGATGTGCACATAGTTTTCATTAACTTCAATGGGAGCAGCACACACACATCCAAGGACAGAATTTTATAGTGAATCTGCCGCTGCACAGAACCCTTGTCCTTTTCCATTCAGGGAGGAACTGCACAAAGGCCTACAGAGTCTCTTATAGCCACAGGGTCAGTACCACCCCCAACATAGTAGCTCTAGGGTCTGCAGCCTTAGGGAAGGGGAAAGGATTCCTGTCCTCCACCCACCCATACCTCTTCACAGCACCCAGCCTGGCCAATGGGGCTGGGTTTAGAGTTTGGACCTAGAATTATGTATACTGATGATAGCCAGGAAAATTCTGGGAAGCTTGTTGCTTAGTAAGGTTCCCTCTGCTGCAGCCAGCAAAAGTGTGCATCCATTGCTAAAGGGAGGCCTGTGGAAACAGAGGGGAAACATGATGCTAGGCAAAGCTTAGCTTTCAGCATGGAATTACTGTTGTCAGTCAGTAGCAAGAGAAGCAGCCAGGATGACAAATCCTTTTCAGTTTGATGGTTGTTTGGCTGTTCAGTTGTTGTGGTTGCAATCTCTTTATGGTTTTATGCATCCGATTGTGAATTGACATTTTATAGGAAGAGTGTTTTATACGGTACAATGAATTAACTTTTTTGTTTTGTTTCTCTCTTTACATCCTCAGATTTATACAATAATGAAATTTGCTGGGGCATGGGGAAGCTCTTTTAAGTAACAGGAATATTACAAAAAATGACCACCAGCTTAGAAGCTGGAAGATTAAATGAGGTACAACATAATTAATGATGAGGCAGTCAAAAAAGGAAGTAAGAGGAGCTTTTACATTACAAAAAATACACTTGTCCTTGCAACCTTGCTTACATACAAGCAGGCATATTTATCTCTTCTATATGCTAAAAGTAGATCCACAGGTTAGTTAAATGCCTGGGGCATTTCTAGGATTATGTTTTATTTTGGTAGTAAGAAAAAGCAACTTAATGATTAAAATAAATTAACTTTCATTTTTAAAATTAGTGACTATAACAAAATTTACCTTTAAGTTTTACAATAAAAGTTAATGAACCACACTGCAATTATGCTGAGATTTTCTAAATATTTCCCAAACTTCCCAGATTCTGCAGTCCTTACTCAGGCAAAATTCCATTTCATTCAATAAATAATTAATATACATGTAGGCCAAGGTTTTCAAAAGGGACTAATGATAATTTGGTGGGCCTCCATTTTGGGGGATCTAATTTGAGATACCTTAAAGGGGCCTGATTTTCTGGCCTTTCTCCTGTATGTTACTGAATCATATCTTTAGTATCAGCTTTTTACAGATGACGATGCTCTACTTAGTCATACTGAGCATGACCTACAGCTTATCCTTGACAGCTTCTCAGAAGCAAACAGTTCGAATTCATCATCAGCCTGGCAAAAACTGAAGACTTCCTTCCAACCAGCTGCATAAACCACTAGCACTGAGCCAAACTTTACCATCAAGGGTTCAAAATTAAAGAATGTCAATATCTTTATATACCTCAGTAGTACCATTTCAAGTGATGGTTTACTGGATCAAGAGTTATTAAACAGAATACAAAAGGTAAGCCAGGCTTTTGGAAGACTGCCAGAGGATATTCAACCAACAGACTGTCCACAAAACTGATGAGGTACAATGCAGTGGTGATAGCATCCCTCTTATACAGCAGTGAAACATGGACAGTTTACCACAGACCCATCAAGTAACTTCAGAAATGTCACATGTGCTGTCTTCATTTTATTCAGAAGGTCTACTGGCAAGACAGTATCAAACATTAACATCCTTGATAAAAACAACCACCATCGAGGCAATGATTATCAAAGCTCAACTTAGACAGACAAGTTTCTTAAACAAAGTAAGCTGTCATGGAACAAGAGGGAAGGTCCTCTCCTGAATCAGTAACTGGTTAAAAGATAGGAAACAAAGGGTAGGAATAAATGGGCAGGTTTCAGAATGGAGAGAGGTAAATAGTGGGGTCCCCCAGGGGTCTGTACTGGAAAAAGAGGTAAACAGGGAGGTGGCAAAATATGCAAATGATAAAAGACTACTCAAGATAGTTGAGTCGAAAGCAGACTCTGGAGAGTTACAAAGGGATCTCACAAAACTGTGACACTGGGCAACAAAATGGCAGATGAAATTCATTGTTCATAAATGCAAGTAATGCATACTTAATCCCAACTATACATATGAAATGATGGGGTCTAAATTAGCTTCGCCACTCAAGAAAGGGATCTTGAAGTCAATGTGCATAGTGCTCTGAGAACATCCACTCAGTGTGCGGAAGCAGTCAAAAAAGCTAACAGAATGTTGGGAATCATTAGGAAAGGGATAGATAATAAGACAGAAAATATCGTATTGCCTCTTTATAAATCCATGGTACGCCCACAAGTTGAATACTGTGTGGAGATCTGATTGCCCCATCTCAAAAAAGATACATTGGAATTGGAAAAGGTACAGAAAAGGTTCAGAAAAGGGCAACTAAAATAATTAGGGGTATGGAAAAGCTTCCGTATGAGGAGAGATTAATAAGACTGGGACTTTTCAGCTTGGAAAAGAGACGGCTAAGGAGGGATATGATAGAGGTCTCTAAAATCATGACTGGTGTGGAAAAAGTAAATAAGAAAGTGTTATTTACTCCTTCTCATAACACAAAAACTAGGAGTCACCAAATGAAATTAATAGGCAGAAAATTTAAAACAAACAAAAGGGAAGTATTTCTTCACACATTTACACAGTCAACCTGTGAAACTCCTTGCCAGAGGATGGCCGTTCTTATGGTCTTAAATCTTGTTATCAGAATGGGTGATGATAGACTCCCGGAAAAAAGTCCTCTATGGTGGACAGTGCAAGCTGGGTGATCAACGTAAGCATTTCAAAGACATCCTTAAGCAGAATCTCAACGCATGCAGCATAAATATTGATAACATCGAAGAAACAGACAAGGAGAGTATCATGCTGGCTGGGTCAGGGGGGCCCTTGAGGTGTATTCAGGAGCTCTGATTACTCCCTTCTACACCAGTTTTGCGTTGGGGGTGTCATGCTGATTAGATTGGGGGGGGGAGCATTTAGTATATTGTTTGACATCAGTATGTCAAACTCATAATAATTCATATGAGATATGCCATGTCAGGTACAGTTAGAAAGGCTATAATGGGCTAAGTAAGATGATGATGTTTATGTTCATGTGTTATATGTGAGATGGAAGTTATGGATATGTTTGATATATCAGCATTTCAAATTGTGCTGTCTGGGTAATGACTCAGACAGGATGGCTGCAAAACAATAGCCTGCTTAATGGCCCATTAAGACATTCCCAGGTGCAAGAGGCCCAGGGGGAGAAGCCAGGGATATACCTGTCAACAGGACTTGCCCATGTGACCCTGGACTACTTGCCCATGTGACTCTGGACTCCATTTTGGTTCCTGTGAAATTCCACAGGCTGCATACCCGATGAGGCACCAGGACTGGCCCATGTGACTCTGAACTCCATTTTAGTCCCTGTAAAATTCCACAAGACAGCATGGTCAGGGTCAGGAGGTATATAAGGCAGAGGCCTGGGGAATCCATTTTGTTTTTTGTTCCTGTTCAGCTACAGACACATACCTTCCTCTGGATCAATTCACTTGCAACTGAATTGAAGGACTAAGACCCATCCAGATACTGGATGTATGCCAGAGGAACTGTACAAGCCTGCAACTCTACAATTCTCCCAGAAACTTGATGTATATGGACTTTCAATCATTTGTATGTATCTGATTTGCTTTGACCCTTTAACATTTCTCTCATGGTTTGTTTCTTTCTTTTTATAATAAACCTTTAGTTTTAGTTACTAAAGGATTGGCTGGCAGCATGGTATTTGGGTAAGATCCGAACTTATATTGATCTGGTGCTGTGGCTGACCCTTTGGGGTCAAAGGGAACCTTTTTAGTAAAGAACATTGAGTTTAAATAACTGGTCTCTTTACTGGACCTAGTGCTGATTGGGAGCCAGAGACTGGAATGCAGTGAAGGGGGCTGTGTGTATTAGTGTACTGGCTTCTTGATAACCGATTTGGGGTAATCAAAAGCACAGTTTGTGGCTGGTTGGGAAGTCTGGCTTCAGTGCCACCCACCAGTGCAGGGAGAATCTGTTCCCTTTTTACAGCCTGCCCTGACCTTGGCATTCTCAGGTGGCTGCCCTAGGCACGGAAGGGTCACAGAGAAAACTGATGGAGAGCAACTATCAACAAATGTTGTAAACACTGAGAAAAACAGACATAAAAACAGACTGAAAAGAGATCCAAGGGTATGTCTACACTAGCAGCAGCAGTGGAGACCCCCTCACTTGATCCAGGAAGTGCTCTCCAGTCACTGCTGTAAATCCACCCCCGCAAGGGTATGTCTACACTGGTAGCAGCACTGGCGGCACCACCAGATCGATGCTGCGGGATCGACTGAGCAGGCAGTGGAGGCCCGCTCAATCGATCCCAGAAGTGCTCTCCAATCAACACCGTAAATCCACCCTTGCAAAAAGAGTAACGCTGCATCATCGGGAGGGCATTTCCTGTCGGCACAGTGCAATGGACACACTACAGTAAGTAGAAGTTAGTAATTTGATAGGAGATATGCAATCTACTCTACATAGCTTGCATATCTTCCATCGATTGCCACTGTCAGTGTAGACCAGGCCCAAGTATCATGCCAAGTCTTAAATCAGAGCCCTACACATTCCCATGACATCTGTTTGCGATCTTGCTCCTTGCAGATTGGACTGTACAGCCACAACACACTCTGACATCATTGTCGGATATGACAGACAGCCATACACAGTACTGCCAACCACAAGGGTTCACAAATCATGACTCAAGCTCCCAAAATCATGAGATTGGCTTAAAAATCATGAGGGCTTTTTAAAACAACCCATTTTGAGTTCTTTTTATTTCCCTCATGGTTTTTAAGCCTTTAGGGTGAACTCAGCTCATGTTTTTAAGCTTTTCTCTGCTATCATGAGAGCTAGAAACTTGCTTGAAAAGAAAAGAAAAGAAAAGAAAAGCTCCTCATGAAATAATATGAGTCCAGAACCTGGGGCTTAAAGAAAGACACCAAATATCGTGAGCTGGCAACATTGTGCCTAGTTGCTAGCCATGAAACATTTTGTCAGCATCATTTGTAGGTAGTGGGGTGGCCTACATGAAATAAGTGATGGTATTACTGCAGTTTCTGCTGCACCAGTGTTCATAACAGAAAAGCCATCAACACAACAGAGTGGTGACTGCTGTTTATTACACTAAGTGTGATAATTTCACTGTGACTTTGTCCTTCTCTGCCTCCACCACCACACCATCACGTTTGTTGTATCCATGTGTTTCTCGTCATGTGCAGACATTGTAAGGTCTCCGGGGACAGGGACTGTCTTTTCTGTTGAATGCGTGTACAGTACCTAGCAAACTGGAGACTTACTCCCTGATTGGGAGTCTCAGTGCTACTACAAGACAAATGACAATGATAATAATTAGTACACTTGATGACAGACTTGGCTGAATGAGCCACGATTCCTGCACAACTCTCTTACCCAGAAATGATGCCTCTATTAAAGGAAAGGGGTAAGGCACAGAGAGGATGTGAAGCTTATACTATTTGTACTGTGCCTGTTCTGTGGATAAAAAAAGAAAATCATACTTCAGGGTTCTCAATACAACACCTTTTTGGATCTGATCCATTCAAGTCAGTAGAAAGACTCCTATTTACTACATTGGGCTTTGGATGAGGCCTTTTATCAGCACTTAAATTAATGTATTATTATGATGATGATGATGAAAGAAACTATGTTATGGAAAGGAATTCGCTAAAATGCATTGAAAACAGATTTCTTAACTTTGTGAGATAACGCAGGAGTGGGCCTTGATTTGAATTTACACACAGTTCTTAACAAGACAATTCCTGAATATTTAAAAAAGGCCAGGGGTGAAAAATTACAAACTGAGCCATCAAAAAAAAGAGGGAGAAAAAGACAAAAGATCAAACTTCACTGAAATCACACGTAAGGTCTCTCCAAAGTGGCTGTCATCCCATAATGTACATTTAAACAAGTAGTGGAAGCCCAGATGCATTATGGGATGATAAAGCTCACCTTCAAGGGACTTAATGCTTAATTAAAAGGACGAACTCTGCAATAAATGCACTCATGAGATAAAATCCCAGTAATTCCTAAATCTTATGGAGCTAAAGTGTCGGGCTGAGTTTTAATTAATAGAGTTCTATATGGGTTTCTCAGAAATAATAATAAAACATAAAAGAAATAAATCTTGTCTTGAAGCAGAAAATCCATCACATATTTATTTCAAATCCTACAACATTTGTATGTGCAATGTTATTTGAGATTTTGTAATCTGCACATTTCTAAAGAAAAGACCTATCCTTTTAAAGGGGTTTTGTTTTGTTTTGTGTGGTTTTGTTTTCATACTATGTGACAATTTCATTTTGAAATATCGATTTATCTTTTTATTTCATAATCAGGCATTTTTGTGTGGTCAATTACTGACAAAGCATTGAAATTGTATATTTAAAAATTCCAGTATTTCTTACTCCTCTTTCCTCGGCACCAGAAATGGTCCTGTGAAGGGAGACTCCAATTCAGCAATCAGTGGGACTTAAGCACATACTTAAGGTCTTTGCTGAATAAGGATGCCATTGAGCACATGCTTAAATGCAAAGACCTAGAAGAAAAAGCACCAGGGTTGTATGAATATTTTAACATTTTAATTAGCATAGCATAACTTTAAAAATTTTACATAATACTTTTGGAGTGCATGGATAACAAAAATAGCACGAAGGGGGAAAAGTATGGCAGAAACAGCAGTGTGTTCTCACTGTGGAAAGGGTATTTATTTATTTAGAAACTGGCACTACACTAAATATTCCATAATTTGAGAAAATAAACTAGATTTTAAAAAAACAACCAACCAAATGTTACACATCGCACAGGATTTTCAAAATCTCCGATGACAGTTCTTTATATTCAGTCTATTTAGACATAACAACAACATTGCACATCTGAAAGAAAGCCCACCAAAACAAACAATCAAACAAAAAAACCCACACTGAATATCTGCACATATTCAGTTCCAGGGATTTGCATCATTAACTTCCAAGAGGTGAGGGCAGCTTTAAACTGCAGCTGGGCTCTGTAGGATTCCGACTCCTGGAGATGCTGGGAAAATCACCCAGTACAACTACAATTAAGTCAATGGGACCACTACCACTGACTTCAATATGAGTCAGATTAAACTCTGACTCAGCATATGCCTGGGCTGCCTAAGGCATGCCCCATTTAGAGGTAGTGCCACGCGTTGGAGCATTACTTCCCATGTTATACATCATGCTGTTAAATTGCCTCTCCCTGCAGGAGCATTGAGCGTGGTGTAATTGCTGCCGGTTACTGCTTGTTGCAGCTTACTCCCTTGCTGGACTGTGGGACAGCCATGCTCTGTTAGACATGTTGCAGTGCCCATCACACTGGGCACACTTACAGGCGTGCGCAGGAATTTAAATGTGATCTCTTTTGGAAGGGCACATTCTGTGCCTCCCCAGCCCTTGCCACAGCTCACTCTTTGCACCGCCTCAGCAGGAGCTCATTCTTCCCTCCCTCCCTTTCTGCCCCCATAGGAGCTCTCTCTTCCCTCAGTCCTGGCAGGAGCTCCTCTTCCGTGCCCCTGTGGCCCCGAGGCCAGAGGAGTTCTGTGATCCCGATGATTACCTCCCCTTGTGCACGCCCCTGGACACACTATCTTGTGTGCCTTGGCAGAATGCTGTCTGCCCATCCATGCTACAGTCTGGATTTAAAGCCCAGTGAAGTCAATGGGTTGTCTTTCCACCGCGTTCAATTACTTTGGATCAGACCAGTGCTGCCAGCTCACTGGCTTCAGAGTTTCAAGCATCCTTTCCAACATGCCCATGTAACCACTCATCCAACAGCAAGATTTAGTGCCTAATGCGTGTTTCTGATAGATATTTCCTAAGTGGATTCGTTTGTGCTGCATTGTGTTTTACCTTCCTTCCTTCCTTGTAGGCAGGATGTATAGTTCTGTATCTAGTGGCTTGACCTAATGAAGAAGTTTATGAGGCTGCTATTACCTTTGTGCTAACGGACCCGACCTTTTATCTCAGATGATTGAGGTTCATGTGCTTTTAGATCCAGAGGTTTCAACCCCCGTTGATGACCTGACCAGTGGATTTGTTACTAAGTGTAGGCCAGTATGAAGATTTGTCATACAACTGTGATGCTCAAGACAAGCTTCTCCAGACAGGGCAATGTGTAATCCCCATTAAGCCAATGATGGTCTTTGTCACCCTCTACTGGGCCATGTAAAGAGGTTTATGTGCTTCTCTCTAAACCAGTAGTTCTTAACCTTTCCAAATTACTGTACCCCTGAAGCCTGAGTCCCACCCCCACGGGGCTGAGGCATGTAACTTAGTTTCATGGCGCCCCTGTGGCTCCAGGCAATTGCCTTTCTTGCCACCCCCAATACCAGCTCTGCACTTGCGACCTCTCTAAACCCCCAGGTTGAGAAACACTGCTCTAAACAGACCTGAGCTTTTAGCCCAAGCAGTAGAGGCTTATGCTTATGTTTTTAGAGTTTAAGATTCCAGGTTCAATTCCCACAAATGACCCAAACCAGAGCATTGTTACATTTATGTACCTATCTCTCATCCATTTTAACACCTCATCATTTCTAATTTCTTTTTAAAAGGACTAGAAGCAGCAATAAGAAAATACTAAAAATATGTCAACACACACTGTTGGTGGCTGCAGCAATATGCATGCATTAAACTTTTATGTATGTATTTATGTATCGCACTTGTACAAGTCAGCAAATCTATAGTAATTTCCAAAAGATATAAATTAATATTAATATACTTATTGCACATGTTCAAAGAGATTACAACAAATTTTTTGCCTATTAGTACACAAAATGTGCAGCACTGCACATTATTTTATGCCCTGAAATATATTAAAGATGGGGTAGGGCTCTAGGACAGATGGAAGGGGAATATAAAAACAAAAACATGTTTTGTAATACAAATGAATCTGTAACTTTTCCCAGTGTAGTTTTCCTATTTTCTGCTTTTTAAAATATTTCAATCCATCTACAGTCAGATTTTTAAAAGGTATATAGGAGCCTAAAGATTCAGATAGTCACCTAGCGGGATTTTCAAAAGCACTTAGGCACCTAGCCCTAGGCACTTTTGAAAATCCTACTAGATGCCTAAATATCTCTCAAAATCTGGCCGCATGTTCTTTAATATATCTAGAAACAGTCAATATCTGATGCTTCAAAGGAAGGGGAAACCGCCCACATAAACCAACCATATTTTAACTATGGCCAAGTACTGCAGTGTTGGTAAAAGGGTGCTGCACAGGGGATTTTTGTTAAAGTATATGGAATCCTTTCTTTCTGAGGGTGTGCAGGCTGTATGCTCCACGTAGGTGCATGGATAGTGCATTGTCATACTCATGGACCCACTATTCATGACCCTGCGTGTTCCCTGAAGCACATTATCATGATCATAAAACAGCAGAAATGGAAATGAGCTGCAATCTCAGTGAGTGTGGGATTGTTCCCTGCTGTATACTTGAGCAGTGTTCTGGAATAGGGTCACACAGAGAATGTTTATTAAAGAGTATAAAATTATCCTGCCATTTCAAATCCATTTCAAATAACAAAGTAAACACATTTGCTCATCGGCGGTTCTGTCTGCACCTTCTAGGTCAGTGTTTCTCAATGACCGGTCCGTGGATCAACGCCAGTCCCTGAGATCTACCTGACACAGTTTAGGAAGGCAGCAAGCCAGACCCTGGTATCAAAAAAGGTTGAGAAACACTGTTCTAGGTAATTGTAAAGCTTAAGTTATTAAATTACAGCCCCTTGGCACCTTTGACCATTTAAGATATCACAATGACTGCCATAGAAACTAATGTTTGATGCTTCTGTAAATACAAATACTGTGCTGCCATATTTATGGGCATTACATGGGCATAGGGAGATCTCTCTTTAATGGTCAACGAGCAGGGAAATTTGATCTGGTTAAAACAGTGGATTGGGAATCAAGACACATGGGATCCACAGTATATTCCTGGCTTTGCTGAAATTCCCACTGACTCAGCAGTAAGTTATAAGCTCTCTGAGCCTCAGTTTCCCCATATAGAACATGGAGGGTGATAATACTTACATAATGCAGATGTTGCAAGGATTAATATTTTAAAGTGCTTTGGTGAATTTGGCTGAAAGTTGCTATAAAAGTGCAAAATATTTTTTTCTTGAAAATATGAATTAAAATGAAAATAATCAGAGACAGAGAGCAGGCCTGATTCATTCACTGTTAATAACCAACAGAGACAAGACAAAACTATAACCCTCCTTCCCCTACAAACTCTAATCCTAAACTGAACGGGGTATATATTTTGATTCAGATTATTTTTAATTTGTATTGGAATAGCACTGGGAGGCTCCAATCAGGGATCCGAGCTCCAACATGCTAACCACTATACGAACATATATCAAAATGAGAGACCCTGCCCTGAAGAATTTACAATCTAAGCATGGAGAAATTATTTTAGGAGATTCTCAAAAATGCCCACCGTTCAGCATGGCAGAGGTCTCCTGGAATTAGGTGATTTCACAAGATTTCTTTCCTTTTTAGTCTGATATATATATGTGTATATATATGCTGAAAGCAGCTTCAGCCTATAGGCCTTCAAATCTGAATCTTAGCCATGTTCCAACATCCAACTCCAAACTGAATCAGTATATGAATGCCAACCCTTCAGCCCATCTCTATCCCTAAATAAATACACAAACATTCCCACACTGCTCTCTATCTGTGCAGAGTATGAATGGTATCAATGCCTTGATATCTATCCTAGATCACTGAATATGCCCTTCAAATAGCATGTGACAGCTAAATGCTACCCAGCTAACTCCAAGTGTTTTCTACCAAATGAGAAATAAGTGAATGAACATGTTAAAATGTAGCATTGGTGCAGTTAGTTAATAGAGGTAAAGCCCTGCCCTTTCCATTCCTTTTTCTCTTCACTTGCTGTCTCTCACTCTTTGCGCAGTGAGGCAGCCCTCAGTCACTTATGGCTGTCATGATGAGGCAGACACTTATAGTGTTTGACTTTATTACAGCAAAGCCAAATCAGATGCACAGCCACTGCTTCCTCAGATGTCTATATTTCATTTAAACTGGGATAAAGCAAAGAAACTGGAATATTGTCTCATCATGCATTCTAAATCAGGCCTGGTAGAAAATAATGGGGAGTTAATCAGATCACTGAAACTCTAATTCACTTGGTATTGATCGGGCAGATTTCTAATGGGACGGCAGACCAATTTCAAATTACAGTAAGCTGGTTTATCCTGGAATACCAATGACCAGCCTCAAACAAGGACCTGGGGCAGATCATGAGCTCTGCCCTCATTATGGCACAGCCTCAACAGAATGCATGAATGTTTAATATGATGCAGCATTTAGCTAATTAATAGGAGATTGATGAAAGGTACAGTTTTGAAAGCAGCAATCTCACTTGAATCAACGTGGGAAGAGAGCCCCATTGGGGATTAGGTATAGAGGGCCTTAAAAAAAAATACAGTGAAAGCTAATGGAGGGTAATGCAATTAAACTGGGCTTTTAATTATATTAATCAGAGGCTTCATCACTGGAATCTGATGTATGCAGCATTTAACTCTTTCACAGTCCAAATGTTTTTTTAAAGACGTTTGTTAGTCCTTAGTGTTCTTATCATCAAGCAGCAAAATGTGTGTATAGAAATGTCTGTTTGTGACGGTGAGAGTGGGGAGCAGAATTTACACACCTTGATTCCAGGTGTTCATTGCTAGATCAGAACCACTCCTGGAAATAAACTGTCTTGTACTGTGTCTCTCTGCCTTTGGCAGGGACTGTCTGTAACACTGGCTATCACAAAGGGGCCCTGGCTTCTAGGTATACACAGTGATAGCTATTTCCAGTCTCCCTCGCAATAAGTATTATTCACCTACACAAAACTGTGGCACCAGCTGACCATTCTTTCTATTACAGCTGCAGGCTGCTTCAGCATGTTCATTATAAACCTGTATTTTCCAGGGGACAAGGATTTGTGAGGATTACAGCGTGTCAAACAGTAAAAAGCATAGGTCCCAAGGCTACACTGTGCTCCATACAGAGGGACTGTTATTCCTGCTCAGAGCCCCACTGAAATCATGGGTGTCTGGTCACAATACTGGACCAAGGACCCTACTTTGCAAATACATTGCAATTAAATGCAGACTTCTGTTTGCAGTGATTAGTGGGGTCAAATAATTCATTATAGGTAGAATTCATCCCAGTGAAGGAGAGGCCCTGATCACCACTTAAGTCCTACAAAGCCATATTTTGAGGCTTATGGCTTGTCTATACTAGAAAGTTGTACTTCTTTAATTATATCCATATAGTCAAAGTGGTGCAACCCCTCTAATGTGGATGCAGTTACAGCAGTATAAAGATGATTTGTATCAGTATAGCTATTCCCAAACAGGAGTGGAATTTCTAAATTCATATATGTCACGTTTATACAGTATACCTGCATTCACACAGGTAGTTGTGCTGGTATACCTATATTGGTAATAAATCATACCCCTTGCCAAAATAGTTGCACTAGTACACACTAGTTTCAAGTGTAAGCCAGGCCTTAATGAAGAATGAACATAAAGTTCATTATGAATTATTCTGATTTGATTAGCAAATTATTCCTGATTTCTGCAACTATATTCAGTTATAATTAGTTGTTACAATAAATGTTTGTCAGATTATGGGCCAGTCACAAACAGTTCACCTAGAAATTCAATATTCATGTGGCGTGATCAGTTACTTGAGTCACATGGTCCTATATCTATTCTCAAATTGAATCACCAAAGAGTGATTTTCAGCCAAAGAAACACAAATGCCAAAGATTGAACTAACAATTTTTCAGCCTAATAACCATTCATACTAAAATTCATGAAACTGTTGGAAATCCAAAACATTTTCTGTTGTGCAACAGCTCTCAAATAGTATCAAATTCATCCATGTGCAGAGAGGCAGCACAAGTCCTATGGTACCACGTAAGTGAATAACATTGCTTCAAACTCCTAATCCACAGATGAGAATGTCCTTCTCTCCCTCACCCACCAAATCAAGCAGCACTGACAAGGGAGCACAGTAAATCCAGGGTTGTGAAATGAGTTGTGTCAGCCCTCTAGACAGTTTGTACTTCAACATGAGGCTGTGGAAACCCTAGAGACAATGTGTGTTCCTCGTCCCTTTCAAAACTGATTGTAATTTGGTGATCTGCTCTGTGTGCAGGGAAATGGATGTCACAGACAGGGAGGGATCTGCAGAAGAGTTGTGGAAGCAAAGGGTATGATAGCTGGTGTGGCTGGAGTTAAGGTTGCAATTTAATTTCCAGTTAAATCCTCTATTTTACTTGCTCATAACTTTCTGTTTGTCTCCTTTTGGGCTCAAACTTTCCACATTTGGTCTAAAGAAAAGATTACTTGTTTTAGCAAAACAGAGGGAACTCTGTACAGCCATACTACAGGACAAAACCTCATCTCCACCTGAAGGGGGCTATGAAGAAACTGCTTACTGCAAGATTTCTTGCACCTTCCTGTGAAACAGCTGGTACAGTCCACTGTCAGAGACAGGATGCTGGACTTCATGGCCCACTCATATGATCTGACATAGCAACTCCTGTGTTTGAGTTACCTAAGCGTTTCCTAGCAGTTGTGTTTTTGTGTGGCTGGTTTTTTGGTGGTTTTTTTAAAGTTCACGATATGCTTTGGAATGATCTGCTGACACACAGTAAGAGATTGGGCTTTTTTTCCTGACCTAGTCACTTGTCATGGGTCGGGTTAAAGAACAGTTACATGACAAGGTTCAATATCCACTGACTCAAGAGCCGACTCTCACAGGGCAGAGTGCTCCAGCAGCCTTTACTCCTTGCATAGGGGCAACATAATTACAATCCCTGCTGCTGTCCTGAACACCGGGATTAATCTTAACTAGCACCCGAGAGAGGGGGCAAGAGAGTCCCAGGTCATTCCCCGCCTCCATACTGACCAGTGTCATGGACCGTGGAACAGCACTCTCCTGAACAGTGATGTAGTGAGCACGTACCCCTAGCAAGTTGAGGGGTTCCAAGAGGCACCGTGTCTCCCTAAGACACATTCCTTCCCCCTGTACTGCTGTTTGGCTGACACAACTCCACAACAGGCCCGACCTGGGGCAATAACTAATGGCGGGAATCTGGTCCTTAATGTTGCATCAAGGAAGGATTTGTTTTGAATTCAATTGCACATGGCTTAGTCCTGCAAAAAAGTAAATGATATCAGACAGGGAGATTGCTGCAACAGCACAAGAGCAAAGGGCACAGGTAATGTTGTGTTACAGTAGGTTTTCTATGAAGCACAGACAGAAGAGACTTCACAGCTGTTTGTCTATCCAGAGAACAGCTCTGATTGTTTCTGGCAGTTTGGCAGATGCCAGGTACCCTAGTGAAACAATGTTAATGGGGCCGTTGTCTCCACAATAATACACCATAAATGGGTTAATTATGTGAATCAGTCAGATGACAAACCATTAGGAAACAGTGGTTTGCATTTAATATAATGCATTGGAAGATCTCATATGACATCACCATCAATGTATGTGGTTGTTAGACAAATCCTCCATCTTCAGTGCACATTCCAAAACAAACCCTTTTAAAGACAGATTTACAGATGCAGGTATACTGCACTTTAAAACAACTTTAATAAAATTGAAGCCAGGGGGCATTAACTCTATAAACCAGGAATTCAGAAATATGTAGTACAGTGTCCAAAACCAGTCTTAACTCTGGCCCGTATCATTGCCCACCTTCCACTTATGGGATGGAATCCTTCAAAACTAAAGGCTTGAATCACACCAGTTTTGTTGCATGATGACATAAACTGGCACTCACCCTTCCTGCCTACATCAGGTACAGGAAGGTGGTTCTCCAATATTATGGACTGCAAGTGTCTCAGGAAGATTACGGGCACATCCATCTATTGTTGGGAACCACACTGGAAAGGCTCCCCAAATTAGTCAGCATTTGATGGTGCACAGCCCATTGCTGGGGTCAGCTACCTACTGCTGGGGTGATCATGCACAGATTGAGTGGACAAAAGATCAGGGCATGCATTGGATGCATTTTTCCCTCTCAGATATGTCACATGGCTGACACGAGGGTAGGTGAAACGAGGCAGTTGAAAAGTTGCCTGAAATGAGGCAGGGAGAAGACACTGTCAAGATAGATTCCATGGAGCAGTAAAAGCTGCCAGGCTGGGCTTAAATGCATGCAGTTCCATAGGGAAAAAGGCAGAAATAGTATCTCTGTCTAGGTCTACAGTGTAGTTTGGAGCAGATATACCACAGGATCAGAAGCCCACAGACGAAGAAGGGATAAAGCAGATTGGGCTTTCCAGTACAATGGCAGACGGGAAAGGATATTGTATTTGGATTGTTTCATATTTGTCAGATAATTTATTTGACCACCTTCACAATATTTTTAAAATAAATTATTCAACATTTCCCCTCTCTCCACAATTTATTTGCTGAACTTGGCAAATATTTTATGACTGTACCTGCATACACATGCATTTTGTGACCGTTTTTGAATAAAATATTAGGGATTTTCAAAAGCTCTCCCACTTGGCCTAACTGTGCTCCTGTGGAAGCCACGACTTCAGAGGAAGGAGAGTTAGGTTGGTGCTGGGGGCTTTTGAAAATCCCACCATTTGCGAATAATAATGGTCATTATTCTCCCAGCTCTACTCTGGGCCACTCGGAAAAGGACAATATGAGTGACGATGTCATTTCTTGCCTATATCGGGGTGCTGGGCTAGAGGAGTCATTGGCCCACATTCAGTGGGGTACTTTGTCATCATTCAGAGTGTGCGGCCGTGTCTACACTATGAGCTCAGGGTATGATTCCCAGCTTGCATTGACATACTCATGTGAACTCTCATCAAGTTGGAGCACTAAAAATAGCAGTGTAGCCATGTAAGCACAGGTGGTGGCGAGCAGTGGCATGGGCTAGCCATGCTGAGTACAAACCCATCTGAATCCCATGGGTATGTGTTCAGGGCAGCTAATCTACGCCGCCGCTCTCTGCTGCCTATGCTAACTGGTTTACACTACTGTTTTTAGCATGCTAGCTTGACGAGAGCTAGCATGAGTATGTCTGCATGAGCTGGGAATCAGACCAAGTGTAGATGTACTCTGAGTATATATGAGGTAAAGTGGAATAGGGATATGGAGGCAGATTTAAGGTAGGAGTGGGGGAAAGGCTGATGCTGGATAGAACAGGAAGGCAGATTAAAGATTCGTGTTGGAACCTTCAGTGTTCATGTCCTGAGTTTCTAGAGTATTTTTGGATTTTGAAAAAATTGTAATATTCTATTTATGTTGTTTTAAAGGAGAACATATTTTCTACTTATTATAATGGTGTTTTTAAAAAAAATCTGAGGATTTCCTTATATAATCTCTTTCAGTCTTTCAAATTTATCCATCAAAATATGAATAGGGCACTGGACTGGGAGTCAGGGATCTTGGTTCTCTTCCTGCCTCTTTGTTTTGCAATTCCGCAATCACACTGCAATCAGTGTGGGTGGATCCCTGCAGAGCCCCATGGCTTTCACTGAGACACTGTGCAGGTGTAAAAGTTTTCCTGTGTGGAGTCTCATTAAGAGTAATGAGTGCTCTGCATCAGTGCAGGGGTCCATGCTTGCATAGCTCAAACTGCAGGATTGGATCCGTTTGTCATAACTTCAACACAACCTATATTTCATCAGCGATGTGTGTGCATGACAAGATCCATTGCTCATGCTGGTGGAGTTTACATCTTCCAGGAAGCCACAAATGTGGTTCTCAGGGAGCATGAGCAGAACCATACTCAAAACCTCAGAGAGCAATTTGGATACAATCGTCTAAAAAGAGAGCTAACTGCTTCTCTTTCCAAGTGTTTATTTGAGCACTCTAGCAATGCAGCCACTAGGGAAGAGGGGGAGCTAATCCAAAATGACATCCATAGATAGGTCACGTGCAGGTCACACCATGCTAAACTTTTCAGGCCTGCTGCTCTTTTAAAGGGATGGCATTGGATCTGTTTTTCTGGGCTCAATTCACTCTCTGTCAGCTCAATACTGTTGTGGGTCACCACTGTCTGTAAATCTGCCTAACGCAAGAATACAATGACACAAGCCACCAGAAATTCGTGCTCTGCTGGAAAGGGGATTCAAAGATGGAAGGGGAGCCCCCAAGATGACCGGAGGTTGCTCAGGAGGGATTCCTCTCTCATGCTGACTCTAGCAGCAAGGCTCTTATGGGTACATTTTCTATAAAGAAAAGATATTTTGCCAAAATAAACACCCTTCCCCCTACAACAGCAGGAGACCTAGAAAAACTTTGACTGAAGACAGACTTTTACCTACAGCAAAGCTGACCTTCTTAGTCTATAACTAATGAGATAGAGGAAAGGCTGGGGAGAATGCCACTGCATTTTAGAGGGTTTCATGGCATCCTCCAACTTAACAGAGAATATTGATCACAGTGCTATGAGAAGACTTACTGGAAAAGAACTGTTAGAGATTGGGTGATTCTCACTCTTTCACAAAGCTATGTATGACCCAGAAATTGTTACTGATAATTGTTTTAGCAAAATAATGATGTTTTCAAAATGACACGACTGGAGAATACACAGAAGCTGAGCTGGGGCATGGTCAATGCTGAACAGAAAGACCAAGTTACTGCTGCCAGTCCTCTGCAGCTCGTATTCATGAGCAGTGAATACCAGGAACAAAGGGAATGAATATCTCAGTGTGCTGAGGGAGAGTGATGGGAAAAGGTTCTGCTTATTGCTAACTACTATGTGCAAGGAAGGGAAACATTTTATTTCTTCATAGTGTTTGCTCAGAAGGTACTGGGAATTGTGCATGAGTCACAGACATCTTCCTTTGCAAATTATCCACAAACAGGTCCTGAGGAAAGCTGCTTCACAATATTTTTTAAATGTAAACACAAAACAAAAGTCAAAATTTTCAAATTTTCACCAAGAAAAAAGTCAGGGTGAAATATTCTGTTTTTCAACCAAATCTAATCGTGAGTTTTAATTTGTTGGCTCCTTGTTATTCTTGAAGGACTTCTTGGGGAAAGTAATTTCTAGCCTGGGGGCTGCTCATGAACTGTTCTGTTGGAGTAGCCATAATTTGGGATTCACTGCATGTTTGATCCTCTATGTATCCCATGCTATCATTTTCATTCCCTGGCTGAGTGATCTGACATTTAAAAACAAGAGAAGTGACTGAAGACATCATCGGGGTTTTCATTCTCTCGGGGAGAGGACGGAGATCGTTGTAAGGACACAGTGTGAAAGTAGGAGATAATCGGGCCTAGGAATTCCCTGTCCTATACTGTACATGTGCACGCTGCATTATAATTGGCTGCATTTATGAAACCAAGAATTTACAAAGCTGGGTTCATTCCCGACCGAGGGAGAAATAAACGGCCTTGATTTTCTTCTCATTTATATTGGTGCCAAAGAAGAGTAATTCAACTGAAGTCAACGGAGTCACACTGGAGTCACACCAGCGTGAGAGGAGAATCAGAGCTAAAGCATTTATTGGATGTTTAGTTCACTTTCCTTTCAGTTTTGCCTTGTCTCACTGACTCAGGGTAATTGCAGTTGTGTACACTCACTCATTGCTATTGACAAAAGGTGCAGCCTTTTGCAGCTCTTTGCATAGGATTGCAGGAAATGCTCCCACCCTACTTCTCCACCCTGAGAAGGGCATCTCAGATCCAAAGAGGGTAAGGCAAGGGGAAGATGGGGTCATGACCCTGCCTCCCTTCTCCTAGCTACAGAATGGCAAAAACATGCAGGTGAGAGCAGCTTACACTCCTCCATAAAGGAGCATAGTAGCCAGCATGCATGCTGGGAGAGGAGGGAAGGATTTTCTCTCTCTATGTCAGGATGGCTCCTAGCTGTGGCATGGCAGCCTCACACCATCTCTGACACTGGACTGTACATAAACATTATAATCTATGGAGGTGGGTGAACATTACTGACCAAAACTTTTTTTTCCACTCAAAAATGCACATTCAGGTCAGTGGAAACATTTCACAAATTCAGGTCAGTTTCAGCAAATTGTTTCAATTGAAAAAAAAAAATTTTTTTTAGAAGTATCAAAACAGTTTATTTCCAAAATGATTTGATTTTTCAGGCAAGATGCACAATACAAAATGTTTCAGTTGACCCATTTTTTTTTTTTTAATTAGAGAACTGCTAGCAACCCACAAAATCGGTTATACACAGCTTTAATGATCTAGCACTAACTGACGGACATGATAGGCAAGTAAAGCTGTAATGTACATCGGGAAGAAGGACGAGGGTTAGACCATACAGATAAGCATGTCTGTTTTACTGCTTCAGATGCTGCAGGTGGGATAGTCTGTTTTTTAAAAACTGTTTGGTGCCTTTAAACATTGCTAACCATGTTGATTATACAGAATGGCGGAGAGATGGCTCAGTTGCTCTGTTTTATATACTTTAGCTTGGATGTTTTTTATTATACATTCTGAAATCAGAAATGAAGCTTTTAAAAAGAAGTAAATAGCTGAAAGTACCAATTTTTACGTAAGGGCAGCCCTACTGTGTCTCCTAGGAATCCCTTTATTGTGCACACAGCTTGCAGCCTCTCTTCATTCCTTCCATCTGTTTCATCCACCTGTTATGACTTGTCCGAAACAATTGGACCCTTTTTGCTGCCAAGGGCTGCCTTTGTTCTGTGTGTCTGTATGGTGCCTGGTGCAATGGGAGCTCTCATGCTTGCTTGAGGCCTCAAGGCGCTAGTATAATGGTGTTGCCAACTCTCACAATAATATCTCAGGTCGCACGATATCTGATGTTTTTCCTGAAGCCCCAGCTCCTGGAGTAATGTGATTAGGTAAAAATCTCGGCTTTCATTTATTTTTTTAAACAAGTAAGTTTTGACCATCATGGTTGTGGAGAAAAGCTTCATAATGTGACGTAAGTGCACTCTACGGGCTCAGAAACCTGAAGGCAAATTAAAAAAAAAAAAAAACCCAAAGTTCTTTTTGTTTTTTGTTTTTAAACTCCTGATTTTTTTGGGACCTGACTCATAATTTCTGAACATTTTAGGTTGGCGATACTGCTATCATACAAATAAAACTAAAGAGGTCCAACCCTGCTCTCACTGAAGTGAATGCTAACACTTCCCTTACTCCTTGGAATAAGGCCCCAATCTGACAAACTCGTGTGTGTAACTTTAAGCCTATGAGTATCCACATTGAAGTCAACGGGACTATTCACATGCTTAAAGCTAAGCATGTGAGCAAGCGTTTGCAGGACCAGAGACTATGCTTTCCGGATCATTTTAGTAAACAAACAGAAGAGATGCAGCTCTCTTTCACTTAAACCGAGTGCATTTTACATATGACTACAGAGTTCAGTGCGTTCAAGAACTCCCCCTTGTCTGTGTAAAATGCACAGGTACATCAATTGCCACTGTCTACCAGTACCTACATCCATGTACACATGCATCCAAGTATTGATTTCCAGAATTTCTCTAAGGAATGCCAAAAATAATAAACAAAAAATAAAGCAAAAGCCTCTTTCCATTATGTATTAAATATCCTTCCATGAAGTTAGAACAAATAGGATATGTATATAGAATGCAATAGAGACATAAATCTAGGATTGTAGTAATCGATTTCTGCCTTGTTCTTTTATTTCCAGTAAATAATGGTCTTCAGATCTTTCCTGGTGGCCCTACTGTAAAGTCTGTTAAGGGAACACTGGCAGAGTTTCATCATTGATATAGCCAACACAACCGCCACTCTAAAATCATTACACTCACTTATTTCCTGTAGCAGAGTGGTAACAACATTTAAGTAGGATCAAAGGAAATTTACAGAGGGTATCCCCTCCAGTAACCTCTATCCAATCATGTATATGATCAATAACGCATTTTGTATTGTTCAGCAGCAAGCAGAAGGTCTGATTTCTGAAGAAAATGATGCAGCTGTACATTTCCATTCAGCCTTTCTGAAGCCAGTAAACATTAGAAATTAGAAGCAGCAGACATGCCTGATTAATTAAGTTGTACACAAGAAGAGACATCTTTGAATATAATTGAAATTGAAGAAACTTACCTAAATAGATAATTGTTTTTAAACACAAGGTTATTCAAGTGTGCATTAGAAGTGCTACTACTATGCAAAACATGAGTGTTATTTTCTGTACTCAGTGTTTATTGTGGGAGGTGCATGATCGTATGAGGAGATATAAAGTCGTAAACCTGTAACTTGCAAATGAATGAATTAAATGAACTCAGCATGGGTTACCAGCCATTTATATTTTTCAAAACAACACGGTAACTGACACATCTGTAACAGTACCAAAAAAAATACAAATGCCTTATGAGTCAGCATCAGAGCAAGCAGAATCTCTAAGAGATTATTTATAACAAACAATAATTCCTTCAGATTAATAAATTCTAAGGCCAGAAAGAACCACTGTGATCATCTAGTCTGATCTCCAAGAAGTATATGGCCATTTATAAACATTGAATATGGAGTATTTATACAGATGGATAAACAAAAGCAAGGAAAAGCTGACTAACTTGCCTCAGGTCTGACTGTACAACCACTCAGTGGAAGAGCTGAAAATTAGAACCCAGTCATCTACTCAGAGCACTAGACATACACTCCATTAAACTCTGTCTATCAATAGTATTCTAGTGACCTATCATTCCTTAAATGGCAATGTAAATACTCAGGGCCTGACTCACCCGTACAACACACCAGCTTTATCCCCATATAATTCCATTGATGTCAATGGACTGACTCAGTTTGTGTTGTAACAAAATACAAATACTCAATCAAAATAAAAAAGTTTTAAAAAAAAGTGAACTCTAAATTTTACTAGGAAATAAAAAGCTTTGCAACTAAACAGTCCACCATTCTGCGAAGAAGGGATAGTATATGTAGGAAGGATTCCAGAGGTGAGTTTTGGAGTCACTATAAGCTCCCATTCAACCCAACTTTTAGAATTACCAGTGAAACCTAGGTATGTTTAAAACGCCACTTCAAAACAATAGAATGGAATGAAAGGAAGTTCTTTAAGATGAGTGAAATGCAGACAGCCATTCTGCCAACTGGGCCTTATACATTATTCACAGCCCACCAGCATTTTATTGAATCTATTTGTATGATTATGAATTAGTCGGTTTGTTCTGTAATTTCTCAGCATGTTGCTACTGTGCATTCCATGATGGAATTAATATTTTTCTTTTTTTAGCTAACCAAACAATGGTCTCGTGAAAGAAGATGACATCAGTGACAATTCAATTTGCTCCTCCAAGAATTTGCAAATGTGGGCACATCATAAGCAACTTTTACATTAAGGGAAAGTGAGTTCTATTAGATTAGTATTGTAGAGACAGAACCACTAAAAACAAAGAGTGCAATGTTAGCTAATCATTACTCTGACAATAATTGTCACAAACAGAATTTCTTTATAGATTTTGTATGGGTTTTTTTCTGAAACAAAAAGGCCTCAGGATGCTTAGCAATCTTGAGCTAAAAGGATTTAAAAATTTAATCTTAAAGAAATGTTCCTGAGTTCCAGGCTAAAACAGTTTATAAAGGTCATAAAAAATTAACTTATCTTGCTGACTGAAGCTTCTTTAATGCACTCTAAGTTACAAAGGAATCACAGCTGGAGCCTTTAGGCCAATGGTCTACTATATTTTTCTCTCATTAGTAGGGACAGCAAATATCTACTTTTGGATTTTAGCACTGCAATCATCTGATTCATTATTCTTCATGGTTGTATATAAGGAAGAGCATGGAGCCAGCTGGGTAGGAATATTTTGCACTTATTTCATTGAGTAGCTTTGTAGTTAGGTTTGGTGCAGGATCTACTGAGGGAGAAAATAGGGTTATTACCTGAAGCAGACCCACTGAGGCAAAAATCCCTATTGGATCCAGGCCATGTTCCTTATCTGCTACAAAAGTGAACTAGTATTTTCATTTCAAGGGTCTAAAGATGGCTTTAGAAAGTGAAAAGAACAAAACTGAGCTTGGGCCCACAACAAATCAGATCAGGCTTCAGTTCACATACAGACCCCGATCCAGCAAGCTGCTCCATGCAGGCAGGTCCTGGCACCTGCACAGATCCCTGTTGGGCTCTTCATGGGGGAGGTTGCAGAATCAGGGCCATAGTCTTCTTTTCCTGGGATTCCCACCTGCCAGGAAACTGTTATCAGATCTGGGTATTTTACACGAAGTTACTTTTCATATCAGAAAATTTGAAAGTGAGTCAGGCTTTTCAAGGATGTTATTAAAGGTGTTCTTTGAAGTAAATTGCATTCTTCTTAGTTGTATTAAGAACGTGATCCTTTGATACATTATGATATTACATTACTGGGTAGTGGATTAAAAAAACCTGCATTTTTGTGTCACCTTTTTAAGTTGCAATTTCTCTCCCACTTTGATTAGAATAGGTTCCCACCATCTTCATTATTTATTACAGATTCAATCAAGACAGGGGTCACCCTTCACATCCTCTCTTAATCACGATGATGACAATAGAAATTTGACATAGTGCTGATCTCGATCAACTGCAATACAGAGTCCTTGATGAAGCTTTAACTTCCAGAGAACTGAAAATTTTAATCTCTGTCTAGGATGGGTCAGATTCTGATCTCTGACATGAAGGGTCTCAGATCTCATCTTGTCAAGGTCCAAATGTGTGACTTTGGCCTTTAAAATGCATAAAAAAGACCCAGACTAGCGGACACAAGGCAAATTCAGAGGAGTCTGGAAAGGATGTGCATGATTCATTTCTGTAACATGTGCAAAGCTTTTCATAACCTCAATCTCAACTATCAGTATTTCTGATGTCTATAATTTTCCAGTCAGAAAGTGAGATAATATATCTTTGTGGGTCCGTTTTAAATTTTGATGACATATCGCATAATTAGATATTGATCAATGTAGGATGGCTCTATACACTACCCTACACTACACACTACCCTATATAGTTATATAAATAACGAAGTATGTTCAGATGTCTGAGATCAGAATTGTAAAAATATTAAATAACTATTACTTATTTATAAGGTACCCTATGCCCCAAAGAACTTTACGCACCTAGCACAGTGGGATTCAAAAACAGACTTTATTAAAAATACATTGTGGTTTTCTTTTTCAGAGTGCTTAACAAACACTGACTGACTAATCCTCAGGAGACCCTTACGAGGCAAACGTTACTACCTGGATTCTGTGGGGGATGGGGAAAATGAAACAGAGCGGTTAAGAGAATTACCCAGCACTAGAGAGGGAATCACAGTAGCAGGCTCAGAGTTGGCACCATGTGATCTTGAGAACACACAAACTCAGAGCTTCAGCTTGACAATCCATGAGGACCACGGTGCTCTTCATGATAGTTTTGCAGATGCTGTTTTAAGAAAAAGGGAACGTTCTCTGTCAATTTGCAGAATACATGGCTCTGAACTTGCAATCTAGAATTACATGATGGGATGGGATGGGATGGCTGCCATGTTTCTCTGGGTAATTAAGGACAAGATGCTGACTTATTGTGTGGACAGAATGGAAAACTCATGAAGATCTTTTCATTATCAGAGAAAGTAGATGCTGCTCATCTTAAATTATTTTTTCTTTCACTTTTGATGTTGGACTAATTCCCTGGGGGTGAAATCTTGGCCCCACTGATGTTCACAGAAGTTTTGCAGTTGACTTGGAGTTGAATGGAGCCAGGATTTCACCCAATGAAAATCAGTCCTGCTGTGAAAAGCCTGGCTTTGGAAAGCCAGCTCCCGAATGGTCAGAATGTTCCTGCTGTCTCTAAGAAATGTCATTATTATAGTGATCATCCTTGGAAATATACTGATTGCCACAGATAACACCTTTTGCTCCAATCCTGCACACTTATGCATCTGCTTAGCTTCATTCACATGAATAGTTATGTTGACTTCAATGGGACTATTCCTGTATGTGTGGAGTTAAGCACATGCATGTGTGTGCAGGATCAGGGCCATAGATAACTACATAACCTTACCTCAGTATCTGCAGCATTCAAGGTATTTCTTATAGTAAGCATAAGGAACAACACAGGAATCCTGAGATATTGAGGAAACCTGATTTATTTATCTAAGGTAAAAGTTACAAGTTTTTAAGGATGACTGAAGGAACTGCTCCTCCTGGGATGCGGGGAGGAAGAAATGGGGCCCAGCTGGAGCCACCCCTCCCCCATCATCCTTCCAGACCTAGAATAGTGCAGGAGATCCCTTCATTCTGGAGAAATTAGGACTCAGGTGGGGCTTCTCCTCCATCCCACCATGTGGCCTTGGAAAAACTGAAGAGTGCAGCTAGGCAGATTTGAGCCAGTAGGAGTAGCTGCAGAAGCAGCCAAAGCAGGGACATTTGGACATTCAAGGCAGGTCTACATCAGAAGCACTACAGCAGTGCAGCTGTGCCGCTGTAGTGCATCTGGTGTTGACGCTCTATGCCAACGGGAGAGCGCCCTCCTGTCGACATAACTACTCCACCTCCATGAGAGGTGGAAGCTATGTCGGCGGGAGAGCATATAGACCTGCCCTCAGAGAATTTACTACAGTGTTGACAGGCCTTTCTCTGCCCTGAGTTTATTTGCAGTTATTATCAGCCCTTCCTCTCCCCTCCCTCTCTGTCTCGTCATCTGAGACTCATTCCACACCTGCCCCTCTTAGCCTGTGCTCCTCCTCGCTCTTCCCTTTTCTTTCCAGTTCACTGATCTCCTCCTGTCTAACCCCCAAAGAACTGTGGAAAGGACATGACATTTGCTGCCATCACCTTGCTCACTGTACTTCTGTGTTCTACTCCTTCACTCACCCTGTGCCTCTCTTGTCTGTTTAAGGCTGGTCGATACTGGGAACTTATGTCAGCATAGCTACATTGCTCAGGGGTGTGAAAATCCACACCCCTGGGAGACATAGTTGTATCAACCTAAGCACCAGTGTAGATAATGCTAAGTCAATGGAAGAATTCTTCTGTCTACCTAGCTACCCCCTTTCATGGAGATGGATTATCTGCGCTGATGGGAAAACCCCTCCTGTCGGTGTAGGTAGGGTCTACACTGAAGCAGTAGAGCAGCACAGCTCCTCAGGGCAGGGACTGTCTACTACCCTGTGTTTGTACGGCACCTAACACAACAGGGCTCCACTCTTGATTGGTCCTTAGGTACTACTGTAATAAACAAGATTCACAATAAAAAATACCTATGAAGCCACCCAGATGAGGAGCTTTGCATTACTGTACAATGCTGAAAGGCAGATATCGAGATTTTTGTACAAGAACTGCAAATCTGGCTGGTTTCCAAGATTATACATCTTTCCTGGTATTAAGAGTAAAGATTTTTTATAACTAGGAGAAGTCTGATCTGGGCTTGGAACCAACCCTACTATATCCAGCATTCCGTGATAGCCCTCAATGAATTTGGCAGCAAATTCATAGCATGGTTTTAGATCTCTGTGGTAGTGACAAGTGTTCATGGACACTAATATCATTCATACATCACCTCTACATAAAATATTAATTTTAATATTGAATGAATTGAATTACTATTTTGAATTGAATTACTTTTACTATTTATATTACAGTTACACTTTAAGGCCCCAACGTAGCTACAGTCAGAAAGTCACTGCCCAAAGAGTTTACAATCTAAATAAGAGATAAAAGGTGACAGAAAGGAAGCATTCTACAGAGAGGGAATTGTGACAGAGAGGGATTACATGCATTGCCCAAAAGGGCACACTGGAAGTTTGTGGCAGAGCTGGGGATTGGAAACAGGTCTTCAAATTTCCAGTCTAGTATTTTAACTGTGTAATTCGTTTTATAACACTATGGTCATAAATTCAAAGTTCTCAGAGAGCTCACTGAAGACACAAGTAAGAGGAAAGGTCACGTGACAAAGTCACCATTCAACCCCATTTAGCCCTAGAAAAGACAGTATAGCATGCATCCCACACCACAAAGGCAGAAGCCACAAGACAATTCATTAAATTGTATCTATCACAATCATGTCATTTTCAATTCTATAATAAAACAAAATGACACAGTCATTAAAAGCTTCTAAATTGCTAAGAACTGACTGCATAGCTGTAGCAGAACAATATCTCTCTAATCAAAACCAAACACCATTGTAATGCAACTTTCCACTGATATGTTCTTTTACTGTTCTCCATATTTCACATGTATCCTGCCACAGGAGTTCTCAACCCTTTTCATAGCATGAGCTCTATATTCATACAGCAATTGTCCTACATCTCTGCCTGCTCCCAATTGCACAGAACACTTCCCAGCCGATTTGCAACCACATAGCATCCCCGTGGCAGCTGCAGCAATTGCATAGCATTCGGAAATAATTTATCATATTTTTAGTATGATTTTAGCAGCTGGAAGAAAGGAGGAGAGTCAACACCATATAATTAGCCGACACTGCGGATTGCCAGTGAGTGCCCCATGAAAATTTGAGAACCTCTGGCTAGCATAATAATTTCTGTCATTGAGTACTACAGTTAAATACAGTAAGGTGTCTAAGGTGTGATTCAGCTTTAACTTTCAGCATGCACTAAAGTTTAGCCCTACCCAGAGCACAATTAAGCATGGACTTAACTTAGGCAAAAGCTTATGTCCCATTGACTTTAAAATAAATCAAAGTAAGGAATTTAAGTCAATGGAAGTTAATCAGGTGCTTAAGTGATTTATTGACTCAGGGTTTAAGTATTGAAACTGACCTTTTTAAATAATACTTTCAGTAAATTTTACATAGAGAAAATACAAAGAAAAATGCTGACTGAAAAAGAGGAAAATAAAGCAGATGGTTAATAATAATGATACTTTACAGTTATACTTCCGAGTCTATCTGAGGATCCCTATGGCCTTTACAAATATCAGCGAATTAAGGCTCACAACACCCTTGGGAGGAAGAGAGTATTATTATCTCCATTTTACAGATTGGGAAACTGAAACACAGGAAGGTTAAATGACTTGACAACCCACTATCCAATAAAATATCATTATAATTATGATTACACTGTAAGCCAGATCCAATCTGAACAATTCTCATTTTATAATAATTTGAGTGCGTGCCCTGCTCTACCTAATGGGACTAATCTGCAGGGAGATTCGGGTTAGATATTAGGAAAACCTTTGTAACTGTGAGGGTAATGAAGATCTGGAATAGGCTTCCAAGGGAGGCTGTGGAATCCCCATCACTGGAGTTTTAAGTACAGTTTGGACAAACACCTGTCAGGGATGATCTAGCTTGACTTGATCCTGCCTCAGCGCAAGGAGCTGGACTTGATGGCCTCTCGAGGTCTCTTCCAGCCCTACATTTCTTTGATTCTACCAAGGACTGAGTTTCATTTTACTCTTGTTTAACTACTAATACCTCATGCTAACAATGTGCTTTTTATGCTACTGTAAATAAGAATTCCTTTTGCTCATCAGGAGCCCAATCCTACAGTCTTTACTCAGGCAAAACTGCTATTCATTCCAGTGGGGATTGTGCCTGAGGGAGAAGCACAGGGTCTGGCATACACACAGTGCCTGTTTACAATCATATCCTGTGCATTTTATGACAAAATAAATACTGTTTAAAAGGCTATGGGTTGGATTTTTCTAGAGTACTCAGCATTGGCCTTACTCTGCTTTCAACAGCACCCTAAAAACGTATAGGAACCAAGTATAATTTATACCCATTTAAAGCCATAAAGTTAATATGCGGTGCCTAAAGCCATCTGAAATAACATGGTTTTTTAGCTAATCTAAAAGAGGGCTAGCTCCTTGCTCCTCCGTCTGAGTGGGAGGACATTTCACTGCAATGGGAACACAGAGGCAAAAGATAGAAGTAGTATTCTCCTTGCTCTTGTATGTCCCAAACTCCAGCAGCCCTTCTCACCAAAGAACATAAAGGAGTCAGAAGCTCCTTTCCAAAGAGGGCATATCACTGGTATTAGAGCAGGTCGCTGATGTGGGGGGGAGGGGAGGGCAAAGGAGGCAATTGCCCAGGGGCCAGGAGATTTTAAGGGGGCCCAGCGATTTTAAAAGGGGCCCAGGTCATGGGCGGCAGGGTGAAAGCTTCCCCTTGGGGAGGCTAGCTCCCCATCCTACCTCTTCCACCCATAGCCCCCAACCACAGTCCACCCCTGCTCCACCCCAGGCCCTACCCCCATCCCCTCACCACCACATCCCTCCCCACTTGGCCCCCCCTCCTCTCTTCCAAACACCCCTTTCCCCACTTGCCCTCCCCGCAGCCACGTCCTCCCTCGGTGTCCCCCCCCCCCCGTCACTTGCTATATGCGTCCCTCCTTTCCTCCCCTGCTCACCCGCCTGCCACTGCTCGCCATGTCCCTCTTCCCCCTCTCCCCTCTCAGCCCCCTCAGCTGTCGCTCGCCACCTGGGGGAAGGAGGAGTGTGGAAAAGAGGAGGGGGACCAAGAGATGGGGGGGAGAGATGCGGTGGCAAGTGGGCAAGTGGGGAGGGGGAAGGGCGGGGCCTGGATGGGCTGTGGGCGAGGCCAAGGGTTTAAGGGGTGGGGCTGTTCTGCCCCGAGGTCTGGAATTTCTGTTGGCGGGCCTGTACTAGAGTTTGGGGGCAGCTAAGCAAATGTAGTATATTGCCCATCCACACTTCTCAATGCAACACCTGTGCCCTGTTTTATCAAAGCTTTCAAGCAGATAGACTAGTCAGTATTCATTATTGACTGGCCAACGGCCTTCCACAGACTTCTCAAAATAGGAACAATTGTGTGGCTCTTTTTGCAGATCAAATAAACATGTGAGGGGCTAAATGGATCTCTCTCTTGCAGTGAAGTGTCACCTTCTTCATTTATTGTGAATGAGAAATATATCAGACTAATATCAGCTTCAGCAAACTAGAGGGATCTGAACTTGGGCTCTTGTGGAAAGATGGATCTGGCACAGTGGTAATACAGCAGGAGGGGAAACGGATTCTGGAAGTTTGAGATGGGCCGGAATTGCATAGCTCAGATTTGAATCTAAACTTCCTTAAAATTCGGGGGAATTTGACTCCAAGGATTTTTTTAAGTCAGTAGCAGAGATGGGGGAAACTATAAGGTTTAGGATCTAGATCTCAATATGAACTTCTCCAAAATTCAAAGGTGTTTGGATCCTGAATTTTTACTGCATTTCTACTGGAAATAGCTACAACTTTAGAGAAGTAATCTCATCTGTCAGTATACCTGGCGTCTCTCTTCATCTGTCTTGTTCATTCAGATTGCAAACTCTTCAGGACAGACACTATCTCTTGCTATACATTTGTACAGCACCTAACAGCACCTTTGTACAGCACCTAACCAGGACCCTGATCTCAGGTGAGGGCCTCTAGGTACTACTGTAATATAAACAACAACGAGTAACAAGGACTTCAAACTTGATAAGGGCAAGAGTCATGTAACAATGGGCCATTGGCACATCCATTATAAGCAACTAATTTGCACAGAAGTGCAAGTACAGGTGTACAAATGAGGATTATTCATTAAACAGGTCATACATTCACACTCAAAGTGTGTGAATTAACTATTCAAATCTGATATATTTGAGTCTTATACATTTAAATTTACTTCTGTGTTTGCACTTCTTGTGTCTTCACTTCCTGTGAATACCTCAGCAAATGAGCTCACCTGCTTGAGTGTCCACACAGACAGTAACATTTAAGCTAATTTTGCAGAATGTCCCATGGAAAGGAAATCTTGAGTTTATAAACATGAGTATTCACCCCCATAGGCCTAATTTTAGGAGAGGCGGTCATTCATACAGGGAACAGAAACATAACATGTGATTAGCATTCCCTAGTAAAACAGCTCAAATTTTTACTTGGGGCTATCTGCTTTCAGTCAACCTGCACAGCCAACTTTACTCTTTGAAATTATTCAGCAAATTATTTTCAACAAGTCACAGAAAATTGTGATGTACTTGAGGACAATTTGCAAAGAGAAAAAGCAACTAAACTCATCAAATAAATGAGTTATGAATTATTTGCCCAGTTTTAAGATTTAATCAGGCAATTATTTACAATTTAGCAAGATAACTTTATTCTAAACAAAATTGTATCACAGAGGTCAGAGCTACTGACTGCAAAGAAGCCTATTGGATGGAGCTAAATGAATGTGGTTTTAATAATTCTTTAGAATTAGTATTAAATGAACATGCTATAACTGCTGTTATGAAATGTGAGTGAGGTAATATTGTTTATTGATGCTGTTATGAAAGAGAAAAGCTTTTAAGGTGAAAAGCTTGTTTCTCACCAACAGAAGTTGATCTACTAAAAGATATTGCTTCATCCCCCTTGCTTCTCTTATATCCTGGGACCAACACGGCTACAACAATACAGCAAACAATTATGAAATCTATCTATTTCAATACAATTGTCATTATATATTAATAAATAATAATAATACGCATTATTAAACTGGAATTAAGGTTGAGAATGTATATCTATGATTTAACAGTTAAAAAAACACTTAAGAAACAACAATTATAAAAACAGGAAATTCTGAGTTAGGGTTAAACTGAAAAGAAACTGTGTCTTCTGTTTATGGTAAATTAGAACCTTGTAGACCTAGGAGTCAGACTCTCACCTGGTGTAAATCAGCATAGCTCCATTAAATTCAAAGACACTCCCAGTTTATAACAGTAGAGGATCTGAGGTGAAATCTAAACCCTATTGAAGTAAATGGGGTCAGGATTTCACCACTGGCTCAGAGATGCTAATCTGTTCAAAGCCACAAGCAAAAATGTACCCAAACATACAACAAACTTACAAGTACAATGGTGGAAGCCCACAGGATGGAAACGAAACTATCATTGAACCCTCACAGGCAAATTTTCACCTGACTATGTGATCTGGAAAGGTGTGGCCTGCTGGGAAGGCACCAGATTGCTGTAGAAATTACTAGTAAACAATAGATCCTGTTACAAAGTAACAGAATAATTGTTACTATGAAGTGCATACATTTATAACACCAGTACATGGAGAATTGTACAGGATATGGTGCCCTGGTAGAATCAGAGACACCTATAGATGCAGATACAGATGAACTTTTACTGCACCTAAACAGAAGTTAATTTCCCTTTATTTATTGCCTTCAAGTCACTTCTTAAACTTAGTTGCCCTGCACCAGCTTTGAGCATTCACATGGGAACACAGCCGCTAGTGGAACAAGTCACACAGCCACTTTTTCTTTTTTTATGAATTTTTATTCCATGATCATCCTTGCTTTGCTTCATTATCCCTATATCCATGCTAGGTTTACTGCTTATCAAGGAAAAAAACAATTCTCCCTCTCAGATTCCCCTGGCAGACACCAGTTTATAAATAGTACTGGTGCATACTGGTTTTTTCAGAATACAAGAAGGTCAGAAAAAACATTTTCTTTTGAAATGAAAAAAGGAGGCAAAAACAAGAATTTTAATAACAGACTTGACATGAGAGCAGCATAATACCAGCATGAATTACACTTGGTAGCAGACTTTTATTGGAAGTCCTAGATTGCTTTGTTCCTGTCCCTGACATAATATTCAAGGCTGGGTTTATGTTTATATTTGCACAGAATGGGGTTGTTCACTAGAGTCCATGCAAATCAAACACTTGATTTATGCACCGTTCCACTGGAGGGTGTAACATTAAATTTAATTTTGTGAGGAAAGCCTGAGGTGCCTCAATGCCTGTGGCTGACATTGTGAACTAGGCAGAAAGGTGCACAAGAATTCATTACTGTTTCCAATATGCGAAATGCAGCATTTGAATGAAACATTTGTCTCTTGTCAAAAGGGAGCAATGTCTTTCTCTGTAAAAATACCCCCCCTTCTATCCCCCCTTTGATTTTATCACCAATTCAGCATACTGGGCCCTGAGGTTATGGGTGTAGCTCGGTTGCGGGGGAGTAGAGGGGTGGGGGAAATCACATGATCTTTATTGGACTGTGGAAGCATTGCCCAGGTTGGAATGCAGCTACAAAGGATAAATATCGATGTATATAAATTCAATGCTTCACAGTAGCAGACTCAGTTGAAGTAGCTAACAATATTATCCAGGCACCTTCCCAAAGACGTACATCTGATAGCTCCATGTGATCCAATGGAGTATTTTAAATTATTGCTACAGGCCTTCCCTTTTGCCTTTTATTTCAGTGGTCCTTAGATGCTCAATCGAAAGCTCTTAATGTTCATCCAACTAACTAGTTCAATATACCGTAGTGCTGGCCCAGAAATGAAACATCCATGTTTTTCCCCAAGACGAAGACATGGGGCTTTAGCTTGTCTAAATGTTTTAGGATTTTCACCCTCTCCTCCACCCTGAGTTGCGATGGATGAGCCTCAAAGTTTGGCTGTTCCATTTAGACAATAACAACAATTATCACTTTTAATCTGTAAATCCCAAAGTGCTTCAGTAAGACTCCCCATTCCACACTGGACAAAACATGGCATGGAGAGATCAAACGTCCTGCAAAGATGCACAGCAGGTCAGTGGCAGAACCCAAGTCCTCAACTCTCCATCCAGGGCCATATCCCTCTGTGCCTCAGTTCCCCCATATGTCATTCTTTCACTTTTTGTCTATCTTGTTTATTTAGTGCTTGTCTACATGAACACTGAGGGCCCAACAAGCTGGGGCATGAATCAAGCGGCCATGTGGACCCTGCTGCCACACACTAACAGGTCGCTAACGTGCTTTGCTCTACCTTGCTCTGAGACAGAGTACAGCGATGCGCACTAGGACACTGCTAGGGCATGGCCGCTGCATGCACACTGACACTTAGCATGCAGCAGGCTGGCGTGGGGTAGATTGACTCCCCAGTTTGCCATGAAATAAACATTTGTGTAGACAAACCCTTAGATCGTAAGCTCTTGGGGAAAAGATTGTGAAAGTACAGCATGGAGCAAAATGGAACTCCAATCTCCATTGGGGACTGTTGTTAATTATTATTTTTATTATAATAACATCAACAACTCTCCATCCTGCCCTTTTAAAATTCAGATGCTTCTCCAAACCATCTGAACCCCTTTGATCTGCAAAACTGGCTTGGAAATTTGCTTTCTTACAAAACTTTTGATGCTCCCTGCTTCAAGTTGGGCTCGACATAAAGCAACAGCCATTTTTATGGCATTCTGGCACCAGATGAAACTGGAGATTACACAGAAAAGAAAGAGGATGATGATGCAAAGAAAGCCACACTTTTGTGACCACTGCAAAAAAGTTTGGTTTGGGTTCACTTAGAGAAAAGGATTATGTGGTGGAAGGAAGTTCTTATTTACCCATCCATCTTCTCCCACCCTTAAGGTGCCACCCTGAAGTGCCATTTTGAACTGTGGGATGAGATAATCTCTTCTACAAATGCCCTCTCCCATACATCACTATCATCACTGGCTGCATTAACAGCTGTAGCCTCTTGACTGAAAAAGGCAGGCAGTCTCGTCTCAGAGAGCTAGACGCTGCTGCCGTATTGCGGTGCAACAAGGAGTAAAGTAGACGTCACCATCCCACTGGGGACTGTGAGCACTTCCTCCATGACATTCCCTGCCCCTGCCATCCCGAGATATTCGAGATTCAAGGTCACTCCAGTGCCCAGATCTCTCATGTGGCCGTGTTCCTGAATGTCATATGGCTTGCCAAACTTTGATAGACTCTTGATCTGAAATCTTGACGCTATTTTCTTTGTTCAGTTAATGAACAGTGTGGTGAGGAATGCACATAAGGCAAAATTGATCCACTTAACCTATCATTTGTACATATGTATGGATTTAAGCCCTTAAAAATGGATCCGGGATTAAATACCTACATGTACATTCACCAGCTGCTCAAAAATACGTGAGGGCACCATGGGAAGTTTTGCTCCTTGATTGTCTTAAAATAAAAGACTGACCAATGTCTAGAGTTTGCAGCTCTTTAGAAAGGGGTCTCCTGAACTGGCCCTGTGAGGACACTAATGCAGACGCAAGGACTCTATTCCTAGCTGCAGTGTCTTGCTCTCTAGCTGATAAGTATTGGGAGCTTGCTGAAGGCAGCATGTGGCTCCAGGAAGAAGGAAACCTGTACCATGAGCTACACTACAACAAACCTTCCATTAAAAAACAAAACAAAATAAAAAACAAAAACCTTTAGAAGAAGGTGGAAAGGTGCTAGATTGAAATACATGAGCTATAATAAATACTTCTGAGTTCAAGTGTAGCATGAACACACAAACACTGGGTAAAGCAATTTCTCCCCGAGCTTTTTTACATTAATAATGCTGGGTGTCTTTGGACACCTCTACCAAAGGCAAGTCTTCAGATGCTTCCTTCAGTGTCACCGATGCCTCACTCAGTCAGAGCAATACAAGTCATCCTGAAGCAAGAGACAGTCCTGATGGTTTGCAAAAAAATCATTTGATACCAATGATCCAGTCTCCCCTTCTTGTGCGAGATTATATAAAAGAGCTGTCTAATGACATCTGATCTTGATCAATATCCCAGATCCTTCCCAATCAGGCTTTAGACTGCAATATGGCTTGAAGGTGGTGGTATCTGCACATGTAAATGATCTATATATGCCTACGAATGAGGGATAAACCTCTAGGTTTATAATATTAGTCTATTCATGACCTTCAACACCATTGTTCATAAGGCAGTGTTGGCTCATCTACAAGCTGTGGCAAAAGTGATGGAGCCAGTTTAAGCTGATTTCACTCACTACTCTAGCATAGATATGGGAGAGTCAGTCTGACAACGTGCAATCCCACAAGGCTACATCCTGTCTCTGGTCCTATTCAAAAGACACACAGGATTTCTAGGAGAACTCATGAGAAGCTAATGGCTCCAATGCCAGCAATATGACACTCACACCCCTCTCTGCTTCTTTCTCAGCAGAGAGGGTCAACACTGTCTCCCAGTTATCCAAGTACCTGAGAGAAAGAAACACAAGGATGAAAAGTAGATGGCTCAAGCTCAACCCACTCAGATAGAAGTGATGCTGGTAAAGAGAGGAAACCTGGCTGGAGCTGCACCAGTCCTCTGGTTAATCCAGTGCTTAGTCTCAGGTGTAATTAGATTCATCATTGCTCCCAGACACTCAGATAGCAACAGTGAGAAGACATGAGCTTTTCCTCTGTCAGCTAGCCAAGAATCATACTCACACATGAGGAGCTCCCACAGTGATTGGCTTTTCATTTTCTCCAGGTTAGGTTACTACAAGGACCTTCACCTGCGGTTGACTTAAGACGTCAATGTGGAAGCTCCAGCAGTTTGAACACACCGCTGGTAGGTCTAATCTTTTTCTTTTTAAATATTTTATTAGAGTTCAAAAGAACGGCTCAGACACAGTCGAATACCAGTTGTACAACAAGCTGTGGCGAGAGAAACTCATCCCACTCAATATGAAGGAAAACTGGGGAAGCAGGGACCATGAGCAACTAGATGTTTTGCCCATTACCTTGCTTTGAAATCAAACTTTTCTCACTAGAAAACTAGTGAAAGCAATCAGGATAACAAAGCAGGAGGAAGAAGAAAAAAGAACAAAGAAGACAGGGTTAGATGAGACAAAGATATATGATTCTTCAAAGCACTGGAGCTTGGGTTTAGTTCGAATATGGATTAAAAAGTTTAGATACTTATCCAAATATCTTGAATGTGACTATTATTATTAGAGGTGGGTGGGATATGGTTTCTCATCCTGGCAGAATTTGCAAGATTTTGAAAAATTTTCCTCTCCCAAATTGGGACAAAGTCAAAAATCTCCAAAAGTTTCATAAACCAAAATTAGTTTTAAAAAAAAAAAAAAATTAGATCAGGTCAATTGAAACATTTCATTTGATCATTTTGAAATCATAGAATCATAGAGATGAAAGGGACCTCAGGAGGTCATCTAGTCCAACCCCCTGCTCAAAACAAGGCTAACCTCAGCTAAATAATCCCAGCGAAGGTTTTATCAAGCCGCAGCTTAAAAACCTCTAAAGATGGAGTTTCCACCACACCTCCCTAGGTAACCCATTCCAGTGCTTCACCACCCTGCTAGTGAAAAACGTTTTCCTAATGTTTTGATATGATTTCAACCTTCTTTTTTACCCCATCTTCTTTTTCTTTAAAATTATACATTAAATTAATTTTCAAAACAAAGTCATTGACAAGCAAAAAATGGAACTTTTCATTTCAAAACATTGAAAAGAGGGTATTTCGATAATAAAACTTGGAGACTGCCCAACTACCTGCGTGGATCTCTTTTCTATCTGGTGCAGGGTAAATGAACCTCATTTGGAATCTTTTTCCAACAAACTCAAGTCTCCTTTCTCTCAGTCTAGTACCTAATCCACAGCTGGATCCATGAAGCTGACCCAGAAGGGTACATCTACACAGCCTACGGAAGTAAGCCTGCCAGCCCTGATTGACAGACTTGTACTCCTGGAGCTCATGCAACTGCACTAAAAGTAGCAGTGTAGATGGTGCGGAGCAGGCTGGTGCTCTGGCTCTGAGCCTAGGGAGGGGATACTATCTATACAACTATTTTTAGCACGGCAGCACGAGCTCCGCATCTGTCGACTGAGGCTGGGAGCCTCGCTTCCATAGGCTGTGTAGACATACCTCAACACCTGTGCAAAGTCCCACTGAAAACTAAGGGCTCTGCATAAGAGCAGGAAGGAGTCTGGATCTGAGGGTCTGAGGCTGGATATTTCATGAGAGAACAGCCTTTCTCGTGGAATAGCCAAGACTACTTTCTTACTAGCAGTTTGTGAAGTATGAGCGTTTTGAATGATAAAATGTCATCTAGATGATTAGGTTAGGTTTGCTCTGAAGCCTGTCATCCTTCAGGTCAGAGCTTCAACTGGTGCAAATCTGCTTCAGTGAAGTCACTGAAACTACACCAATTTACACTAGCAGAGGTTCTAATGTATAGTCTCCTTAAATATGTCATCATTGACAAATACGGGAAGAGCCAGGGACAGGCTATAAACACCAGTGGGTTGTCTGAAAATGTTCCAATAACCCTCATTTTTATTATTCTGAGATATAAGATATCCAAGTCAAAACAGTCACGTTTCCATATCAAGCATCAGGATTACCAGCATACTTGATGCAAGTTAAAAAGCCTTTCCATGCCTTAATTGAATTGCAGAAACTTCTCATTTCCTTATTATCATGCATGTGGCATTTGGCCTACTGCTAAGCAGGAAGAGGCAGTTAATCCCTGCAGTTTAAAGTTTGTTAAAAATGCCGATCACTACATATTTTAAAACCCGGAAACAGTCAAACTTCCAATGTTTGAAACACAGAAGTAGGTGGATGTTCATAAAAGGCTCCATCCCTTGCTCTTTCATATACAACAGACTCAGGATTTATCTGCAAAAGAACTTAACGGAGATGATGTCACTGAACACAACAGGGCTTTTTAACTGAGAACCTAAATGTCCTCAGCTCCCCCTGAAACAATGGGACCTGAGGGTGCGCAGCACCTCACAGGATCAGGGCCTCAGTGTAAACCAAAAAAAAAAGAAAAGAAAAGAAAATGACACAATATAGCATCTGTAACATTTTGAGGTCCTAGATATGTTCCTATGCACCTCTCTGCCTTCCTTTAGGATTAATGGTGGTCAACACATCAAGAGGTGAACTGAACTCTGAGTTTTTGTTTCTTTTGCCCCACAAATAACTGCAAATACAGGATGCAGCTCCATGGGCTGCAGTTCTGCAATGCACCTCCTCCAACAAATGAAGGGTTAGGCCAGGCTACTTTGACCCTGAGATGCTTCTGCACTCACTGGGAGACTAAACCATGCCTGGCAGTCACTGTTCCAATGAGGATGAAGAGAACGGGAAAGGGCCAATAGAGGCTGCTCTGTAGGTCATAGTCCTTGAAGGTCAGCTTTCAACTCCTTCAGTGCCAAAGGGGCCAGTCAATGCAGCTTCTTCACTGACAGAGCAAGAGATGGGCTAATCCAAAACCACATCAATAACTTTTGACTTGAGCAAGGCATTTAGTGGGCATGCTAAAAAAAACTTTTATTCAGCACCTACCATCTCCTTGGTATACTGAACTAGCTCACAACTTGTTTTCAGAGGACAAAGGGCTACCATTTTTCAGCAGGATGACAATTTACTCAAAAGTCTGAACAACTCTTATCACAACATTGCATAGAACTTGTATCCATTCATTTCTTAGCAGGAAGATATTATACAATGTGCATCCCTAGTAAAGTCATCCCTGTTTTGCACAGACTAGCATATTAGACTGAGAATTTATTAGGCACATTTTCAAAAGTGCCTCAGTTACTTAAGAATTTAAGTCCTCCTGAAGGTCAATGAGATGTGTGCTCCTAAGCAACTTAAGCATATTTGAAAATGGGACTTAGATGATTTGAAATTTTCTGTTAAGTGCTTTAAGAGCCTAAGTCCCATGCTTCATTTCTGGATGAAGGCCAAACTGCACTGCTCCTGCAAAAATGAGGTGGGGGGGAAAGGAATTTGAAACTTTCCCAACAATGGAATGCAATGCAACATTAACAAACTCACTGGTTCTTCCCATTGTAAATATGCTGGAATGTTACAGCACAATCAGATTTTTTGTCTATTGAACTTGCAAAGCGAATTATAATGAAATCATAGGCATCTTGCCCAGGCATTCAGCTTGCAAACAACAAGAGAGTTGAGCTGATACTTTCAGATTTATGTCAGACCTGTCTGGCTTCTACATGCATTTTATAGGTATTCACAATAAATTAACTGCTAAAGGCCAGCTCCATAGACCCAGCATTATGCATAGCCAAGTCAGAGACTTGGGTATGAATTCCAGGCTTGGTCATCTCACTCACTAAATCAATAAAGGCGAGGAGCACCCCCAACTCCTGAATGACTCAACAGTGGCAACATCTGGATGCTCATGAGCTACTTTAAAAAAACTCTGAAGGGAGTTCAGTCCATTAGCGGCCAGAGAAAGTGATTCTTAGGTTTTTGATGAGACAAAGGAACCCTCCTCAATAGTCCTCACCACACCCCACCTGCATGTGCACAGCAGCATGAAAGTTAGAGCTGGCCGAAAACTGGATCTTTAATTCTGCAAGGAGTATTGTACATTTGGAAAAAAAATTCCATTCCAAAACAAAATGAAAGCAAAGAAAATCTCAAATTTTCCATAAAACAAAATTCCACAAAAGGCTTTGCTTTGGGTCAATCGAAAAGTTTTGTTTAGATAAAATCTAAATTTTTCTTTCTGATTTTGACTTTATATTATATAAAATAAAAAGGTTGAAACAAAAGAGTAGTTTCAAAATGGAAAAACAAAATGTTCTATTCTGAACTGGTTGAAATAGAACATTTCAACCTCATCAAAAGGCTTTTTTAAAAAAAATTTCTTCAAAAACTTTTCTGCAAAATGTTTAGCTTTCAATGAATTAGCATGTCCTGTTAGAAAAATGTTGGGTGCGAAAATTTCCAACCAGCCCTAATACAAGTGTAATATTGGGGGGTGGGGTGAGTTGCATCTATTTTTCCCCCCATCTGCATTCTGTGGCAGAAGTCCAATTTCCTCATTAGCCAACTAAGACCCCCAGTGATTTTAATTCACAATACTGCAGGACCTTAAAAAAATAAAAATAAAAAAATCTCAAGCAGTGACCCACATTAATGCAGTGACATTTTTAGAATGCTGACTAGAATCAGCACTTTATTCTCTATAATGTGCATTGATAGTCACTTTATTTTTAAATCATCTTTGATGCAAGGGGCAAAGAATGATTGAGTCTGAGAAAGAGGAGAGAGGAAAGCGTGCTGGAGATATGTCAGAACAAGGCCTGAGAAAATTGTGAGTCCAATTCTAAAATCAAAGATAAGCACCTGAAGCCAATTCTGCAGTCTTTTCACAGGCAAAAGCATCAATGAATAAGGAATTTTGCCCAAGCATAAAACCTCCAGGATTTGGCCCATCTCTTATGCTTTGTTTCATTTCACATGCAGTCTGGACAACTGCACATACCTTATCAGATCATCCAAGCTTTATAAGCATAGTTTTGATTTCCAGTCCATGAGATGAAAAGAATTATCTCCTAGACTAACAGAACAGCAATCTCAGAAAAAGAGGATGGCTGTGTTTGGGTAAAGTGTAAAACAGATAAAAATCTTTTAATGAAGTAATTGTTTCCTTTACTATATTACAACCGTATTCAGAAATTGTCCTTATGACGAGCCGTTGCACATTACATGAACCTTCTACTATATTTAGTCTTTCTGCCTTTCGTTATTCATCCAGTCTTTTCTTGGTGTGGGTTGTTTTGGTTTTTTTTTAATCCCCTTGTAGTGGCCTCCAGAGCCTGTTTGGAGCAATATTGTGAAGCAAATGACCAGACATAATGACTTTCCAAGGTCCTTGTGATTCCTTATTAACATTCAGTTAGCATAAGTCCTGACTTTATTATTGACTACATTGAATACACAATACACTGACCTCTGCCATCTGCAACTAAATCTCTTCCTGCAGATCTATCAAAGTGATTTCATACACAGAGGAAGTAGAAGAAAACAAAGCAGTAGCTACTTGTCTTTTCTGTCCCAAGAAACTTTAACACTCTGGGGGAAAGGCTGCCTTTGCTAATGCTTTTTTAGAGTAATTAGTATTCCATGCCTTCATCACTTTTGCTAAATATTGGAGTATATTTCCAAGGGGAAAAAACATGCCATACTAAAAAAAACCCATTAAAATCTTGGTAGAATCAAAGTAATGATAGACAGCAATATTATGAGCTAAATTCTATTCTCAGTTACACAGCAGTACTATGGGAGGCACAATCCTGCCCCAAACTATCTGGGATAAATGGGGATTAGGCAGTCTGCACCACCCTTTATAGTGTGCACATGCCTACTCTATACTTAAGTCTCCTATCCTTTTTGTTGCCACCACATTCCAAGCCTGTTCTGTCCTTTTTACACTGCAGGATCTTTGGGGCATTTATTATATACAGGGCCTAGCACAAGAGAATCCAACCTACCTGTGGCTTTTACAAGCTGCTTCAATTTAAGGGCTTGTCTACACTAGAAATGCTATAGCAGCACAGCTGCACCATTGCAGCTCTTCAGTGTAGACACTACCTACCCGACAGGAAGGCTTCTCCCATCGATGTAGGTAATCCACCTTTCAGAGAGGCAGTAGCTGGGTCAAAGGAATAATTCGTCTGTCCACCTAGCACAGTTTTCACTGGGGGCTAGGTCAGCTTAACTACGTTGCTCAGGGGTGTGGATTTTTCACACCCTGAACAACATAGTTAGGCTGGCCTAGTTTTCTAGTGTAGCCCGGGCCTAAATAATAATAATGATTTACTACAAATTTGTACATCACCTAGCTCCAAAAAAATAAGGCCACAACTTGACAGGCTTCTAGACACTACTGCAATATAAATAAGTAATAGTAATGACAAATAAAAGAACTAAACAGAACTGGTAAGCCTCATAAGGCTTTTCTTTTAATATATGATGATGAAGTCCATCAACAAACTTACCAAGGCTGTGACTTTCATGGGACCCAATTCTCTTACCCCGGGTTTACACTGATGTAAAGATTACTCCACTGGGCCAAATTAAGTTTTTGTGTATTCTGGTGAATATCTGAAATAACACCGCTGGTTTCAATTGAATAATTCCACATTTACATAAAAGCACAATTTGGCACAATGGTTTTTGATTCACTTTGGATAAGTCAGATCAGAGCTATTATTGTTGATTTTGCAGTAGCACCTAGGAGTCCCAATCATGGACAAAGACCCCGAAGTAGTACTAAGTGTTGTACAAACACAGGACAGCAAGATAGTCCCTGCCCCAAGGAACTTACAACACAACTTTTAGGTTCCTTGAGCCCCTTCACTGGAGCCATAGGTAGCACTAGGCAACAACCAATGTGCAAGTTCAAAGCAGTGAACCTGCCCCAGAGTAGTGTGGTATCATATATTGTCTTCACTAAGAACATCAGAAATATGCAAGTGGGTACCAACATGCAGGCATGGTAAAAACACTGTGGCCTGGTCTATACTAGTCCTTCCTCTGCTGCTAGCACTGGTGACTTAACAGTAGGAGATTTCCTAAATTCCATCTGGGAAAGACCCTAGATAACACAGACCAAACCTTTATCTCCACATGTAATCACACAGAATGGCACACAAGAGTAAGGCCATGTCTACTCTAGTGAGCTTATAGCCTCAGAGCTGTACCGATGCAGCTACTCCACTGTAAGAAAGCTCGTGTAGCCACTCTTTGCCAATGGGAGAGAGCTCTCCCGTCAACAGAATAAAACCACCTCAGCAAGCAGTGGGAGAAGCTCACCTGCCAACATAGCGCCATGCACGCTACCACGTATGTGGCAAAACTTATGTTGCTCAGGGGTGTGTTTTTTCATGCCCTAAGCGACGTAAATTTTACCAGCATAAGTGGTAGTGTAGACATGGCCTAAGCTTGCCTACAATAGTAAAGGTCTGCAAGATCTGGACCTTAGCAGCGTAAATGTAACAGGTTAAAATTCTGTTAAGGTTTCATATTTATTAATATTTTCATCACCTTTCACCAGTCAGTGATTACAGATTAAATGTATTCTTGATGCTTTTGTGGCAGTGGAAAAAAAGTAGTATCTAATCCAAAACATTTAATCTATACAATGACAGGCTGGTAGAAGTGTCCATACAGATAAAGATGGGCAGATTGATAGAAATGAGTGTGATAGAAAAGGGGTAAACAGCTAAAATATTTATGTTCAAACAAGACACAGTTAGGAATACCTTGACCTGTTACTGGGTGTTTCATCTTTTTCAGGAACTTAAAAAAAAAAAGCCAGAAATAGAACTAAAAGGTTTCCCACAATTTGGGTATAAATGTTTCTCCAACAAAAAGAAATCAGTTGAAATGAATTTGATCCTCTCATACTAAAATGAATAGGTCTATACATTAAAAAGTCTAATGTTTCAATGCGTGATATTGCCAGGATAACAAAACCCAACACTTCCCATCAAGATCAGACTTGAATGGTAACGCTAGTGGTCTTTTTCTAACTTGGTTTTCAATTACTCCTGTGATTCCCAGAAACTGTCATTACTGCTCTTCCCTGACTTCTAAGCTGCTCCTGGCCCTCTCATATGTATACATTTACTTGCCAACTAACTAGTTTATACTGAAATGTCTTACAAAAGCCAAAAAGACATTAGGAATGAGACTGAAATACCATCCTTAAGGGTAGTGTTTATGTACTTCAGATTATATATAGACTTGGTAGAATTTGATTTTTATGATTTTATAATTTCCACAGGTATCATTTATGGGTTTTTTAAAGCATTTTTTCCACTTTCTATCAATTTAAGTTTTCACTATTGTGGGAAATTATGGGGCATGGGTTAGACAATAGTTTAATGACAGTAGATACTGAGTTTCAAAAAGTTAAAGCTTTTTAACCAGTAAAACACAAATTGTCAATATCAAAATATACGAAGTAAACTGCCTAAAATCAAAGTCTAATATGTTCTCAGGCAGCATTTTTCTTTCTTTGCCTATCTGTATATACCTATCACCATGGATGAAAATAGTTTTTAATTAGTTTGTGTGTGTACAATTAAATCAATGTTTACATTTACTAATAAAAATCTAATCCTTCAAAGCCTAATTAAATAGGAGGGTCCAGAATAGCTGGTAATTTTATTTAGCGTTATTTACTGAGTAGGCCCTGACTGGGTAAAGCATTTAAGCATGTGCTTGGGTTCTGTTGACTTCAATAGAATTTAAGAACTTTCTTAAAGTTAAGCACGTGCTTTGCTGAATCAAGACCTTGGAGCCTGACTCCAGGATGCCTTAACGTAGCCTCTTTGACAGTTACCAAGCCGCTGTAACACAGGTAGCTTGTTAGCCACAAAGAAAGGCACAAACTTCTCTGACAACAGTCAAATATTAATGGAAATTACAAGTTGGGACTATAAATCCAAAGCTAATATTCCACACACACATAATGGGAGTAGAGATATGATGAGTTCATTTTTTACCTAATTCTCACCCTCCGAGGCAAGATAGTGAGTGCAGAGGAGCAACGACAGGATGGGAGCAATAATAAATTAATTCACCCTAGTGCAAAGCCCATGCAACTTCAGTGGTATTACACTGTTGTTGATGCCAGGGAAAGTTTTTCCTTCCTTGTTAATGTCTTGAATCAACAACGCACTTCATGGCAAATGCCAGGATACTCAAAACAGCTTTAGACCTGGTCATTCCACTATTGAGCAGATCTTTAGCTTGAGGCAGCTTTTTGAGAAGATGGCTGAATTTAATAAGCTGTGCACAGCACTTTTCAATAGATTTCTGTCAGGACTCTGACTCAGTGCATTAAGCAAGTTTGTGCGATCTAATGAGGTGACTTGGTATACCTGGAAAGATAGTGTCATTGATAGAAGAGTTCTTTAATGGAATAGGAAGCTGTATTCAAGTCAACGGCAGAAACGTGGCATGGTTTCTTATCTCCACAGAAGCTCGGAAAGTCTGCTTTCTGTCACCGTTGTTGTCCAGGAGTTGATGGATAAGCTTGAGGAGGCAGCTGTCAGTGGCAGTGAGCTGAACAGAAGTCTGCTTCAAGAATATGCTGATGACATTGTCTTGTTGGTTCAGTCTGGTGGATCACTGCAGCTGATGACCAGTCAGGCCAGGCAAGATCGGGTTATTAATACAGACGAAACTAAGTCCCTGGCCATTACCATCAAGCAGCTTCAAGCTCCAGATTACAACCAGTTCAGTATTAACCCATCAAGAAGGGACACTGAGCAGGTGGCAACCCTCAAATATTTGGGCGGCGTTGTCGATAGTGCTGGAGAATGCTCGAAAGATGTGGACAATTGTATAATAACAGTTACTGCCATGTTTTGGGTCCTTCTGTGGGCACATTACGATATGAAGCTTGCCACAAAGCTGCAGATCTATAGAACCACAGTTATACCAACTCTGTTGTACAGAAGTAAAACATGGGCACTGAGGAAGCCTGAATGACATTGGATTGACATTTTTTATTCACCTTCATCAGCTGCTCCATATCCAGTGGCAGGCTAAGATCAGAAATAAGGATACTTGAAGCTGAACCCAGCCACTGCCTCTGTTCGCACTGATTTGGTTTTGGCAGATTCCTTGGTATGGACATATTAGAGAGCAAAACCAATGAATTCCAAAGCACATGTACCAAGGAATGCCGCTACATCACCAGCAATTATGTGGGCTGCAAAAGCTTTGGCAGTTTGATGAGATTGCCAGTGATGGGCATAAACTGAATATCCAGCCAGATCAGTTTACGTGCCATTTTCAGAGATTGAGCTGGATGGCACTCAATTCACAAGGAGGTCATGTCCCTTTGGGATTTGCCACAATTCTGATGATGAGGACACAGCCCAGGAAAAATCAGTGAAGTCCCACTGAAATTCCATTTTGATGACTTGCATGAGACTTAATTGCACTGGCCTTGCACCAGCTTCTCAGCTCTGAATGAATTTCCCCTCAATGAGCAGCAGAATTTTGAAGCAACAGCAGCCTAAAGCATTGAGGATGCAGGAAGGAAAGCAAAGAGACCAACAGCCAAATTTTAGCACCCACTTCACTACAGGTGGCTGGAAGAGTTTTTGATGAAATCACATTGTGCTGAAATATACCGTTTTGCAGTTTTGACAAAGTTTTCATCAGGCACATTTTTTGTATCTGAGACAGAGAGACATCTCACATTCCATAGTCTGGTGGTTAGGACACTGGCCTGGGATGTGGGAGATCCCCAGCTTCTGCTGATTCAGAGTAATCTGGGATGAAAAACTGCACTAACTCAGCCAGAGTAGAGACTAGAGCCTAGGGGTCTTCCACATCCCATGCTGGTGCCCTTACAACCAGGATAGGTTCCTGCTTCCCCCCATGCAAAAAAAACCCCTGGTTTCATTAAAAAAAGGTTTTGTTTTTATTCTTATGTGAAATGAAAGCTAATTTTGAAGCCTTGAAAGATGCTGCAAAATAGAATTGTCGTTCCTCAGCCAGCTGTACACTACATGCCATAGTGCCAGACAAAACACCCCAAACAAACCAGCATCTAGAACAAAGGGTGGGAAATGCCTGCTTTCTACCAAAAACCACAGAGAAGCTGATCCATCAGGCCTCTGCAACAGGAGGTGCAAAAGTCATTCCTGAAATGTGCCTTCTAGGTAGGGGAAGTCTGCCTGTTTCGCCGTTGTGCTAACATAGAGCCAACGGTGCCCATTATTTGTGCTCCTTGCAATGCATGGGGCTGTTGCCAGCCAGGATATTAACTCTGCATTTGCAGCAGAAACGTGGCTGTTTTGGTCTGAGCTGTATGTTTGTTCAGAATTTGGGCCTCTTATAGCTGTCAAGCCATGGTCTGAATTAAAGTTGTAGTTATAAATACCTTCAGACAAATAGGAATTTTAAAAACAAACACTCAGAAGATTTGGCAAGTGAAAGTCAAAATGAGAAATGACTTTATCTTCCATTTTATTACTTGTTTCCCACTCAGATTGTTCTGTATTGTGTCATGCTTTTTCCCCTCTCATCCTATTGTGCAATCCTGTCTATGTAGGTTCTTAGATGGTCCTTCATAAGAGCACCTCCCAGGTATTTATAGATTTACCCTCATGACAGCCTTACGAGGTAAGGGGAAAATATTATGCCCATTTTGCCAGATGGGACACAAAGGTTCAGAGACATGAGTGACTAGCCCAAGTTCACACAGAACAGTTTCTCAACTTTTTAAGTAGCAAGTACCCCCTAACTTCTGAAAATTTTAATAAGTACCCCAATGCTCGATTTTCCACGGGATTTTATATTTACAGACTAATGTGAGCCATATGTTGGAAGAAGGGCTGAGTATATAAGTCCCTAATAGGACAGGTGTCCAATCTAGTGTGGGTAGGGTTACCACCTTTACACCAGGGATGTGCAACTCAAGTATGTACCTGGGCTAGAAGTGATGTTGGCTAAAGCTAGGAGGCTTTGAGCGGCATGCCAATGCTGGGAAATATAAAGCGCTGCACCAAATTTTATGCCATAGATTTGAGAGGAGGAAGGGGTGAGAGAGAGACAGGGAAGGAGGGCGAGAGAGAGAGACGGAAAAAGAGGGTAACTGGTGAAATCTGGGGCTGTCATAGACGTCAATTTCGCTGCTCAGTTAGAGCAGCGAAATTGACAAGTTTTCTGGGCACTGGGCTTTGAGCCAGGGAGGGGGGCTGCCACCCAATCCAAGTTGGGGACCAAGGGATATGGGCAGGCGGCTGCTGGCTGTCTTCAAGCCGGGGCACTGGAGGCTGTCCCTCGGCTTGGAGCTGGGGTGCAGGTGGGAGCTGCTCGCCTCCCCCAAAAGCTGGGGGCTGCCGCTCGCTTCCCAGCTGGGAGCTGTGACTGGGCGGGAAGCAGGGGGCTGCTGCCCATCTTCCCCAGAAGCCGGGGACTGCCACACACCTCCCATCTCGTAGCTGGGACTGGGTGGGAAGTGGGCTGCTGCCATCTGGCTTCCCCAAAAGTCAGCAGCTGCCACCTGCCTCCTCTTCACTCTGTTTTTCCCCGGGTACCTGCTGCCTGTGTCTTGCGTACCCCCAGGGGTACGCGTACCACAGGTTGAGAAACTATGACATAGTAGGTCTGTAACAGAGCTAGGAATGGAACCCTGATCTCCTGAATCCCAGTCCTGTGTCTTCACCATAAAATCATGCCTTTCTTTTGCCACTCTTTTTCCACTTAATCGTAAGTAGTGAGTGCATACTATTTTGTTCCAATTCTGAATTGGCACTTTGGATATGCAGACATGCCAATTCATCTCTGTGCAGAAATACTGACGACCTTGCATTAGCCTTCAACTACAGCACATTTCAAATGATCAGTTCTCCAAACAACAGAGTCACACAAACAACTCTAACAATGAGAGAATTCACTAACACATTATCTCTGATTTTCCTACATCCAAACTATAGTATTTTTTAAAAAAAGACATTTCTCTGCTAGAAATCACAGAAATTTAACAAAAACACTAATCATTTGGATTTCATCTTCCTTTATGTTTCAGTAACAGGGCAATCTTGAATATAAGTAGTGAAGAAATGAACATGTGAATTTGTATATGAAGATTTGCTTTTTACTGTCCCTGCTGCTAAGAACTTAATATATATATATATCTAAAACCCTTTACAAATCTCCATTAACTACTGTAGAGGAGGAACTTGTATTTCATTGACTGTAGTTTATGCAAATGGAATCAGAGGAATTAACATATTGGAAGGAACTGACATTTGTCCTGATATATTGAATCGTTAGCATGACAGAATCACTTAAGCTGGATCTACTAACATCAGGTTTCCTCTCATTATTGACCCCTGCAGAGTAGGCCTGACAAGTGGAACTGCTGCAAAGTTCATTAATAATGTGGAATAAATCAATTGTTCGGGAAATACTGAAAACAGATGACACTGAACTCACACTTTTTGCAAATTCAGCACAAACCAGTTTCCATCAAGGACACCTGCTGTAACAATGTCCTTTTCTGACCTATTTTCAGGGACTGCTCTTCTTCACCAATACCCTTTTTAGGCAACTTTTAGGGGTGCACAGTACTGTTGCCAGTATGGGAATAGCTTATTTGCTATTAAATAAAAGCAGGATTATCTAGTATACAGTAGTACCCACAGACAAGAGGCATTTTGGTTAATGATGGGTATATCTGGGTGAATTATGGACAGGAATCAGGATCCATGATCCAGTTTTACTTTCATCCAGGAAGAACATGGAAACTTAATGGGCAGGCCTGGCTGGTTCAAGTTAAAGGAACACCAGCAAAGTTGATAGAATCACACTTTAACTTATTTCTTTACTTACATTTGTTTGTAGCACCATGTAACTCCTTGTGCCTTCATTTTCAAAATAAATGTTTGAAGGAAAACAGTCAGGATAAAAAGAACAAGATTCAAAATCAAATTCCCTTGCTTGTGTTACTAATAATACGTAAGGGCCCAAATTCTGAGCTCAAAACAAAACATTGACTTGATTAATGTTGTATTTTGCTGCTCACGGAATGTCCATGAGCAAACTGTGATTTCTATTATCATATTTATTATTCAAATTTACTCCGGTTGTGAGTAAATATTGTTTCTTTATGGATATATTTTACATTTTGTTTCGTGGTCTGCACATAGTTCACAGTATTTGACACATCCTTAATTGCAATTTAGTCTCTGTTTGAAAGCTATGATTGGTCATATGGTATTACTCCCATTTCCTGGTTGGATGAACATAACTCTTATGTAATCAAGAAGAAAGCTTGAAGAAACTGTTGAGTCACCGAATGTCTCAAGGAAAGACAGCAATTTAGGGAAGGAAACAGGGATAAACAGGGTTCGGAACTTTAGACAATTGTAAACTTTTTCCCTCTGAAACAGACAGGTTTTGCCAGAGACATAACTCCGAGAAACATTACGTTACTTATGATTTGTTGGCTGGGTGCATTGAGTTCTCTCTCATCACATTCATGTGTACAGGCCTAGCTGTGAAGGGCACAGATCTTTGTCTGCCATGTTTAGTTGCTTCTGAGGCAGGGCTCTGGCAAAGGCTTTTGGAGTGCTCCATCCCATATTATTCTTGTGTGAATACTTGAGTTTAAACTCAAACATTCTTGTAATCTTGGCACAGAGAATTTTTAAGTTTCTACAAGTATTTTAGCCAGTAATACCTGATCACTCAAATGTTCACACAGTCAAATTCAAATGAGGCAAGAGGACAACATGTGAAATTACATTTTACATTTGAGAGAATACTCACTGAAAAATATAGTATTAGTTCAGCCTTAGTCTCTTCTTAGGCAGAATTCCCAATGGGAATTTTGCCTTAACAAGGCAAGGACTTAAGAACTGCAGGATTTGGCCCTTGTTTATTAAAAGTAAAAGAATTTTAAAAACAATTTTCATAATTTATGCTCTTTATTTACTTCATGTATTTCGCTCATTGTGGATAGGGAAGCCTGACTGGCCAGTTCCATGTGTTAATGCATGACCACTAACACACAATGCAGTTGTGTTTGTTTCCAGTATTTGTGGGAAATGTTTACATTTATTAAAAATATAGGCCCCAATCCTGCGTCCATGCAGAATCAATTGTAGAATCAGGCCAATGAGGTTTAAATTTTTTTAAAATTCAATGAAAACATTCTGTTTTGTAGAAGTTCTGTAGCTAATTTTAAACAAAAACCTATGGTTTTGATCTTTACTGCTTGACAGTGCCACTTCTCTCCCTCAGCAACTCTCCACCCCAATAATAGTAAGACAAGGTATGGAATAAAATAACAAAATTAATAAAGCATCAGATTTTTGGCTTTGCCATTCAATAAAAGCAAACATTTTTCCTCCCTTAGTAAACAAGCTTTGCACTGTATGGGTGGAGCATAGAAACTTTCCCCCAACTTGGAGCCAGGGCATAGGATTCAGTGAAGTCAGGATTATATGGGGTATGAAGACCCAATCCTTCTGGGTACTGACCTTCAATGGCCGTGCTGAGCACCCACGTTTACCCTCAGCTTCAGGAGGAATCTTGTAGGACCCACATCTTGTAGGACTCTGAAGGTCCTAAGAATTTGGCCTACTGCATAAATATCTTTGAAAAATGAATCCTTGAAATAGGCCTAGAAGTGCTGAAATGTTGGATGTTTGATATTTCTGCACTTTGTAAATAGAAACAAAGCAGCCAGAAGTGATTTCTTTATCTGGTGTGAGCCTTGACTTGGCTTTGCTCAAAACAGTGAGAGGTTCCTATTATAAATGTCCATTTAATAACCACTCTATAGTGTGGGTTGACTCAATAAAGGAGCCAAATACTGATTTACATGAAATGCTGATCCAGTCCCAAAGAAAACCTCTGTGGCCTCACACCCAAAATCAGTTACCCTGATTGGTTTTGGGTTGTTCAACTTGTTCCAATTTAATTCTTTACTGATGAATTTTGTTGCTTTTGAAGACAAGGCAATTACATAAATACACACAGAAAAACCCAGCCCAGGGAACAAACAGCGGTATTACAACCTGAGGTTTAGTGAAGAGCACAGATCCATTAGCAAACAAAAACTACATGTAGTGACAATTATAGGTTGCAGCAGGACACACCCCACCTAGCCACAACTTTAAAAGAATAGTAATAAGTTAAGTGGAAAAACTTGTGCATTGCTTTCCACTTTCATATTACTTACAACACTCGCTATAAACACACCAACTCATCAAAAGGCTTTCACTTCCATCTCCAACACAACCCCCAAAGCAACACGTACCCCAGATTCATCAAACTTGCACTTCTAATGCAAAACATTAACAGTGACCTCATATGCTTTTATGTCAATTACATGAACAACTCACATCTCCCTGTCACACCTCCTGTGCATTGGAAAGTTATTTCGCTTTAACATGGCTTGTGTTGCATTGGCATCAATACTCTGTTGTAAACTGCAAGTATACTGCACATTTTGTTTCAATTTGAATTACAATTTTTAATTTTTTTTTCCCCAAAAATACCTGGGTTTGATTTCTGACTTTAAAAAAACCTTGTCCTCCTTTGGGGAAGGCGGGGGAGAGGGAGTAAAAAAGGAATAGAAAAAGAGTTAAAATCTGAAAACTAAACCCCAAAGATTTTCTATTTTCCGAAAAGAAAACCTCAATTTGAAATGAATGTTTTCATTTTATTTAGACTTCTGTTTTTTAACTCAAGTTGTTAATGCAAAACTTTTGACTAAAAAACACTATATTTTGGTAGGAAAAAAAAGCTTCAGTTGAAAAATTTCTAGTTCTGTTGTATTCTGTTCAGGTTCTTATACCATGTCCATCACCCCAGTATCTGAGCACCTGAAGTACCACTGAGATAAAGCAGACCAACATTAAATGATATAAAGGGCAATCACATTAGAGAGAGAGCTCAAGTCAAGATTTCAAAAGGCATTATAGGGCAAGGGGAGCGCCTTGCAGCTAATATGGAATTTCACTGGCAACCAGTGTGTGATTGAGACAGAACTAGAATTATGTGCTCGCTCCATCTGGTGCCAGTCAGAATCCCAGCAGCCACATTTTGTACCAGCTGCAGTCTGTTAATTGTGTGTTCAGGGAGACCAGCAAAAAGGACATTACAATGGTTCAAACTAAATGAAACAAAAGCAGGAACAAATACTTCTGCTTCAGTAAGGGCGAGGTGATGACACAGTCTGGCAGTATTCCTAAAGCGATAGAAGGCAGATTTCACCACAAGAGAGTTTCAACTGCACATCATGCATTTCAAATGCGAGAGCAGAGTCAATGATAGTCTCCTAACCCTCCTAACCAGCAAAGAAAATTGCAGAGACTCTAAAAAGATAGAGTGTGAAGACTGAAGCCATACAATACTTCTGTTTGGGTTTTAAAAAACACTTCTGGACATCCAAACCCAGATTTTGTTCAGGAAGCAGGCATCCCAGATGGGGCAGAGGGACTAATTCAATAATAAATCAGTGGCATGACCATATGAATGCAACACCGTACTGGTGATTCAAAATGACTTGGGGAGGAACACATAACAACAGGTCTCTAGGTAAAGAGTCAATAGCCAAGGTATACAATATAAATGTAAAGGATCTGATTCTGCTCTTGTGTATACAAGTGTACAATTAGAAGTTATGCTTATATAAAGCCAGCATGAGAACAAAATCAGGGCAAAAAGCCCAATTTTGCATTCCTTGTGTACACAAAACTCTCATTACACATACTTATTCAGAATCAAAGTGATCTTATTTAGGCCTACAGTGAACTAAGACCATTTTTTCCACAATAAAGTTTAACTGATCCACTTTCAATTCACACCTTTAGTTAATTTGGATCAACTTTCCTGCATATTCCCATGTAGATAAGCCCTTAGTGAGCTCACAACAGAGGTGGGTCCCCAAAACAAAGATATGATCCATATTTGGATTCAGACCTTTCTAAAATTTGGGGACTAGTCAGAGTCAATAAACAAGGTCGGATAAAATGCAAGAAATTCTTAAATTTATAGATGAGCATGTACGTACCAGATGACATAGACCCAAAACACCAGCAGAGCAATAAGACACAAGTTTTAACTAGATCTTACTGTCTTGTTCATCACAAGGGCTATAAGATAGTTCAGAGCACACTATATCCCACACTGACAAAGCTTATGCACTTGGCTGAATGCTCAATGTACCTTCCTGGAATGCTTTGCCTTTCAAATCTGCAAGCAAACAGCTGACTCTGCAATGCAGTGTTTGCTCTACCTGTCCTCATCAGGTCTCTCAGATCTGGAGGAAAGATGTTGACAAATGTAATCAATAGAGTAAAGAATGATGAACCAATGAAAAGAGTGACTGAAAGGCCACCACAGAGATCACAACCATCATGACAGTATCATCATCATCATCATCGGAGGTGGGGGTGGCAAATTAAAGTGAAAACAGGATCAATATTTTAAAGCTAGTATAGTGTAAGGTTACAACAGAAGAGATGAGAAAGAGTAATAGCTGCTTTGCACAAGATATCTAACCAGACCATGTTTTCTATCTAATATTTATATTCTCCTTTTTTCTGTCTTTGACAGTGAAATCTCAGGCCTGTTTGCAAACTCTCCTTCACTCACTCACTTTGGTGAATTGGGATGTGGGAGCAGAGAGGTCCACAGAACCCGGGGGTCCTGGGTTCCGTCCTAACTCCTATTGACTTCCCTGTGTGACGTAGGGCAAACCCTTCACTTCTCAGTGCCTCCATTTTACCATAGGAGAAGTGTGAGGTTTACTAAATATTTGTAAAACATGCTGATATCCTTGCATGAAATGTGTTATGGATGTGCAAAAAAAATTAAATTAATCAGGTTTCATAATGATTCCAGAATTGTCGAAGTGATATTTACTGGCTTCAGATATGTGTTTGCAAATCTCTTGATGTTAAACAGAAAGCACATGTGTATCCAAAGCCAGAATATGGCTGACTGCCTACCAGGCTCATGAAACAGAACATAAGGTGTCATGCTATGGGGTGTCGATTATGGATGTGGAAAATCATTCTATTGCATTTCAAACCCACTGGAACAGTCTGGAAACAAAAATGCAGCTTGAATGCAAAGGATTTGGGAGTCAGGGACAAGTTCCATTCAGGAGAGATTGAAAAATAGAGTAGAGGGAGGAAGAAATGAAAAAAATCCAAAGACAAAAGAAGTGGAATACAGTTCAGGGTGGGAAGAGTGAAAAGCAAAGGGTGGGGCTGGGACTAGAGCCAGCCCAAAAATGGAAATCCTTTCTTGGGAAATATTTCACAGTGTTGAACACTTTTTTTTTGCTCAGCCTAGAACAAAAAGTAGACCAAAAAAAATGGAATTTTTCTCTGAATTCAAGTCACAGCTTCTGCCACCCTTTGGGGCTCCCAGAGTGCAAGGACGTGGCGATATAATGGCATAACCATGTGGCGATATCACCATGTGGTGATATAATGGCACAACATGCTCATCCGAACTTCAGACAGTCGTCTGGCAAAGTGAACATTCAAAGACCAGGCTTGCTTTGGCAGACTTAAAACACAGCCAGTTTAGGGACACACCAATTTGGTTCAAAATGGACATTAACAGTATTATTATAAATACCATGGCAGAACCTACAGGCTCCCAATAGTGCCCCTTTGTGCTAGGTGCCACACACACACATACACAAGAGCCATGCCACAAAGAGCTTACAATTTCAGCATCAGGTGAAAGAACAGGTGGATACAAGAAACAGGCAGGGAGAGCACACACTAACAGTGAGACCATTGTAATAAGCAGAATAAGCAGTGGTCACAGAACATTTAGATTCCTGGCCATTAATATAAACAATACCTTGCTTTTATATAACTAACTTACTTGATCACCCCGTCTCAAAGCAATTTATGAAGGAAGTCAGTATCGTCATCGCTATGTTACAGATGGGGAAACTGAGGCAAGGGATGGGGACGTGACTTGTTCAAGGTGACCCCAGCAATCAGTGGCAAAACTGAGAACAGATCCCAGCTCTCCCACATCCCAGTCCAGTACTCTGTGCACTACCCCTTGCAGCCTCCATTGTTGTCATGTGTTTTGTAGGCATAACGGAGTTTTAAAGAGAGATCTGAACGAGGCTAATATAGTGGTTTTGAGGAGGTGTATACTTTTGTATATGCACAGTGTAAAAACACAGAGCAATTTTGTGGTATGAAATCACACAAACTCCCCTTGATTTCAATGGAAATAATGTCCAGTTAACATCTTCAGTATTAGAGCCATGCTTTTTTTTTTTAATGTAATGAAGACAAAATGGCAGATGCAATTGGAACAGCTGTCTGAGGATTTTAATAATGAAAAACCCATTCACAACAACCAGCCTGGGTCAAGGCTGGCGCTCAAGACAATCAGTGGCTCCCTGCAGCTTACACTCTTTTATTTCACACAGTAATTAAAATGACAGCCATCGCCTAGTAGCTAACAAATAGCATTTAAAAGCACCTACATGTTTCAACACTGAAGCAGCCTTCACCAGGGTCAAAATGATTTGTGTCACCAGTTGCATCTTGAAAGTCAACATTATCCTCAGCAGTGGGTTATTTCAGAGTTTGTACTTCAGATGTTGAATACCAGTACATCTGATAAAGGTTCTCTTTCTAATCCTTATATTAGTCATGCATATTACCTAACATAGCTATTTTTACAGTGAGTTTGTTTTAGATATATATTAATGTAGAGCAGAAATCAGTTTTGCGGATCACTGTTTTTAATGATCATTTGGCCCTACAAACACAATTATACATGCAGAAGGTCCACAGTAGCTCCCATTTTTGCTCCTCATTCATACTTTTGAAAGACAGGAAAGAATTTTCCACTTTTATTAAAACTTGCCTGCAGCTGATCCCAGTAGTAGAGTCACTGCTAATCAGGTAGATGTGCCTTTCTACAATAAGCCAAGTTCTGTGTGGATTGTATAGGTTTATGTGCACACAAATAGTGTCCCATTATGTTTTTGGGGGGGGGGGGGTGGGGGGGTGTTAATCATCATTCACTATTTGTAAAAGCAAGTGTGCTCAGTGTGGCACAGATACAGGCCCCACTCTTGCAATATGCACCAAGTAGCCAGACCCCATGTACCCAAGCAGGACTCCATTGATCTCCGTGGGAGTCTGCACAAGCCTAAGACTAGCATTTAAAATGCTATAGTGATGCATCTGCACTGCTGCAACTGCAATGCTGAAGCATTTTAAGTGTACATACTTGCTACAGTGACAGGAGGGGTTCAGATTTACACCAGTGTAACAGTGCCTGGACATGTTTTTTACTGTCCATGTCATTATTCGTTTTGCCAACATGAACTTTTCCAAACATTTCACTTTAATCATCATGCAGTCCAGACCTTTATAGCATACCTTAGATTCACTTTACAGCAGATTCTTTTCTGAGACTCACGTAAGGAAAGTTTGCTTTTCACACACAAATGGCTAACAGTGTATTTTTAGCTGGCAGACTTTACTATCAGCACAACTCAAAATGACAAATTCATCCTTTGTGCTGATACAATTGACTTGTCACCTAGGTTTACAGCTAATTAGCTCTTTAGTAAATTATGGCTGGTGTCAGAGGTCATCTGATAGCTGATCCTGCTAAATTGACCGTAAATATTTCCTTCCATTTGTATTTGATTGTTGCTTGCAACTACAGTGCCCTCTCAATTAAAATTAAACATTAAACTATTTCCGTATTATTCAGAGGGGAATTGCTAAAGCTTTGATTCCAGAATGAAGGTTTCACACTGATCCTATATGAGAAGACAACTATTCTGCACATTGCGCCTGATCCAGTGCATGTCTACCCAATCTTTCCATGGACTTCAGTGGACATTGGGTGAAGTCCCTATATAGCACTCTGGGGGTCAAATTCTCTACTAATGTTTATTACAGTTATTAAAAGATATTTGTATTGTGGTCGCACCAGAGGCCCCAATCCCACTGTGCCAGGTGCTGTACAGACACAACAAATGGTTGGTCCCTGCCCCGAATAATTTCCAATCTAACGATCTACGCAAAACTCTACTGAAGTCAATAGCCCTGCACCCATTCATATCCCTAGAGAATTTTGCTCTTTATCTCTAGATTTCAGAGCCTTTAAACAAAGGTTAATAAACACTATTATGCCCATTTCATAGGTGAGGTACTTGAAAGAAAGGGGTTAAGTGATTTACTTGAAGCCACATGGCCAGTATAGGAACACACTCGGGAATAGAACTTTTGTATCTTGTGTCATCAATTACACCTGGGAACAGTGGGCATTAAATGTCACCATGCGGATTGGATTGAGTTTTATCCCCACTGTGCAATGTGGAAGGCTGGGGATTCAGGCCCATAGTTTCCTAACGCCCAGCCCAGTGCTTGTTCCCCTGGACAGGAGTTCTCCCTCAGAGAAATCAGCAACTAGATCAGATCAATCATCATTCCGCATATTTGTTTCTTTAGTCTAAAGGCGTGTTCGATCAGGGCTAGGTCTTCACTACCAGAAAAGAGCTGTGTTTTTACATCAAGATCGCTCTCTCCAAGTAAAATCCCAGTGGAGCAAAGCAGAGGAAAACCTCAGGAGAAGGCCTCTTGCCCCAAACATCACTACACTTAATATCAGACTGAGCTACTGTACAGCCTCCCATACTTCCAAATAAAATAGGCTGGGCCAAACCACTGTCCCGTCAGCAACATGGAAATTGATGCATCCCAGGGGGAAATCCACAGGCAAGATGCACTTACCTTGCAGAAGAAAACGCACGCTGATGCCCTCTCTCCATTTCCTCAGCCTTGTGGGAAAGGGTAGTCAGGAGGCTTTGGCAGCGTTCTGGGGAAGATAAAAAAACCAACCAGCATTGTCAGGGAGTTTAGCATTGTTTGAAGTCATAGAAAAGAAACCATTTCATACCTATATTAATGAAATAGGTTTAAGAATGACAATATGAACTCCTTTTTAAAGTCTTTATTTAAATAATTTTGAAAAAAAAAAAAGATATCTGCACTATTGGACTTCAGTATGAGTCCAAACTTATCACCTATGTCCAATTCAAGCACACACCCAGCAGAGCACTTCGAGTTCAGAACATAATGGAGCCCATGCTTAGGTTGCACAGACTGCCCTATGTTTGTATAGATCTGAGCACAGCAATGATGCTTAATAAATAATGGAGATGAGAAAAATCTCCAGGTACTTTTGCAAACTTTTGCTGCTTTCCTCATTCCTGAGTTAATGCAGATGTACGATGGCATCCCTCAACCTAATTCTTGCTAAAAGAAAAGCTTTCCTCCGGTTGAGTCAGTCAGGGGTAACTAAAAACGTGGGGCTGGTGATTGAGTTGTGGATCCGCAAGCTGTGCTGAGCAGAAGCGTCTGTTTAATCAAATGTTGCTATCATCTTCAGAAGCCACAATCACAGCTGAGGCCTGTAAGAAACACAGGTTCTCCTGGGAACACTTTGCTGATATGGTGTGCTTCAGTGAGAACATCAGAATATTTGTCGGGTTATTTGCCAAGGGGTTGGTATTGTACTTGAAGTCTTAGCAAGCAAGCAAGCTTAGCAAGGCAGACTCTACAGAGGAAGAGACACTGCTGACTATTAGATAATATTGAGACCCTGAAATATTTAACTAAAGACTTACCAGTTGCCACAGATTATTTGAATGTATCGTTTCAGGTTAATCAACAGTAAGAGTGAGGCATGAAAGGGGAATCAAAGAATAAATATATTAATCGCAATTCTAGAGAGAAATGTGGAGATGATATCCATGTGACATAGTGCACCTTCATGGAGGCTGCTATTTTCAAATAGACTTAAGGAAGTCAAGGAGCCCAGCTTCCACTGAAACCTCTATTTTCCTTTTGAAAATGCTTTCAGGCCTTCTTTATGCAATATAAGGGGACACTAAAAGGGGCACAAAGCCATTTAAAAATCCTCTCAGGAAAAGAATGGTAATAAGTTAAATAATCTTTCCTTATTTGCTAATGACTTAGCAACTTCATGGCTGCTGTATTGCATGAAAACTATGCTCCCTCTAAGTCTGCCCTAATATATACTATTTGTAATGTGGTTTATGGCTTGACTTTAAGGCTGCAGGCATGTTGACTTCTGCCTCTTAGAGTTAATTCTACCAGGTGAGTTTGGGTGTGTTTTTACAGAAGTGGTTGTGATTACAACATAAAGACAATTCTCATCTCTCTCTTAGACCTGTAACAAAGACCAGAAGGAAGGAGATCTTGTGATCAAGACCTTGGACTGCAAATCTTCCTGGGTGACTGTGGACAAATCACTTAATCTCTGTGTGCTACAGTTTCCTTTCTTTAAAATGTGGACAGCCCTTCTTTTGTCTGCGTTGTCTACTTAGATTCTTAACTCCTTGGGGCAGGGACTGTCTTTTTCCATGTGTTTGTGCAGGACCCAGAACAATGATACTGACTTAGTTACTCTAAAATATTGGAAATTGGCTGAAATTGGATTAATTGTGCTACTGTAAGACAAACAATAAAGAACAAGTTACTCTGTTTTCAGAGGGAGTTGAAGGAGTATCTTTATCATCCCAGACACCGAGTACACCTGGGCAATAATTTACCTCCTGTTTGTTGGTAAAGAAGACCAACATCATGCAGCTTGAAAACTTTATTTTAGGTAGGCACCTGTTTAATGCTGATGATTCTGGCACTCACAATGAAGTTGTTTGCAATGGTGACTGCTTGAATCTCCTTTAACTACTTTCTGCCCCTGGCTCTAACCAATCCATGTCCCTTTTTATCATTTGTCTGTTCAAAGCTTCTCCCAATTTATCATCTGGGAATTTCATTGATATGTTTACTTTCTCTTCCAGACCATTAAAGAATAAAAGTAAAAAAAACCTCAACCACCTCCTTAGCATTTCCTCCCTTAAAGATGTCTGATGTATAAATGAATAAGACATCTTTACCATGTTTCAAGTGGGGGCAGAAGTCACTGATCACCTCCTCTCATTGTTTTTGAGGACAAGATTTTATTTTAAAGTATAATTTAGTTTTTTATTTTAAACAATAAGATGTCCTCTAGCCACGATGTCCTGCTGCTTCTCCTGATTTTTTCAAGCACAAATGGTCCCTTGGCTTAAGATTCCACCAGCTGGAGGAGGTACGATTTTGCTGGTAACTCAGGTGTTCTGCTACTATAGCAACCAAATAAAGAGGCAATAGAACCCATGAATGGACTAATCTCCCCAGACCACAACCCCCTTCCTCAGCCCCCTGCCTTTTCACTCCTCTGAATTAATAATCTGTCTAAGAAGAAGGGGCTCATTTTTCCCATCACACCTACTAACCTACCCCTCATCCACTTCCACCCTCACTCACCAACTTCCCCCATCATGTCCACCTCCCTGACATACATCACACTCCCCTACTGGATGAACTATATCAGATTTATTAATTTGTCTGTTAGTTTCCTCTGCCAGCTGAGCTAAGGGATCTGTCTCTTTAGCTCAGCAGCTAGGGATGGTGATTTGTATGTGATGTACTGGCCTATACGTGCATGCTTCCATGCCTGCACTGTATAGCTACTGTTTTCACTGGTTAAGGATTTTTCATTGTACATCATTATGATACAGTACATTAATTCTGAGCTGCACCAATGCCAAAGTCACTTCTGCTTATTTTGCATTCACAATATTGCTCTCTAAAGTCAAGTTCATGAAGCTCTAGTTTTCAATGCAATCCAGGTTCAAGAAAAACTTCTCATTGACTTCGGTGAGAGTTTGCTTAGTTAACAAGTGGAAAATCTGATTTTAAACTAGTAGTGATTCTCTGACAGAGAATGATATGCTGATTCAACCCGCAATTAATATGCAATTATAATTTAGCACTAATAAACTACAGCAGCATAAATGTTGTTATCCAGGCAGACTAACAACAGATTTTATTTCACTAAATTTACAAATTACAGTATTAGTTTAGTCTTTCCCCTTCCCACCTCTCAGTTTTTCTATACACTTCTTTTGTGCTATTTATGTCTGAAATCTATCAACTCTACCCCATTGGCATATCTTATTGTACAATGCTGGGCTATGATTATACACATGCATAAGTGCTTTCCTCAACTGTTCCTTGGGGCAGGAACTGTTTCCCTTCTCTGTGTTTTTACAGTGCATAGCACAATGACCAGTGCTCCTAGGTGCTAAAATAATAGCAGTAATAAATAAAACAAATGTGGTCTAAGAGGTGTCAGGTATAGTCAGAATTTGGATGAGAGATCATCAGTTAATCAGATTCTGTGCAACCAAAGAACACCTCTCGAATAGCAGCATGGAGGGGAAAAAAGTCTCCCTCATGAATAATATTAATGCCCCATTCTCACTTGCTCCTTAAAGCTATTCTACAATCTTTGTGCTTATTCAGTGGCTCTTTGCTGCCTTGCTACATTCTGCTGATCAGGAAAAGCAGTGAGCCTCTTCTGCTAAATAGACATTAGCCATTCCTCCAACCCAGAAAATGAAGAGTGACTACTGAAATGCATCTTATTAATATGAGGGTCAATGGAAGATGCTCTTTCAGGGGGAGGGAACTTCATTTCAGAGTTTTTACAGGCATAGACTGTTGGTGGTGCATGGGACTGGGTCACAAGCCTTGCTCTGGTCTGGATGATTAAATTATGGATTGAAATCTCATCATCCACAGCAGGATTTAGGCTCATTGCCACTGCTGATAATTGCAGCAAAGGACTATTTAGAGCAGGTCAGACCATTCAATAAAGATAAGTGCAAAGTGCTACACTTAGGAAAGAAAAAATCAAAGGCACAACTACTAAAATGGGGAATAGCTGGCTAGGTGGCAGTACTGCTGAAAAGGATCTGGGAGATACAGTGGATCGCAAATTTAGTAAGTCGACAAATGTGTTGCAGTTGCAAAAAAGACTACTATCATTCTGTGGTGTATTAGCAGGATAGTATGTAAGACACGAGAGGTAACTCTCCCACTCTGCTTGGCACTGGTGATGTCTCAGCTGGTGTACTATGTCCAATTATGAGCACCACACTTTAGGAAAGATGAGGACAAATTGGAGAGAGTCCAGAGGAGACCAACAAAAATGATAAAGGGTTTAGAACACCTGACCTCTGAGGAAAAGTTAAAAAAAAGACCTGGACATGTTTAATCTTGAGAAAAGAAAATGGAGAGAGGACTGATAACAGTCTTCCAATATGTTAAGAGCTGATAAAAAGAGGATGGGGATCAGTTGGTTTCTTTGTCCACTGAAGATAGGACAAGAAGTAATGGGATTAATCTGCAGCAAGGGAGATTTAGGTTAGATATTAGGAAAAACTTTCCAACTGAAGGGTAATTCAGTACTGAGAAAGGCTTCCAAGGGAGGTTATTGGAATCCCCCTCATTGGAGGATTTTAAGAACAGGTTTGACAAACACCTGTCAGGGATGGTCTATGTCAGTGGTTCTTAACCAGGGGTACGTATCTACCACTCCCCCCGGTTTAGTGTCATCCGTGAATTTTCTGAGGGTGCAATCCACCTCATTATCCAGATCATTAATGAAGATGTTGGACAAAACTGGCCCCAGGACTGACCATGGGGTCACACCGCTTGATACTGGCTGCCAACTAGACATCGAGCCGTTGATCACTACCCGTTGAGCCCAATGATCTAGCCAGCTTTCTATCCACCATTTAGTCCATTCATCTAACCCATACTTCTTCAACTTGCTAGCAAGAATACTGTAGGAGACCGTATCAAAACTTTGCTAAAGTCAAGGTATATCACATCCTCCACTTTCCCCACATCCACAGAGCCAGTCATCTCATCACAGAAGGCAATCAGGTTGGTCAAGTATGACTTGCCTTTGGTGAATCCAAGTGCTTCAAAATGGATTCCTTGAGGACATGCTCCATGATTTTTCCAGGGACTGAGGTGAGGCTGACTGGTTTGTAGTTCCCCGGATCCTCCTACTTCCCTTTTTTAAAGATGGGCACTATATTTGCCTTTTTGTAATTGTCTGGGACCTTCCCTGATTACCATGAGTTTTTAAAGATAATGGCCAATGGCTCTGCAATCACATAAGCCAACTCCCTCAGCACCCTCGGATGCATTACATCCAGCCCCATGGACTTGTTCATGTCCTGAATAGTATGTAAATAGTCCTGAACCCATTCTTTCACCACTGAGGGCTGCTCACCTCCTCCCCATACTGTGCTGCCCAGTGCAGTAGTCTGGTAGCTGACCTTGTCTGTGAAGACAGGGACAAAAAAAACATTGAGTACTTCAAATTTTTACACATCATCTGTCACTAGGTTGCCTCCCCCATTCTATAAGGAGCCCACACTTTCCCTGGCCTTCTTGTTGCTAACATACCCATATAAACCCTTCTTGTTATCCTTCACTGGCTGCAACTCCAACTCTCTTGCTAGCTGCAACTCCAATTGTGCTTTGGCCTTCTTAATTTCACCCCTGTATGCTCGAGCAGTATGTTTATACTCCTCCCTCGTCATCTGTCCAAACTTCCACTTCTTGTAAGCTTCCTTTTTGTGTTTAAGCTCACTGAAGACTTCTTTGTTTAGCCAAGCTGGTTGCCTACCCTATTTGCTATTCTTTCTGCATATCAGGATGGTTTGTTTCTGTGCCCTCAATAAGGTTTCTTTAAAATACAGCCAGATCTCTTGGATTCCTTCCCCACTCATATTAGCCTCCCAGAGGATCCTGCCCATCAGTTCCTTGAGGGAGTCAAAGTCTGTTTTTCTGAAGTCCATGGTCCGCATTCTGCTGCTCTCCTTTCTTCCTTTAGTCAGGATCCTGAACTCGACCATCTCATGATTACTGCTGCCTAGGTTGCCCTCCACTTCTACTTCCCCTACCAATTCTTCCCTGTTTGTGAGCAACAGGTCAAGAGGAGCGCAGTGTCTAGTTGTTTCTTCCAGCACTTGCACCAGGAAGTTGTCTGCAACACTCTCCACATCTGACACAGGCCAGGGAGGGTGTGGGCAAGATCAACAGTGGGTATAACGGGAAGAGAGCAGCTAAGAATGACACATTGCATCCGTTAGGCCAGCTATATGGACTTGGCAAACAATAGCCACCCAAATATGATCCAGCTGAAACAGACGCCAGTCAATGTCATTTGAACTTGAACTAAGGTCTCTGGAAGCAGTGGGTGAGAGAGCCTGATATATTTAGCGCGTAGAGAAACCTACAATGATGAGTTACAGCAGACAGATTTACTCTGTGACTGTTCTAGCTACTCCCCAGCCGCTTCTTCTGGACAGTCATTGTTGAGCAATCAGGTAGCTGTTTCTTGAGACCGTTGGACACTAGTCTCTGATCCTGAATAGCTGTTATGCCTAGGTGTTGCTAGTGACCCTGAATTATTTATTTTTGCTCGTTTTTAAGCAATATAGTAGAATGAGTTATGCTTTCCCCAAGTTACAGGCCTCCTGGGCTGATTCTGTACACACAGAAAAAGAAGCTTCTGGCATTTTTCACATGTCAACCAGCAATGGCTTGGCTAGGCTATCAAAGCAGGCCTGGCAGATGCACAGAATGGAGCGTCCAAGACCCACCACAGACGTTGCCTGCACAAATGAACTAACAGCATCGAGACTGCTGGGCCACAGCAAGGAGGCCAGGGGGGGAATAAAATCCCATGGAGACAGCCTAGACTATGACTATAAAGAATCTGCTTTTCTTAGCAGGTGCTTTAAGTTCCAACATCTGCTGGCCATATAAATCAAAGTGGCTGCTACAAACATTTACGCAAATGAATGACGTGAACATATAAATACATGGTAAGGATTTTTCCCTGTTAATATTCTTGGCATGAACATATATAGAAGGTTCAGTAACTTTTTTTCCAGTGAACCAAAGAGGTAAATTTAGGAGAGAAAGAGGAAAAATCGAACAAGTTAGTTTTTTATCTGTACTTTTTAAATACGCTGTATACTCTAAAAAAATCACAATACATCTACTAATTTAAGTTAGGAGCCCTTTTAACTAATTTGTTGATTCAGTTTTTAGGGTGAAATCCTGGCTTTTGCCAAGTCAATGGGAGTTTTGCTTATGACTTCCCTTCTCCTCAAATCAGTGTAATATGCCAAAGATAAAGGGTCACAGGTTCCTAGGGGGAGTTCAGGACCCAACTCCAATTGAATTCCAATAGGTGGAGGGTGCCTGACTGTTCTAGGCATCTTTAAAAAGCTCACCCAAAACCTAGGTAACAAGTAAACTCCTTACATGCACAAAACTGATATGTGGTGGTGTTGATAATGACTGGAGAAAGTCCTCAATCAATTTTGCAAATTATTTCGCTTCTAATGTATCTAGTTTACAGCATAGTGAAAATAAAAATTGATACTTGCCATGGATTGCATGGACTACTCCTATATACACTGGAACAATAGATAGCACAGAGGTCAGGGTTGCCGAGCTAGCGGGAAATAGATACTTAGGAGGTCCATGCATTTAGAGTCACAGAAGAATTTGGTTCTGGCACCAATGCAAGTGTCATTTACCAGGGAAGAGGATGTGATCAAGTGTGGTAGCTGGGACAAAAGGTCCCAATTCTGGAGCGAGATCCATGTGGATGGCCCTTTGCTCCCCATACAAGTGATGGCATACGCCCATGTGCCTCTCCTTTCAGGGCAGGAGCCCTAAATAGCGTGACTTACCATGGATCATGATGGGTTTACTCTGGATCAAAAATCAGGAACTCCCCTCTCACCCATCCCTGGTTATGTGGGGAGCAGCCCCACATATTAGATCTAAATTTCTTCTGTTTCTCACACAGAACCCTGCTGTAGTGTAGAGTTCTGGCACTGTGTGCAGTGTTAGAAACCACAGCGCCTGTTGAAAACTTGCCTGCATAAATCCTGCATCTTTTTCAGATCAAAACCCCATGAGGTTTTTGCATTCTGAAATGCAACTCCGTGATATGCATAAATATGTAAATGTATTCATGGATTGCTTTGCATATAAATTATATTCAACAATCTCCTCACATAATTATTTTTGCAGTAAATTTTGGGTGGTAGTTACACAGCTTATACCTCATTTAGCCTCTCTGTTGACATGGACTGAGGTAAAAAGCTTTCCAGTCATCTTTGGCACCCAATGCTGGAATGTCTGCTTGAGCTCTGGCACTAACGGTGTCTTCTCCCATCTGACATTCATATAACCATCACACAAGTTCCATTTTACACTGGGCTTGTTTCTCTGAGACATAAGGCTCTGTAGACAATGTGTCCCAAACTGAAAGCTGCAGTGAGCTATTCTCTAGAGTTCCAGATTCGAGCCAACAAGCTCCTCCAGGCTCACAGGATCCCTGCTGCTCTCTCTTATGCTATTATGTCCAGCAGAGAGACTGCTTCTGCTGCTAACGTTAAGCACTTGGGTCTGGTCCTGCTGCTCTCAAGCCAAAGTAATTGGATGAAATCAGCACAAAGAACGAGAGGTCGGCTTAAGCATCAAATGCCTGATCCTGCTTCCACTGAAGTCAATGGTAAAAATTCAAGAGTGGGGACCTGATTCTGATCTTGATACGCTCCAAGGTTTTTACTGTGTTTTTAAATAAATGTACAAAATATGGGCCTGATCCTATAAGCCTTACTGACAGAAGTAGTCAGTCATGGGTCCAACTCTGCCACCCTTATTCACCTTGGATAGTACCTTGTTAGGCAAGCAAACCCATTAAAGTCCCAGAGAGTCTGACACACCGTGATACAGAGAGGCTTCAACTACTTCTCCAGCCCAAGCTGCAGACCAGTGCCCATGCCAGAGGTTAACATGGTTGCTTTCACTTCCCCACTGCACCCGCACTTCCTGCACACAGAGCCAACTGCTTAGGGTTTTGGTGAATTTAAGTGAATTTCACCCTCACTGAAGAGGTAGTGTTCTCTAGTTCTCTTAGCACAGAGTTAAGAATCAGGCTCTCCTGCATCGCTGTCCTGGTTCTGAAACTAACTTCCTTTCTGGACTTGGGTAAGTCATTTAACTTCTCTGTGCCTCACTTCCCCCTCATCTGGAAAAAGAGCACAAGTCAGATTTGCTGGAGCAGCGCAAAGTCCAAAGCAGCCCTAAAGTCAATTTCATTAGCCACTTGAGAATTTCCTATGCTTAGGAGAATCACCTGCGTGTAACAGAGCCCCTGTAGCAGCTCCAGCATCACCACCTTCCGGCCACTACTGCAGGGGATCAGGTCAGAAAAAAGGAGTTGTGCAACTGCGGCATTCCTACCTCCCAGCAATCCCGGATTGCTGGCATGGCCTCTTGGAGACAGAGGCAGCTGGTTAGCTCAAGGATCAGGGGTTGCAAAGGTGCTTCACTAATTATCATCATGTCCCAGCACTGAATTCATTTAGTTCTGTAGCCACGGAGGTGACCTAAGACATTCCCACAGGACAGGTTTTGATTGACTGTGCTGCCAGAATTCCTGATGGGTTTGGGAATGACAACTGTGTGCCATGATCTACATTGGCTGTTCCAAACTTGGTGGGTTGAAAAGATAGCCAATGGTAAGGATGCCATAATACAGTTCTCTCTCCCTTAGTGATTTATAAAGTGTCACTTCCAAGATTTGCAGATGTGGCTAATGATTTTTAGTGCCTCCATTTCTGGCATGCCCAGTGTGAGATATCGTAAACGGGGCTTGATGTACAGCACTTTCCGAAAATCAGATCTCTTTAAAGTGCCTCGAGCTGCGGGCCCCAAAACACAGGTACCTCAAATCACTCGTCACATTTGAAAATCATGGCCAAGTGATCTAAATGGCTTCCAGTCCAACCTAATGATGGATGTGTCCAAAACAGATTGAATTTCAATGGAGCAAAATTCAACCATATGAAAAACAGTAAGAAAATTGCACAGAATAATTAACATATTGTAGAAGAAAATATTGTTACTGTTGATGGTGGCTTTATGATCAATGATATTTACCTACCTAATCTTGAGCCATTTTAGAAATAGCTATAAGCTTGATTCTGCCACATTTACTCATATTGAATAGTACCTTATTCTGCAAGTAATCCCACTGAAAGATATCAATGGAATTACTCAAGGAGTAAGGCACTGCTCAATAAGAATAAAGATGATAGAATCTCTCCCTAAATTACTGATTCCCTTACCTCTCTGGTTTCAGTTGGATTCCACTGAAATAACTTTGCACTATAAGTTAAGCAAAAAACCATGACTGAAATTGAATCATTATGGCCCTGGGTATGAAACAGGTTATTTTGCAATATATTAGAGCAAAAACTCTAGTACTAGAAAAAGAACAAAACACAAGTATTTAAGTGGTATGTGGTATCTTTATAAAGCAACTGATGGATTCGGGGGGGAAAAAGTAGATCCTTGCAGAAATTAATAAGCTACTGGCTGCACTGTATCATTAGGCTATTGTTGCTATGACAGTTGAATCACTCATACGCAGCAAATAGTGCATGTGCAGAGTGGAATTTTATGGTGTCACCAGATCCTGCTTCCGGCTTTGGCATACCTAAGCTTTCAGCTGGCACGAAAGATGGCCACCTTGCATGTGGAGTTATTTAAACAGATTTGTGTTGGATGGGACTGGCTGACACGGCTGGAAATTTTATGGGCAATAGTAAATATCTTGCCCCTATTCAGAGTTCCTCAGGCACTCCCTGATAATTAAGCAGAGGTAGTGTGCAATTCATGGTACCTAGAAAAAACCCACCAGGGTTGGGGGAGTGGTGCTAGTGCTCTGACTTCTGGGATATGCAAGAAGTGACTGTAAACATGACAAAACGTGTACAGAAAAGGTGGGCTCCCTTCCACTCAAAATTCTGTTGCTCACGCTTTCCAGCAGGTGTAGACTGAAAGGGCAGTGCCTGATTTGGAGACTCTGGAGATAAGGCAGAGAGGTGCCATTGTACTTTGTATAGATTCCAGAGCTAAACCTCTGCCAACACAGAATACAAACTGTGTGCGTGATGTCATTAACGTCACCCGAACACATCCATGATGAGCACTAGTGCTGGTTTCTCTGCCTTCTGAAACACTCCTTGATGTTGCTGATTTTGAAAGGGAACTAGTCATGTGACTCCCCCTCTGACTTTAATACCAGATGGCACAATACCATGGTGTCACAACATCACAGGTCTAGCATCAGAGTCACCAGTGCCACATATAACATAGCTTATTGTTATGTGCATGGAATACAGAATGGCATAGTGTGTGTCATGGAAGAGTTGTATTAACATGGGTCTGGGATGGCTGACTTATTCACAAATGACAAAGCAAGGAATAGGTTACATATGTAGATACGGGAAGAGAAAGGGGCTGAATTTCAGTTTCAGCTTACAATAAATAAACAAAAATGTTAAAAAATTCTTTTAATCTTGGATCCTGTCTCTTGATGCCCTACCCTGGCAGGCAGTTGCCTACTACATTTTTTCCTTGTGTAATTCCTTTTGGAACCAGCCTATTTTTAAAAATGATTTATATATGGTTTAACAAAAGTATATCCTATCTTTTCAAGAGAAAAATCTCGTTTGCATTTGAGTTCTTCTTTTGCATCAAACCAAGGCTTATAATGTATTATTTCTGCACAGTTCATGCTCCTCCCAGTTGGTAGGAAGTATCTTAGTGTTATATTCATTTAACATTTGGTCTGACATAAGAATGACCCAGTTTTACTTGGGGAAATATATTTATTAGCCATTGTTTGATCAGCTTTTTGAGAAACAACTTTGCCCTAAGTCAGTGCTAAGTATTATTTGTTTTGTTAATATTTGAGTTCGTCTTGCATCAGATTGAGGCTATTAGAGTATTACCCCTGGACAGAGGTTTACAGTATACACAGTCCTAGGCTTACAATACTGTTGCTAGAGGTGAAATAATAGGGTGAAAATTGTGCATGAACAAATTTAGAAGCTCAGTTTTGGTTTGCTACATTCATGTCCTTTTCACAAATAACTTGCATGAGCAGCGTTTTGGTCATACAAATATTTGTGAACAATTCTAGTTCCGTAGCTGAAATTTCATTCACGGTAGAAGCAGAAGTCATGTATTGGTCATATAAACCAAGAGCAATCATTTACATTATAGAACTTTGGGAAAGCAGGAGCAACAGCAGCAAACACAGTCCTCAGGATCCTCAGCTGTATGCCACTTGGGGTTTTCTCCCAATCAGGGAGACTCTTCAGTCAGGCCCCCACATGGGGGGCAAAAGGGTACACTTTACCAGGGCCTGGAGGCCCTTGGGGGCCCGGCCCAGGCTGCAACCCCCATTACCATGAGGAAAAAATTGAGGCTAAATTGTAGATCATGCCTGAGGGTATTTATAGAAATGTATTTCCCTGTATCTATGTATCTATTGTCCAGATCTTGTGAGATTTGCTGGAGCCAATCGGAAGCAGTGTTCGAACAGTCTCAAGCAACATTGTGAACAGTGAGTGTTAATAAAACTCTTCCATGACACACACTATGCCATTCTGTATTCCATGCACATAACAATAAGCTATGTTATATGTCTTCCCATTAAAAAACAGTTAGGATAACATTCAGGTTGCAAGGTTAAGCATCTAAAAGTCAGGAAAAGCCAAAGTTAAGATTGCACACACAACCTTAGCTCTTCCCTTTTGTGCATACACATTAAGATGCAGTCCTCAATTACCTAATCACATAGGATTTCTAATACAATATAATATTGTGCAAAACTTCTATAACATTAGATATGCATCTGTAAAATCTACTGTTGGGTACTATTCTGTGTATGACAGATAAGCAAGACCCAGAAAAATCATTTATATACAATATGCATACTGAAAGAGGCAAAGGCTGCTTCACCATACATTAGTAAGATAGCCATTTTATACTCATGCTACTCAAAAAAATATCAGTATACTACCTCATAACATAATGGGTTCCCAGAGAGAGTGCATTTAAAGAAAAAATGAAATGGAAAAAAACCCAAACCAGAACATATCACTAAAGGGCCTTAGTTCAGGAAGTCAAAGTTTCTGCCATGTTAACTCTTGTAGCCTTGTCACAAGCAGTCTTATTTCAATTCCTGTACTTGCCACTGGTTTCCTGTGTGACCTTGACCAATTCACTTAATCTCTCTGTGCCACAGTTCCCCACCTATAAAACAGGATAACAGTCCTTGCTTCCTCCTGCATTTTGTCTGCCTTGTCTATATAGATTTCTCTTTAGAGCAGTGACTGTCTTTTACTGTCTTGTACTGTTCGTTCGGTGGCTAGCCAATGGGGCTCTGGGGCTTCTAGCCACTACTATAATTAATAATAAAATTACCAATAATGCCAAATACTGTCAGAATTTCCTTTTTCCCTGTCAGAATATTGACAAAGAATCCAGAATAGTTGAGCCAGAGGACCCAAAATAGCAGGATCCCCCATATCCCAAGATTAGATTTTGTTTAGAAAGAGGAATGAGAAAGCTTTCAAGAGAAAGAGGGATGGGTGATGTGGAAAAGAGTCTCGATATCTATAACGACATCCTATATAAAATCTGCATAAATTAAACGGTTTCCATTTATATTCTCTTTAAAAAAAAATTTCAGTAGAGGGAATATGAATGAGTTTATTTCTCTTTAGGAAAAGAAGATTGGCCTGGCTGCCCCGAGTAGTTTCTACATAATCACGACAGTCTCTTGATCCTGGAGAGACTCCATGGGGTGCCTACTTTACTATTAGTGCCTGGGAGAAAAGCTGCCTGTTACCTAGTTTGGAACCCATCTCTTTTTCTATTCTGGGGCCTACAAAGTAGCACATCTGCTAATTCACAGCTATGGCTGTTTGAAGTGCCATTGATATTGAAAACTTGTGGAGCCTTCCGAATCATAATGGAATCATCAAACACCACACGGGCCCCGCTACAAATCAACTTGCTCTGGTGAAACTGCTGGTCACTTCAGTGTGCTAACATCAGCCTGCCTCGGAGAAAAGGGCTCTGGCAGCATAAGCATTGCAAAGGAAAATAAAATCCTCAGCATGGAGCCATGGAAAAGAAAAACAGTGAGATATTTAAACCTACCCATTTCTTTTTAAATACTTGGGTGTTCTTCATAGAGGGAATTTCCACCCCCCTCCTCCCCAGAAGTGTCCAAAGTGTTACTCACTTTATTTACAGAGCTTTGATGTGTGCCTCCAAAGTTTTAGTTCAGCTTTTAGGAATGTGCGGGTCAAATCATTTTCCCTTTCTGATGAAAGCAAACTGTGAATCTAATACGACAGTTTATTCAAACAAGGAAATACAGAGGCACTTTCCACTAGTAATATACAGCAGTAAACAGCTGAAACTATCATAATCGGAGGACTTACTTTGCCTCGTACAACAGATGAGAGACATTCGTTCTCTGCATAATGCAACTGATTCTGAGCATGCTCAGGATCTGTGACATATAGGGCAAGTTTGCCCTTGACCATCTGGAAGAGATATTTCTTAAACTCAGGATAATCACTTCACAAAAGGGAACAGAAAGCCGAGCAATATTAGCAAAGGAAAAAGAAAATCTAGCATCCCCCACCAGAAAAGAGTAATGCCAGGTAGGTGTTAGAGCGCTGCTCTTCACAGAAAATGTTCTCTGTACGTAGGCCAAATCCTATAGCCATATAGGTCTCCGAACATATTTTCTATGCATGGCAGTTGATGTCGATGTGATGAATTCTCCAGCAGGTAACAGTAATTGCTAAAGTGGAACTCTATGAAATGTATGCTCAAACCCCACTGCATCTTAATTTATTTAATGGTTTTAAGTCATTTACAAAACGTTAGTTATGTTTCATTGGCTGGTACCCTAGATTTTTTTTCCCCTTAATTTCAACAGTCACTCAAGTATGGTGTATTTCACTGATCATACTTCAGTGTATAGCAGAACAATTTAGTACCCATTTGTAATAGCACTCTTAGTCATTAAAACTTAGAGGTCAGACCACCCAGTATATAGCAGCAACAGCAGTAACTAATTGTTACAGGAGACCCAAGCCCGGAAGTGATCTCCCGACTCCAAATCCCTGAGCAGTAGAAACTGGACAAGGACAATGACGGGCAAACCTCAAAAGCTTTGGAGTTCAGGTTTGATTTGAATGAACATCTCAAAGTTCAGATGTGTATCCATGTCTGGTGAGTTTGCAAAACTGGACTAGAACTCTAGAGCTTGATCCTGTTTCACATTGCTCCTTGCACTGGTAAATGTTTGAAATGATACAAACAGTAGCTGGCTCTCTGAAACAATCTGTCTCTTATTCTAAGTTCATGACACACAAGCACTTTGCTTGCTACAGCCCTCTAATCCTCTAATGCTTTTCCCAGGAACTCATAAAATAGAAGAGGAACAATCTTACTTGGCACACTTGAGCATCCTCAATACCCACTGCAGTCAATGGGAGTTAACAGAGTTCATCACCTTGCAGGATTGGGCCCCTAATGAGCAAGGTCTTCCATACATATCTTGGAATTTCTCATTGCAACCCTACCCAAACCCCGAGGTACAAAGGTGCACAAAAACAGGGAAAATAAATTAATTATTTCTGAACCTTAAAAATAATAATAAATGTTTATGTCAAGTTTGGTTCCACAAATAAGCAATAGCTGGAAGGAGGGGTAGGTGCATCATTTCTCTGCTCACCTGTTCTTATCCTAGACATGAGATCACTGAGGTTACTAATGAACAACATTACCAGTTACACACAGCACTGGCTGTTATGCCTGCTTTTCCGCTGTAGCTCCAATGTATGGGAGCTAGCTGCATGGAGAAAAGAAGAGTGCTGGAAAGAGCAATAAGGTAGGGTTTTTGCCTTCAGTTAACTTTTGGAAGGGACACATACAGAGCAAGTCCTCCAGCAGAATGCCTTTTCCCTTCCTCCCTACACTGCAAGTTTGTGCTGCATCAAACCAGCATCTCCTCACATATCCTTCCATGATAAGGAAGGGGCCAGAGGCACATATCTGTGTCTTGAGACAGGATTAGTTTGTCTGGTTCAGGGTTTTGTTCAGACACCCATCACTGCAGTATCCGAGCACCATCCTGGTTAATAATCTGGCATAGCGATATAAGTGTTGAAAACATATTCCAGTTATAAAAGATACAAACAACAAGATGGTCCATGCTCCAGAGACTGTACACCTAGAGACATTATTAAAATAATCTATTTCCCCATCACTACTAATCATAATCTGGTTTTTGTGAGTTTATTGTCTCCGATAGGTGATGACATGGGTCAACGTTTTAAAACTTCTTTATCTTAGACACATGACTAAGTGGGCTGATATACAGGATCTGAAGATGCTCAGCACCTATTTATTTAAGTGCATAAACATGGGTTTAGATGCCTAGCCTTAGGAATAGAAATTTTGGCCTCAATATTTTCTCTTATTTCTGCTAGGGGAGGGGAGAGTGTATATGTATGTATACAATTTCTTACTCTTTTCTTTGTTCTTAAGATTATATATCTTAATGTGATGTTGACTTTGTTTTATTAAGATAAATAAGAAGATATTTGTGTTGAAGAGACACCTGTCAGTCATGTTAAAAATCAAGGTTCAGTGACACACTGCATATCAATGAATCAGTCCCTCAATATATGTATTTTTCCCCTGCTTATGTTACTAATAGAGCAGAGTAAACAGAGATTTTTTCTCTAATTATTCTTTTCCCAAGGCTCTACTATAATATTTAAAACATGTTTGCAAGATCAGGGTTTAGACTCTAACATGTTCATGAGCCTTTTATGTTTTCTGAAAAACTTGAGCACTTAGCTTCAAACATGCCACTGCTTTTCCAACACAATTTTTTAATCTTCAAATACTCAACAGCTCAAAGGCAAAGCTCCTTCAGCTCCTATATAAGTCAGCCCACTTAAGTATCTTAAAGAAGTTTAGAAATACTGGTCCATGCCGTCTGCCATCACCGATAGGATACCTGACTTTTAGCTTGAATGCTTAGTAACTGCAAAGCTCATTTTAAGTGTATGTTCTATTGTAAAATTTGAAATTTGTACTAACCAACACATTCATTATAATGAAAAGTACATTTTACAAATTCTTTCAGCAATAATAGTCTATACTAGTATATATATATAATATACTAATAATCTTTTGTCACTAGGGCTGGGATGAACTAGGATGAATAATTAATAGAAAATTATTTATTCAACAAATTTCCCTCTTATTGTTGTTCTTGAACTGTCCAGGAAGAGATTGTTATTTATTATTGTTACAATATCAGTGGTCCCAACAGAGATTGGGGCCCCATTGTAACAAGTGTTGTGCATATAAAGTGAAAGGTACTGAAGTAATTATCTTTGTTCTTTATTCAAACATTTTGGGAATGTCTTCAATGAATAATCCTTGGGTGGCAATGAGCTCTGCATGGGTCCAAGGTCTGCCCACACGGAGCTCACTGCAGGAAAAGGGCTATAGTTTGAGATTTGAATGATCTGCACGTTTCAGTGAGTGCTGATCCTAAGCACATGGGGTGAAACCCTTGCCATGTAGCAGTCAATAAGTGTTTTGCCATTGAAATCCTGGCCCCATTGGAGTCAATGGCAAGACTCCCATCGACTTTAAAGGGGCCAGGATTTCATTCAAGTAGTATCCCATTGAAGACAATTGACTTTCGATCCAGTCCCTAATAAGAGAGCAAACACCATACCATTAAACTTATGAAACTTTGCATTCGTTCACAAAAGAGAAAATGCAAAATGCGCTGCAAATGATATGTCCAGCTACAGTTACACAAAATATAAGAATTATTTAAACTTGAAATAATTTTTTAAAATATACTTCTCAGTATTTATGCTGGTGTTTGTTGTGCATTTCTGACAGTTTAGACAAGATTAAAAGAGACTAGTCCGTTTTACAAGTGTTATGGAGTAATTTTCTAGTTAAATTAACTTTCAGGTTCTCATGCACTAACACAAGGATGCAATTTGGGGTCCCAATCAGTCAAAATTTATCTACTTGTTTAACTTTAAGCACCTGAGTATACCAACTGACTTCTGCTCCATGGGAATAGTCACCATTTTAGTCATCAGTTACATGGAGATAATATTAGTTTGCTATCTCACAGGAGAGTTGTGAAGGTAAATCTATTAATATTTGTGAGACATTCAGATATGATAATGATGGGTGTCATAAAAGAGCCCATCCTGAAATTAATAATTCCATGTTCAGTGGAAGATTTGGTGATGTGCTGAAAATAAGCATCAGGCAACACATTGAATCATCAGGATAAGATAAAATAATAAATAGTTGCCTCAGTCCCCGAGCACCATCCATCCTGTGTGCTGAATAAGGCAGAAGCTCTGGGGGGAAAAGCAATAGTGATAATGTAATTAAAGACTATTATAATCTATATGCACAAAGAGACTGAATTAAGGTTGCATGAGCGACCTTATATCTGGCATTTCCTAACTTCTGAGTGCTTGACTTTGTAACCTTAACATTGTTTTAATGTAATTTTTTTTCTATTCACTATAATAGGAGTAACATTCACCCTGGTGGAACTAGTATATTTGAAGCAAACAGTTCTGTATTTACCAAACTCTTTAGCTTGCTTCAGCATTAAATTAACTGAAAAAGCCATTTATTGCTTCATGTATCCCAACACCATGAACAATATGTATTAAATCTCCATCTCATGCAGTGCCCATATTGCTTTGTACTTGTATTGTTAGGCTCATAGTGCGGAGGGACCTGGGATTAATTTATATCATCCAACCTAGGAATCATATTATAAAATATCTTGTTAACTGCAGAACCCAAAGACTGTACTAAATATTTCCATCTATGAAAAAAGCCAGCCCCAAAACTTATTTCCCCCTCAACCCCCATTTTGAAAGTGTTCCTCCATGCCTCTGTTTATACATTATAAGATAAACTCAGGGTATGTCTTCACTGACAGCGGCAAATTCGCCACCTTCTAATGGATCTATCCGGTTTGATTGAGCAGAAGTGAAGACCTGCTCAATTGATCTAGAAGTCGATTCAATAAAACCATCTCCAAAAAAAGTGTAGCACTGTGTCAATGGGTACGCATTTCCCATCAGTGCAGCGTAGTGGAGATAGCATGCAGAAGAGGATTTAGGAAGTCGACTGTTGCTGAATTTCCCGATAAGTATAGACCAGGGCTCAGCTTCAGTCCCAGGAAATGAGGGGCTGCAGAATAGCTCCCCTACTCCTTGAGGAACCACAAGATAAAAGCTTCAGAAATTGCAATTCCACCTCAGTGCTGAATCCCATATTGAATAAGCATTGCCAGTCTCATAAATGTACCACATAAAATTAATTACAAGGTGTCACAAGTATTTAGTTTGTTTCCCACCCCCGCCCAAGCCTGTACATCTTCTGATATAAGAGTCTTTTCAGTCCATGTTAGCCAAATTTGAGTCTAATGGATTTTGCTTTTTAAGACACTAAAATCAGTTTTTAATCTCTCTTTTTTGATGGTGCAGGGCTGGCCATCATTAATGTACAATGATTATTTTTCATACTTCCTTCTCTACCATTGCAAATACCAAATCAGCAATTCCAGCCCTTGGTGTCTACATCTCAGAGGATTTACAATGAGAAATTACGATTACATGCACAGTGAGATAATTTTTGGCCAGTGGTTAGAAAATTTGTCAAGCGATCCAGTACTAGTGGATTTAATAGGTTAACATGACTGGTTTCTATCTTTGCAATGCTGCTGTGAGATTTACTCTGCCTCTTTACCTGGGAGTCAGATACTCTTGTATGCAGATAGGCCAGAAAAACTCCAAGAAAGCACCTGTTGTGTAATCACACTAACAGGACACATCTTCATGGGAGAATACAGAAGGTAGCGAATCAATGTGTTCCCCCCAAAAGGGACCATAAATCTCACCCTAGGTGACTGCCACATTGGGTATTTCAGGCAGCTTTTTCAACCTTGGAGGTTTGGGCAACCTGCCAGTAATGAAGATGTATTAATGCTTAATGCAGCTTAATGTAATAGGTGTCATGTTCATAATTTACAAAAGCTCTTTCTAAAACATTAAATTCATTTATACTCCTTAAAAGCTACTCAATCCTGAGGGCTAAGTTAGTTCAGTTGGTGGGGGGAGGTTCTTTTTAGGATCAAATGATATATAAATTGTTAACATATCCAAACTCATCCATTAGTGCATGTGAAAGCAATAAATGTGCCAAAGTAGCAATAACATGATCGAGGAAAGTCATTGTGGTCATTAGGGCTGAAAAGGTTTCATTTATGGTCCCAACAAAGAGAATGAAAGCTATAAAGTAAACCTTGGGAGCTCTGATGTCCAGAAGACTTGCCTGGTTATATTAAAATAAAAATAAAAGAACATATTTTCAGTTTTATAAATGGCTATGCACAGTACCAACCATTTTATTGTCAGAGTTGTTCCTACACTTCCATTTGTGGCCAGCATATTGAATTTGGAAGGGAAGACAGGACATGGTGTCTCTAAGTTCACCACTGATTGCACGAACCTCTCATTGGCATCCTTTGGACAATCGTGCTGTAGGAAGTTATCCTAACCCAGAGGAGACATATAAGATTAACAGTTTGGGAGACTGTAAACACTGGCACACGTGTTGTTGGGACTGTAGAACTAGAGCAGTGATGAGATGTTTCCATTGTCTGCAGCTCTGAATAAATCGAGATTGGTCAACCTATCATTGTCCAGACTGGCCTGCAACAAGACTCTACATTATCTTCCTGACATGCAACTTTATGCCTCATAGCTTGACTTTTCTGCATAGAGTCCAATGCAAAGATGCTAAAAATTCTCAGATTAAGCTTGTTGGGGAAGGGGCCATTTTTTTGTTATATACGTGCACAGTCTCTAGCACAAGGGGCCCCTATCCCTTGAGTGGGACATCTAGGTGCTACCGCATTACAAACAATAATAATAGCACCATGTTAAAGAAGCTAATCAGCTAATCTTTGTCCCGCTTCATGATGATTATTCCTATTGGACTAAATCCTGAAGTCCATATTCTGCTAACCTTTTCACTGAAGATCGTAGGAGCTTTCTCTGATGGTCCTAAACCCACTTCCATTGAAGTCTAGGAGAATTTTGCATTTGAGTTCATTGGGAGCAGGCTCCAGATAAGGACTTCAAGATTTGGACAATTGTAATTAGGGCCTGGGTGGGATCAGGAGTTCTAAAGACTTCACATGTGATCAGGTAGCAAAGCAATAACTTGGGCTGATGTATTTGTAAGCCACATTGTAGTATGGAACACGCTAACATTTAAGTTTTATAAAAAAGGTGCTTTCAAAACGAAGGGCCAGGTTTGCTCTCCCTTACAGCATAACCCCAATGATACTCCACTGGCTTCGGGTGAGTTAATCCACTGTATGGCTGAAAGTAGAATTTGGCTCAAAGAATTCAAATTCCAAAAACTAGCACACAGAACAGCACTGCCACCTGCCCAGTGCTCCTCCCTGGAGGGAAGATCAGAGTGAGGGATCATCGCCATTCAGACACTGAGTCACTACTTAAAGAACACACCAGGTTCTCAGGAGTAAAGCATCAGTCTTATATCTTCGACACATGGCTGGAATAGCTCATCAGTGCTCTTCACCACAACAGAAACTTGATACAGAATGGCTCCTTTTTGCAATCAGCTTGTTTGTTAGGTATCCACATTGACCCTCCTGCCAGGTTAAATGTCTTTTAACAAATCAGTATGTTCATGTGCACGCATGTTATATGTGTATTCTAGAGCTGTAGCCGAAACCCAGATACAACCCTATGAGATCAGAGAGTAAGTGTATCTAACAACCTGTAATTAAGTCATGTCATGTAGCCAGATTCGACTTGGAGAAAAATGCCTACAGTAATTGCATTTAGTTCATCTTGTAGCATGCTCCCAATCATAACCGCTAATTCAATTGTACGTTCATTCTGCCAGCTCATTGCCATTAAGCACACATTTAATTACTTCAATAAAGGATTAATATGCAGCACACAAAAGAAAGGACATTGCGCTGTGCCAAAGCACACAGCTGCCCCACCATTTAGTGCAGAGATAAAGAAAGAATATCACTGGGCAGCATAATCCTGTTAGAAATACATCATTATTAGATGAACATTCAGGACTTTTATTTTCATGCTTGTTATTCACCACTCAGCGTGCATGTATTTCCTTGGCACCAGAAAGAGCCGTAATGTGCAACTGACAGCTCAGCCATTGTTGTCTCAATAATAACACTGCCACCTCCCTCCTCCTCATCCCACCTCATTAGTCCGCTCCATGCTTGTAAGGTTGCTCTTATCTCGTCTCCAGGCAAGGGCTTACAGCAGCTACATTACAACATCCTGAGATAAGGGGCCCTGCTTGACATTATTCCTGTCTGTGCTGCAAACAACTGACAAGCATGGCAAGTATTAAAAAAAAAAAAACAAAGACTGCTCCCCCTCAGCCCCCTTCCAACCTTAGAAGACAGCCCATCAATTCTCCAGGATGTACACAATCATTATTGTAGGGGAAACAAAGGCCAGTGTCAATTGTGCAGTGTTATAAAGCAGTCCCTCAAATTAAAACCATGTACCTAACTGCATCTGATGGCAGAAGCTATTTAGCAGTGATATTTTATGGAAAGGCAATGAAAAGCAATAACTGCTTTATTTAATGTATCTGTTCAATCCAGCTGCCCTGGATGGGCCTTAATAGAAGATGTCCATCAATGTCAGAGCCTTTGAAATAAGTGCGGCAGTCTGCAATAAACATGAAGGAAAGATAACTAAGGCTACTGATCAGCCTCTTGTTACCTTCCTGCACCCGGAGATTTGTCATTTGTTTGTACTGCTTATAATAGCTGGGGTTGATTATCATGCGAATGTGGAGTACTGCGTCTTGCGGGGGGAGGAATGAAGGAAGTAGTCCAGAAGGAGAGGAACAAATTGCAGAAAGTTCATCCAGGCCGTACCAAGAATTCAGCATCTGAATCTCTATAAAACACAGATTTGTCCTCTTGCTGGCTCACTTAGTGGACTGCTAACATTTATCTCATTTTCCTTGCTCACAGTTTGGTAGGCCTTTGGTGGGAGGAATTAAAGAAAGAAAGCATGCAAGACAATCAGCTCCTGTGCTATCCACAGCAAAGCTGTGCTGAGTGCCAGCACTGATCCTTTACCAGGAGAACCTTGAGCAATATTAATAGGGACACCCATTTATAGCTGCAGACAGATTGCTAGTATTGGTGGCAAAGATACAGGTCCTAAACGCAGCAAGATCAAGGAGTGGCTTTGTGTGAGTTATTGTTAAATTAGTCAAACCCAGCAGCTATCCATCAGTGACAGTAGGAAACCAGGGACAGAACTTCATCATCATCATTGAAAAGAAATTCATATTAGTGAAGCATGTCATACTATCCATGCCTCTACTGAACAAGATCATATTTTCTTTGGGACGTGGCAGTTTAGTGTTGTAGAAGCAGCCTAAAGCTTCATTCTTGTTTCTATGCTGCACACCATGGGAATTTGAATTTTCATGGTCACAGAAGCGAGATGAGTCAGGTGTTATTGGTCCAAAAGCACAAGCCCAACCATATAAGCGAAAGGGGAATTCCAATACCTTTTAACAGTATAGGGCATATATATGCAAGGTAGGTGAGCACTTTTGATAATATCCAGGCTAAGGCAGTGGTACATAGAAGCCAATTCAGAGCAGTATTTAGGAGTGGAAGATAAGGGGAAATGGACTACAGAGAAACAGTAGTTGTGAAGCACAATGAAGAAAAGAATTTCTGATTTAGAGATGACCTGATCAACTAATTTGCAGTGGGTTTGAATGAATCTTTTGTGTGAGTTTTGATTATCTAGTTTCCTATGCGATATTTGGAAACTTTGCATTAAGTGTTTGCTGCAACAAACCTTTAACTCAATTTAGCATTAGCATTTCTGTCGACTGAGTAATATTTGTTTTTAATTGTTTAACATAGTTACAGTTGGGGACTCTAGAAATCTGTAGGAAACTCTTGCAAAATCAGAACATTTTCCACATATATGCCACCCCCAAAAATCTGTAGGTTTCACTGAAATAATATTAGCACTGCATGCTTTAAAAAATAGCCTACTTTGGCTGATTTGGCCGGCATATTTGTGAGAAATGTACTGATTCTCCCTGACAAACCCTTCTCTTCTCTATGGATGTCATGTCTACCAGATGATAAATTGTGTTTTTCATTTTATGTCATTTTTCATATTACAGGAGTACATCACCATAGTCTTTGCCTACCTTGGTGCACACTACTTGTGTAGAATATTATAAATAGTTATTTTATTTTATTTTTTAAACTGCAGCCTTGTGTACTTGAACATTTTTTAAAAGTTTTCACTTATTACCGACTGGCATCAGGAGTTTCAAATTTAGTTTCATGCATTCAATTGTAAGCTCATTGTGGTCAGGGACTGGCATTTTCTGAGTTCATGTACAGCACCTAACACAAAATTGGTCCCTAACCTGGAGGTCCCAATCAGAATCAGGACTCCATTGTGCTAGGCAATGTACACATATATAAAAAACAGATGGTATCTGTCACAGAGAACTCACAGTCTAAGGCTGCATCTACACTATGAGCTAGAGTTCTGATTCCCAGATCCTGTACACATACTCGCACTAGCTCGCTGAGAGCTAGCAAGAGTATAAATAGTAATGTAACCAGGTAGCGTGAGCAGCAGGAGCACATCTTATCTGTGCCAAGTACAAACTTGCCAGAACCTCATAGGTGCATTCTCAGCACAACTAAGTCATGCCACCACTGCTACCGCACTTATACTACTATTTATACTCATGCTAGCTCTCATGGAGCTAGCACAAGAATGTGTACGCTAGCTGAGAATTACACTCCTAGCTCATAGTGTGTATGTAGCCTTTCTTGAAACATCTGAAGCTGTTGCAATAAAAATGTATATTTTAATTTGCATTCATCTAATCTGTGTGTGCAAATACCCTCTGTGTGAGTACATCACTTGAGGGTGTTTCAACATGGCATATGTGAACGTCCCCCACTTCAAGAGCATAACTGCTGTGGTAAATCAACATACATGCACGTGGACATTTAGCCAACAGGGCAGAATTGTAATACATTTATTCTGAAAAGCATCTTACTCTATGAGTGATTCCATTGGCTTCAGTAGAACATCTTGTGGAATAATATTAATTATTTGTGTTTACATAGTGCCTAGGAGCCCAATGTACCATGTGATAAAGCATGAATCACCAAGAATAAGTAAATCAGAATCTGGCCCATGATATTTAGACAACTAGGCAAAAGGGTTTCTCTTTTGCGGTTTGGTCTCCAAATAAATATTGACAGAATGAAATTTAAATGGATTTCAGTTGCTTATGGGTAAACTTCTAAAGGTTTAGCTTGGGTCAGAATCCAAATGTGGGCCAAGGAAATTCCAACTGGGCTTGTTCTTAGATGGCTTTTAGAAGGAGTTGTTCTTAGATGGTTTCATGGCTTATACAGAACAGCAGATCTCCTTTTCATCTGATTCCAATAGATACATGGCCTGCATTGGATCCCCTGTCAAATATTAATAACTATATTCCAAAAATATCCCCATGAGAAAATACTTCCCCCTCACACATCTCTCCCCCATTTTACTGATAGCGCACTAAAACCCAGGGAAATTAGTGGACTTGGACAAGGTCACACAAAAGAGTCTGTCGCAGAAGAAGAAACTGAAGCCAGATCTCCTGAATCCCAGTCTAGTACCTTAAACTCAAGACCATCCTTCTTCACTGTCCAAGCTTTTTCTATTGTTCTCAGTTGCAATAGCTAAGAGGTGTTTATCCTGCTGTGTAGCCTTACATTCTCTTCTCTGCTCAGTCCAGTATGTGACTCATTCATATTCTAATAAGAACTTTTCAACAAGTTCCAAACTAGGGCCCCAGCTCAGCAGAGCACATGCTGAATCAGGGTCTAGAAGCAGAGTCCAGAACTTCTGAGTGTTGTGTTCCACATGGGCAGTGCATAGCTATTTATGCATGGGTAGCTTTCATTGTTCTACTTAGCTGGACTCAAGGGATTTTTAGAAATCTATTACCTTGGCTATCGAGTGATACATATGCATGTTATCACATCACATACTGTTATGGGATGATGCAACAATGAGATGATGCACTTGGCATGTTACTGCAAACAAAATTTTAGAGCATTGTACTTTTTAGCATATTTTAAATGCTCCTTATTCACTGAAGTCTTCTGTAGGGTCTTAATTAGTTTACAGTCAGCAGGATGTCTTTTTCATAAAGGTGATGTGTGGTGGCTTCCAATTAATCTAACTTTGATAATGACACACTTCATTGTAACATGCAATTTCTCAGCTTTTTATAATATTCTTTCACGTTCCTGTATATAAACTAAGATACATACACAAAGAGAAGATAGATGTATGTCTGTGTCAATTCCCTATAGGTGAAATCTTCCTCTAAAACCTACACACAAAGCTGAGCACTTGAGCCTTCTGCAGTGAATTCTGCAGGGATAAGTGAGAATGAATCTATCCTCACAGCTTGTGGCTACAAGCTCCTGTGAGGCCACTATCATCAGCTACAAATAGCTGTGGCACTTTCATGACTCACATGAGGAAAGGTTTGGAGGCGCTGGACTCAGATTTCAGTAATACCCAATTAGATATGAGCCTGAACTACAAAATTAGGCCCTTTGATGTACATTGAATAATCTGCAAAGTTTGTAGGTGCTTGGGTCCAAACCAAAAGCTGACATCCATCTCTCTGATCAACTCTTCTGAAAATGATATTACCGAGAGTGCAGAGAAACATACCTCCTACACATATTGGATATAGATAGATATAGAGACCAAGACACTTGTAAATGGGTGCCTAAAGTTATGCACTAAATTCATGCCTAAATCAATGGGGCTACTTAAGTGATCAGTACCTTTTGGGGTTTTTTTTTTTAAAAGGCATCCACATTTTTCAGAACTTTGGCCTACCTCTCCTGGTAGCACCTACTCTAACTTTAGAATATAGATTACAGATCAGGAACAAGACACCAACGATTAAGATGTGGAATCTCAGCGTAGCATTTTTATACAAATACAGGTCTCTCATACAGGTCTCTCATAGTCTGACATTCATTGCCACATTCTTGTTAAGCTAGAATTTTGAAATTTAGTTTCGTCATTCGTAACTAGGTACAGAAAAAATGTGACCTTTCCAACTGAGGTCAGCAAAGGCCATAGGTTTTATCATATTTCAGCCATTCACATGCCTATACATGCATATTAGCCATAACAAGTTATAAAAACATTATGAATTTCTTCCATTAACTGGTTGCTGGTGGGTAGGAGGCCTCCATTTGGGAGAGACAAAGGCTACCCATTCCATTTATAGGATTTTAGCCAAGAAAATTTGTTTCATGGACAGATGATATAAAAGTTACATTTATTTCAATGGTCCATGCTTCTGCCTATGAGACAATGTTTATGCTCATAGGCATAGGTATGTTGCATTAGAATGGGTTCGATCACAGATTGATATGAAAGCCTTCAGTAACCGAAATATCAAAATAAGGAACGTGGCCTCATCCACCAAGTAGCAGTATGGTCTGGAGGCAGTAATATAAACTGTGTCTGCTAGTTTCAAGGCCTCATGAAGTTGCTTCCGTCTTTTTCACCATATACTGTGGTAACAGATTTGCAAGTAATATTCCTTGAAGGCTGGAAATCTGCATAGTTATGAATGTGGGATCAGTGATGAAGTTAAAAGCCTCCTCATATTGATCACAGGCCAGTCCCTGCAATCAAAATAATAAAACTAAATAATATTACAACATTAAGAAGTCAGAGCTTGCTGATGATGATCAAATGTGTTGCTCGTGCCAGCACTGATAGCCAAGGCCATGGCTACCAAGAAGGTGAATTGCTATCTGTTAATAAATAAATAATAGTTCTGTGGAGGTTGGACAAGACACTATAGAAGATATGAGTTTTACAGAGGAATTTGAAAGACACTGGGTGCTTTCTGCACATGTCACAAAAAGGCCTTCCAAGTAGAGGAAGCAGCATGGAAAAAAGCATAGTGACAAACACTGAACAAATGGGACTAACTGGCAACATTTATGAGATGAGCATGCAAGCAGTAAAGCCGGATATTAGGAGTATTTCTCCATCAATCTAGAGGTACACGGCTATTGCTGATATGAAAATATTCACTGTCTGCTCATATCTGGTAGTGTCAAAATAACTTATGAGCTGTTTAAATTGACCACTTCTATAGCAGCACCTCTAAAGACATCCCAGAAATAGTGAGTGCATGTTCCCCCTAGCTAGATCCTTGATCCTGTCTTCTAGAGGTGGCCCTTCCAGGAAAGGCATAGAAAGGGCATTCACTCTTCTGGTGAGGCAGTCCACTTGTTGGTTGCCCCATAAACGAAGGCCAGGTGTACTTTACCCCCAAAATGTCTTTCTATATATTTGCAGGTGTGTTGTGTTGATGGATGTCGAGTAAACATGTACCTGAACACATTTTACTTAACATACACATAGGTGTTCTTGAGGAATAATAACACTTTACACTTTTTCTGCATCTTTCACCCCCAGTTGATTTGAAAGGGGCACATGGCCTCTAAACGGCATTAAGGTTTTGTTTCTTCACTTCGGAAACATTTAGCCTGGAATTGTGACTTTTAAATGCTTCTGTTACAGGAAGATGGAGTTCTTAAGCACACCTTGAGCAGTTCATTGTGAATGAACTGGCAGCAATAAGCTCTGGATAAACTCCTTGCACTTATGCCTGGCACAGGGGAGCCAGTCATTGCTCTGCACTCAGCAGCAATCACAGTTATCACTTAAAAAGAAAGAGAAACTCAACAGATTGCTGGGACAAATCTACCACAAGTTAATGCTGTGCAAAACACTGCAGGACCACCACTCTGAGCCTAATCTTTACCTCCCACCTAGGGGCTACATTACTGCTCCCAGTGGCACAGTGCAATTGCACCCGTGGTGCTGGACCACAGAGGGTTGACTGCTTGACTATGAGAGCAACTAGGGAATGGACGGCTTAGCTAAAATACCTAGTCCATTAGTGAGGAAACACATACAGTCTTCATACACCATCATACCCTCTTCTGGTGCAGGGCAGCCTGCTGCATTCCACTTTGGTTCTCATTTTAAAGAAATTAAAGAGGGCATGAAGTGAGCAATTTAACACAGCAGCAAACACCTTTTCGAGGCAGCATGGATCTTTACCCCCGTGAAGACAACTTGCTCCTACAGTTTTGTAAAGTAGCTAATCAAAAGAAAAGCCTCAGGAAGACTATAGCAGCAGCAGGTGGGTTTTGAGGAAGGAATGGATGTTTTGTGGCAAGGTCAGGAGGCAATTCCACATAGCTTGAGGAAGGGGTAAATTTAGAGGCCTAGTAATGGAGCAGATTATAGATAGGACCATTACAGAGCTTCAAGTCTGAGTTATGTTTAAATCGTTATTCTCCCTGATTCCTTTTATTATTTTAACAATTCAATTTCTAGCCATCTTCTGCAAGAATAGAGAGCCAACACCAGCCCATCTTAGAGAAACGTTACATGAAAAAAAATAAAGAATAAAATCGTAACAGAAAGGTTGTATTGCACATTCCATTTTCTTAGCCAGTTTCTAGTACAGCTGCCTGCATCTGTTTTTCCTGCTAGTAATCACTAGTACGCAAGGCCAAAACTGAGATACTTATTTTCTCTCCCAAATCCTCTTTACTAGCTGCATTCTCTGTCACTGGCAACAACTCCACTGGCCTCCATCACTCAAGCCTGGGAATCATCTTTGCCTCACCCTAAAGGGCAGCACTGAAGAAGGCTTTAAAATATGTGAGTAGACAAGGCCACCACTTCTTCCTTGACAAAGATTTTATTTCTATCCTTACAGCTAAGACTATTACCTAGATCTTTATTTCATATCTTCATTACTGCAACCTCCTCCTTGCTGGCCTCCCCACTCCCATTACCCTCTCTCCATTTTATGCAAAATACTGCCGTTAAGACCACCTTCCTTGTCATACCCCACTGAATCCCTCCACTTGTTCTCCCTTTCCCATTGCAGCACATTCCATGTTCTTGTCCCCACGTTCAAAGATTTGCATAACTCTACTCTTTGCTACATGTCTATTTGTCTCATTGTGCTACTCCCCCTGCTCCAACACCACCACAAGCCTTGTCTACTCACACATTTCAAAGTCTTCTTCAGTACTGCCCTTTATGCCAGGAACACCCTTCCAGAACTCATCCACAAGTCAATTGCTACCTTCTCTGCATTCAAGTTGCCCCTAACAACACTTGGTCACTCTACTTTTACACCATACCTAAGGATAAGATTATGTCAGAGAATCCGTGAGTTCCTGCAATCTCTGTGACATTTTCTGTTTCAGCTGGAGAGGGACAGGGGGGACAAGAGCTGTCAGCCAGTGGCTCCCTGCCCTGTGGGCAGTGGGAAAGGGAGACCTGGAGCTCTGAGTTGCATGCAGCAGTGCAGGACACCTCAGGAGTTGCCGCTGGAGCGCCAATCCACCACTGTGGGTGGCAGGGGGCCATAGAGCTCAGAGCCGCCGCACGCAGTGGGGGACACCAGGTGCTCCCAACCACCGCAGGTGGCCGATGCTCCTAGCCACCGCTGGCAGCTCCTGAAGCTCCCAGCCATCATGGGCAGCGGGGAGGACCCGGAGCTCCAAGCTGCTGAAGGTGGCCAAGGCTCTCAACTGCTGCTGGCGGCCCCGGCAGCTCACATAGGTGAGGCGTCTGCAGACCCAGAACTCCCAACCCTGGCACCCAGCTCCCAGCCTCTGTGGCAGCAGGAAAGACCGTGCCCCACTGCTCTCATCCCCACCCCCTTGCCACCATTCAGCCCCATTTTGTCATAGATAGTTATTTACAGTAAAAGTCAGGGAGAGGTCACGACTTCCATGAATTTCTGTTTATTGCTTGACTTGCCTCTCCCTGACTTTTACTAAAAATAACCATGACAAAATCTTAGCCTTAACCGTATATCTCTGTCTTCAGATTGTGAGCTCGATGGGGAAGGAACTACGCCTTCTTTTCTGTTTAGAAAACACCTTTTCTTTTGCAGGTGCTACCAGTAATAAAAGTAAAGTCAGTGTCTTGGGGCCAAATTCTGCCCTCAGAACACCCTCAGTGGCTACTAGTGGCTTCAATTAGAGTTACTTGTGTGCATACCTCTGAGGGCAAAATTTAGTCTCAATGCTTCATGACAGCGTATGCTTTCGATCAAAGAGAACAGGTACTGTTAGCTATTAAAAGCCTTCATTGTAGGACAATATGCCTGTGGCAGGAGCCATTTGTAGTGCAAGCAGGAAAAGAGCAAGGTTTCCTCAAAAAAAACACTGGCTATCCCAGCCTCCCCCAGTAGGAGGGCTGCCATCCCTTCCAAATTATATGGTGACTTTGTAATGTGAACAAATGTCTGCTAGAGATTAGACTGAGATCACTAACCTCATTTTCATTTGTGACCCGAGCCTGAATTGATCTTACTGTCTCCAGGGGTGAAAGGCTAGTGTACTGCATTAACCCAAAGAAATGGAGACATTTTTCCAATTGTCTCTTGTCTGTTTGAGTCTTTCTGCTTAACATTCAGCATTTGTCCTGCATGTTGACGAGGCATCATATAAACTCTTTTTTTAAACCAACAAGATTGATAGTTCAGCCTTTTCCCATGTTCCATAGTATAATAAAGCTTCCCTGTAGGCTTAGCTTGGGAGAGTCAGCTTTTCACCTTATCTATCTATCAAAAAGCTACAGTGCCAAGACAGGAAACAGTATTTTTCTTTCTCTTATAGAAAGTTGGGTACCAGACCATTCTAATGAGGCACAGTATGTTTCACACTACCCAGCCCACATACACCACCTCCTTCCCACTTCAGTTCCACCCCAGTACCCAAAGGATATCTGTTAAATAATGTTTGTGAATGTTCATTTGCATTCCAAATAGTTGTTCAGTTTGATCATACTTGTGCCTCTTCTCCAACATGCAGCTTTTGTCTGCGCAAATGTAAGTCACATTAACCTAGTGTGGGTCTTTTCTTCTCTAATTGATGGACCACATAAAGAAGTTTATGAATCAGATACTGCCTTCAGGCTAACAGGTCCTTTAGCGCAGACAGTAGAAACTTATGCTTTTTACATCCTAAAGTGCTTGGCTTAAACCCTGCAAAGAAACCCAGCCAGGGATGTGATCATACAAATGTTTGGGGCATTTTATATAAGTGTCCAAATTCACATGCAAATAAGGCTATTTGTGCAAGAAAGTATTCATTACATGATATTCATTACTATTCTGCTGTTCAAAGTGTTTCACATGGCCAATCAGGGAGCAAAAGCCATACCCAGTCTCACATGTCACAAATAATGAATAAGTAAATGGAACCACCAGCCTACGTGCAATGTTTTGCAGAATCAGGCCCCATGGTTCTAAATTCCACTACGGTGTGCTCAAAATGATGACATGGACAAACAGGAATGAGGAGTTCCATTTTTACATCTAAAAGATTTTCATATCAATCTAAAGGAGGATTAGATTGCTCCTTGGAAAACCCCAGTGAGGTCGAAACCTGTTGCAGCAAACTGATGAAGACATTAAGTTAAATAGTAGTTGTGAATGAGTTCCAGAGGGGTAGTTGTGTTAGTCTGTATACAGCAAAAACAATGAGAGTTCTGTAGCACTTTGAAGACTAACAAATTTAATTTCAGCAGGCATAAGCTTTCGTGAGCTTCAGCCCACTTCCTCAGATGCAGTTGGTAGAAATAATACAGCAAATATTGGCACCATATATAGGAGGCAACATATACATATCCAAAGGCATAGACAACAATGGGATAGGTGGATGAAAGCCGGGTACTTGAGGCCTAATGACAACCATTGAGTAGGAGGTGAGAATGTGTGAACAGTGACAATTACTTCTTGTAATGAGATAGCCATTCCAAATCCCTGTTTAAACCCAGTTTGATTGTGTCAAGTTTGCAGACGAGTTCCAATTCTGCAGTTTCTCTTTGAAGTCTGTTTTTGAAGTTTTTTTGTAGAAGTATAGCAACTTTCAGGTCAGAGACAGAGTGTCCTGGGAGATTGAAGTGTTCTCCGACTGGTTTATGGATGTTATTATTTTTTATATCTGATTTGTGTCCATTTATCCTTTTGCGACGTGATAGTCCAGTTTGGCCAATGTACATGGCAGAGGGGCATTGCTGGCACATGATGGCATATATTACATTAGTAGATGTGCAGGTGAATGAGCCCCTTATGGTGTGATTGATGTGGTTAGGTCCAGTGATGCTGTCACTAGAGTCGATGTGTGGGCAGAGCTAGCAACGGGGTTTGTTGCGGGGATAGGTTTCTGGATTGGACTTCTTGTAGGGTGTATGGTTGCTGGTGAGTATTTGCTTCAGGTTGGGGGGCTGTCTGTAAGCCAGGATGGGTCTGTCGCCCACTGCCTGAGCGAGAGACGGATCATCTGCTAAGATAGGTTGTAGATCCCTAATGATGTGTTGGAGAGATTTTAACTGGGGACTGCAGGTGATGACCAGTGGTGTTCTGTTGTTTTCTTTGTTGGGTCTGTCCTGTAGTAGGTGACTTCTGATACCCATCTGGTTCTGTCAATTTGTTTCTTCACTTCTCCAGGTGTGTATTGTAGTTTTAAGAATGTTTTATGGAGATCCTGTAGGTGTCTGTCTCTGTCTGAGGGATCGGAGCAAATCCAGTTGTATCTTAAGGCTTGGCTGTAGACAATAGATCATGTAATGTGTCCAGGGTGAAAGCTGGAGGTATGAAGATACGTATTGCAGTCAGTTGGTTTTCGGTATAGAGTGGTATTAATGTGACCATCCTTTATTTGTATTGTAGTGTCCAGGAAGTGGATTTCTTGTGTGGACTGGTCCAGGCTGAGGTTGATAGTGGGATGGAAATTATTGAAATCCCGGTGAAATTCTTCAAGGGACTCTTTCCCGTGGGTCCAGATGATGAAAATGTTATCAGTGTACCGTAGGTAAAGAAGAGGTGTTTGGGGACGAGTTTTGAGGAAGCGTTGTTCAGTAGCTGTGAATGTTACTAATGGGGTTCACCTCGTCTCTCCATTATGACTCTTGGCTGCTCCCTTTCTGTGTGAACCATGCTTGTAACACACTTTACCATCCACACTTTTCCATCTGTGCCCCTAGGCAGAGATATGTGCAGAGGTGCCCCAGATTTCATAACTCATCCTTATAGGCCTCTTTGAGGTCACCTGCATGGTTTTCCCTTCAGAGACAGACCTGTGGGAACATCCCAATTCTTTACAGAACAAGATTTGTTAAAAAAGTAGAAAGAAAAGTATTTAAACCAAAATGAACAATTATCTTAATATAACTAGATTTAAACTTTGCCCCAAACTTAACCAGCTAAAACAATGTCAGTTACAGAATAGTAAGTATAAATTTTAGGACTGGCCAGAAAATAATAAATTCTGTTTTGTAAAAAGTTGACTTTTCTAAATTTGTTTTTGTTCGAATGCAGAATGAAACCATGATCTTTAAAACATTTTTGCAAAGACACATGTGCACAAAAGAGCCAGAGCATGGACTTGAATGTGGATCTCCCATATTCCACAGAAGTGCCTTAACTACTTAATATTCTGGGTCTCTCCCCCCACTCAAACAATCTATTGTGAACTTGAGAAACCTGAAATGAAATTTTTGTTGAAACAGATACATTTCCATGAAATTTTTCAGTTTTGCTGAAATGGTATTTTTCAATGAGAAAAAGTTTAATTGAAACTTTTCAACCAGCTCCAGTCAATTTACATCTTTTCTGACCCCAGATTTCCTAAAATTTGGTCTCTGTTATCTGCTGCCACCACCAAGCTTCTCACTTAGAAATTTTATTTTGGGGAACCCCTCCTCTCTGCTTCCATATTACAAGGACTCTGTTCCCGGAGCCAGGGGTCTCCTGATAGGTTACATGTTCTTCAACAGTTACTGCAGAAATTCCCATTCACCACAGCTCCACTCTAGAATGAATTAATGAACTTGTAATTTATCTTTTACAATAAAAACTTGTGAATTAGCCTGATACTGATCACCCTGAAAGTGCCAATTGTCCTTTTCAAGTCCCAAAGAGTCTTATTTTACCGTCCCAGTTCAGAGCTTCCTTTTCATCAACCCCAGAGTCCAACGTTCTCATAATCTGGTCTCACCACCAGCTTCAGCAATCCAGACCTTGATCATCCCTGATGGACCAGTCTCTGGAGTGACCTTTCTTAGCAACTTCAGCAAGCCTGGACAAAACCACCTCCAGCAGGCAAATCTCCACACTGCCTCCTCCTTCTTCTGATCTTCAGATGAACATTCCAGAGGGGCTCCTACCAAACCAATGATTCTTGGTTGTTTCACTATCTCCCTCATACCTAATGCAACACATACCCTAACATTCTCTAGGTTTTTTCTAGAGAGTGTTACTCAGGTTCCTTGAACCAGTAACTTTTAGTTTCTGTGAGTCGGTATCAGTAAATAAACCAAAGGAAACACAGTACCTCCACCTGCTATATGGTTGGCATAGTCAAAACCGAGCACTCGTAACTTTATTGGTCTCCAGCAATTCCCTTTGGAATTACCTTTACCGGAAGTCTCCACTTATTACTCTTAAGCACATACAAATAGAATAGGTGGTTTCAGTACCCCAAAACTTGATAGTTATTCCACAAGTCTGAGACAATCTTTGGGTGAATCAGTCACAGATTTCCAGATGGCCATTCCTTCCATCTGTGCCTGGAGATCTTTTTAATGTGTCCACATAGCGATCTGGGGTGACTCGCTATCTCTCTTTTATACCCAAAAGTTACAGCACATGTCAATCAAAAGAATGATTTGTCTGGTCAGCTATGTAACAATCACTGGGCAAAAGCAGGAGTGACAGAGACATGTCACTAAAAAAAAATATTGTTAAGCAAGCGGTCTTATGCTGTTAGTCTGATCTCTAAATTTCTGCAGACTGACTATTCTAAACTGTATCCAGACTTCCTGTTTTTCACAGACATTCACCCCAGCACATTCAGAGAGAGAGAGAAGGCATAGGGCCAGACTCACGCCATGTGTTTACTGTCTACCCACCCCCCTCCCAGTTTGCCTAGTTATGGTAAGTTCCCCCAAAGGCCTGAAAATGGCTAAAAGCAGCAAGCAGAATAATTGGTCATCCATCCCAATAATTGGCTGGAGCCTGAATACCTGGCTGGTTGCTAAAATGCCCCTGTTCAAGAGCAAGCTCTAGGTTCTGATCTGTTTATCAGCCACCCAGCATGCCACCTTCCAAAAAGTGAATCTGTCCTGGTCTGCATGATTGAATTCCTCCCATCTCCTCTTCTAGGCTTTATCAAATACTTTGTCTCAGGACTCATTAGCATCCCTCAAAAGCTAACTCTCCCATGCTCCAAACTGGTTCTCCAGGGTTCATGGAAAAGCTGGACCCAATTATCAGTTGAATGATTTCTGTGATAGCTACGTTATTGTGTTTTAATGGCTGTATTCATCATCCATTTAAAGGCCAGGGATGGTGGGGGAGTGTTCTTCTCCTGTCTCCAAGGGGGTTGTTTCCCATATAGCAGAGTCACCCACCCTTCCCCACTTCCTTTTTCTGCAGTCCTAAAATAGAATTGCTAGGGTTAGGGGAGGAGTTTATATCTTCCAACACAGTGAACATGAAGAATTTGATCTGAATATGTATTTTTTGTTCTTTGAACAAGGGAAGGGGTTGTATTATTTTGGGAATGTGATCAAACAAAGCTAAATGCAAACTCATGTTAATAGCTCAGGTAATTCATCATTTGGATAATCAGCAAATATACAAAAGAAATCTTCTGTATGATATGCTTTTTATATATGTATAAACACACACACATTTGAAGCACAGAGCCAAATTCTACTCATTTACAATGATGCAGTTTGGCATTGCTTAGACATACAATGATGTACTGCAAGCAGAATTTGGCCCACTTTTACTAATAGTTTAAATAGATAAGCCAACATTTTCAAAAGTAGGAATCTAAAGTTAGGCTCCTAAATCCATATTCACAAACACAGACCTTTGTTTAATATTAGTTAAGGTTGCTCTTGCCAATAAAATTAAACCATGAAGGGCTACAAAATAAAAAGTTAAGGATTAAAAAGTTGCAAAGTCAAGCACTCTCAAGTTAGAAAGTGCCAGAATGACCCTTGCCAATGCAACCTTAATTCAGTCCCCTTATGCACATGTATTCTGATAAAGACTTTAAGTACATGCAGAAGTGTTGCCTGGGAAAAGTCTGATTTAAGTGACTTGTCCAGCATCATATAGGAACTCTGTAGCAGAGGCAGAGACAGAATCAAGTTCTACAGGGTGGCATTCAACTGCCTTAACCATGAGTTCATTCCTTCTCTCCTACAATCCCCCGTCTCATTCATGACACACCTTCTAACTTCTGAAACAAATGAGACAGGGGTCCTTCAGACAACAGCCTTCTTCACTACACAATTCCAATTCATCCTCAGTGCAGATCTGTTCTGTGCACTGAATGAGGCAGGGGTCTGGTGGAAAACAATAATATGGGATCATGTAATGATACTTTGATACTAGAGACAGTATCACAATGCCTGGACAACATTCGTTCTGGCATTTTCTAACTTGAGTGCTTGATTTGGCAACTTTTTAATCCTTAATTTTGTATTGCCTCATATTTTATGGTTTAATTTATCGATGACAGCAATCTTAACTAAAGTTAAACAGGTTTTTTTAATACAAAGAAAATCTTTTTTCTCTGTGCTATTTGCTCTCTTCAATGTGTATTTTGTTACCATTGTTATCTTCATGAAGCTTCATATTTCACCACTCACTGCCATGTTGACTGATACACTGAACAGGTTTGTTTTTAATGCAGCTTCAGTTTTACTGCTACTTTGAAAAAAATTAACTTTGTAGGGACTCATAGTTATAATTTCCTACTTCCTTTAAAAAAAAGTAAATATTCAGAAAGCCACAATTTATCTACTTCTTACAATATCCATGAAAAGGTGCTGGAATTTTGTACCTTATGTTCATGTAACTCTTTGAGCAAAGTAACAAACAATGTGACCCTTTGAAAAAAGGCCACGTAACTCACCATAGTACAAACCCAAAGGAGCACAGAGCTGGGGTAAATCCAAACCCAGGCTGCTCTCATTGCAGTTGCTTCTGTACTAATGTTATGGAAGCGTGAGGGAAATCTGTTGTCAAAGGCAGCCATTGCCAGGACAACCAAGTCAATAGTGACTCCCCCCAAGTATGCAAATGAGTTGAGAGAGATAGTGATGAGTGGCTGGTTATCACTGATGTTACAATGTTACTGTTTAGGCAGTTACAGGAAGCACCAAATGTTCACTGAGCCTGGGCATTGGAGATCATCCTTCACACATCAGTGCATGAAATTTAGTTCTAATTTACCATGGCCTGTGTACAAAAAAGAAGGAAGGAAAGAAAGACCCTGTGAAACAAATGTCTGACCAAACATTAACTATCTCAGTACTGCAAGACCATAATTTAGGCATGTGGTAGATTTCCAGAAGCACCGAGAAGCTTTCACTGACTTCAATGCATTTAACTCCCTTTGCTCACACTGAGTGCTCAGCACTTTTGAAAATGAAGCAAGTATAGACTCAGACTTTAAAGCCAAGAGGGACCATTATGACCATCTGCATTACCTTTTGCACATCATAGGCCACAGAATCTCACACACACTCCTTAATAGGCCCATAACCTCTAGCTGAGTTACTGAAGTCCTCAAATCTTGATTTAAAGACTTTAAGTTACAAGAATCCACCATTTACTTTAGTTCAAACCAGCAAGTGAGCCATGCCCCATGCTAGGGAGAAAGGCAACAAAACTCCAGGGTCTCTGCCAATCTGACATAGGGGAAAATTCCTTTCTAGCTCCAAACATGACAATCAGTTAGACCCTGAGCAAGTGGGTGAGACCTACTACCCAGACATCTGGGAAAGAATTGTCTGTAGTAACTCAGAGCCCTCCCTCTCTACTGTCCCATCTCCAGCTATTGGAGATATTTACCAATAGCAGTTGCGGGGCCATTTGCCATTGTAGGCGATCTCATCTTAGCATCCCCTCCTGTATGTATCAATGGCTTAGAAAGCCTATCTTTACACACTTATTTTTGAAAAACCACCTCAGTTGTATTGGGACAATTTGAAAGAAGCTGATAGGACTGCAGCATTATAATACACATAGAAATTTGGCCTATGCCAAATGTAAACTGAAATTTTAATACAGAAATGAGAGTGCACACCCTATTGAGAATGATATTCCCCACTTTAAGAAAATGGGAGATATCTGGATTTTTAATGAATATTTTATGTACTTCTGTCTATCTAATTTACTATCATGATGTCTACTGCATGGGCACAAAAAGTTAATTTAGTACTGGGGTGGTTACACATCTGTGGGAAGGCAGACAGTGGGTGTAGACAGCCTAGTCACTGATATTTAAAGAATACAGATGTCAAAAGCAGTAGTCTTTTTTGTCAAAATCCAAGGTAGGGCCAAAGTCTATTGGCTTGCTAATGACTCTGATCCTCTGTAACACAAAGAGGATTAGAGACTGGAAAAACCCAGGGAAAGGACAGGAAGAGACAAAAGCATTAGAATCTTTGGTTAAAAGGGAGAGCAGAATCTGAAGACAAGATGGGGCTGGAGAAGAAGGGGTGCAGAAGGATACTGGGCTAATTTAAGAAACTACGCTCTTCCCTGTTCAATGTATATTGAAACAGTGTCCCAGAATAATATTGGAGGGGTGGGCGGTGGGGTGAGCATCAGTGCTGTTAAAGGTCCTGTCTTGCAAATTAAATGTAAAGCTGAGATAATGACTACTTTGGGTCTTTAATAATCTTGTACTGTTTTTGAAAGTGTAAAGGGGTGCTAGCCCCAGGGCTCTGGCTAAAATTACTATTGATAATTATTTTGTATCATCTGCACCTTGTCACTAAAGCATCAGGCAAAATTACAGAGTTATCTTATAATTTAAGTACTACTAATAACTAGATCACCCTACAGTTTCAGTCAGATAAATTAGATTACATATCTGTCCTAAACTGTATATAGAATATATAAATATGGAATATAGAAATTGCCACACTGGATCAACAATCCACGTACTCCAGTATCATGTCACCAATACTGACTAGTACCAGCTGTTTCAGAGGCTGGTACTTCTAGGATAGTCAATGCACAGGGAAAATTTCCTCTTTACTCCCAATAGTTTGAGGTTGGCTTATGCTCTGACCCTGGAGGTTTATATCCCTTCTAAAACTCTTTGCTAATACCGTAGTTACTACTGTAACAGTGGATATTTTTGTTCACCATATTAATATCCAATCCTTTTATGAATCCTTCTAAGCTCTTGGCCTCAATGCCATCCTTTGGAAATGAGTTCCATGGATTAATCATGCATTGTGTTAAAGAAAGAGCATTTATTTTGATCAGTTTTGGAATTTGTCACTTTCCAATTTTTTTCATGTATTATGAGAAGTGATTAATAGAATCTACTCATCACCTCCTCTGTACCGTTCATTATTTTGTATACCTTTATCATGGCCCCTCTTACGCATCTCCTCTAAGGTAAACAGTCTCAGTTATTTCAATCTCTTCAGAAGAGCTTTCCATGACCCTATCATTCTCATCATCCATCTGCGAATCCCCTCTTTCTGCTACTTATATGTTTTGTGCTATGAAACAATTGCCCTATTTCACCTTAAAGGCAACAGAACTTCAGTGGTGTATGAAGCTGATCCCTTTGCATAGTCTGTACCTCAATCATTATGTCTACAAAGTGCTTCGGGATCTTCCAAAATGAAATGTATGTTATCATTTAGTACAGAAATTTCAAACTGACTGTTTGAAAAGGGTGATACAAGTGACATTTTTGACATTGTTGAACAAACCACTTCAATCACTTTAGGGTCTATTTTTTTGCCACACTTATTTAGTAGATATACGTGAGACTGCTTGGATCTGGCTTCGGCTTTATCAAAAATATGACTTTTGGCCATGGATATATTATACAACCAGCATCATCTGTAAAGGTGACTGAAATTATATGAGGCATGTGAACAATTTCTCTACCTAAAGTTTTCATAATGCTATTTTGTGTTTGCTCTGCTGAAACAGAAGGGATTAGTTTAACTTAGTGGAGCGGCTGCAGAAGTATCAAGCAATAGGTTACATGGCAGCAGAATCCCAGGAAACTCTCTAGAAAGCCAGCTAATCCTGCACCGTTTGAGATCTCCCATGACATAGTAAAACCAGGAACATCCCGAACGCTAATCAGTGAAAAAAACTCAGACTAGAACCGTTTTTGTTAAATGACACGGAAACAAAACTGGAATTTCTTGTTACATGGGAGGTAACAGAGACACCACCATTTGCTGTGGCACCAAAAAACTAAATTTGAAGGGGGAAAAAAAGTATATCTTCAGGTTTTACATTGCTGCCCATCACCATAGTAGCTGAGCAACTATCACTTAAAAATCAATAGCAATAGCGAAGTGCTTAGCAGATTCCATGGAGTCTCTGGCACTTCTCTTTTGCTGGGATCAAAACTCCACTGAGGGTAGGGTTTTGTTTGTTGTGGGTGTGGTGGTAGGGTTTGAGGGGAAGGAGCGTTCATATTGTCAGCATCACATGCAGTGGAAGGGCTTTCTCGAAGAGGAAGGTATAGCAGAGTTTCTTAAGATGGTCAGATTCAGGAACTGCCTGTCCTCCTCTGGAGGAATTGTTCCATAGCTGGATCCCCTTGCTCAGCTGAGCCAGGGAGGGGGGCTGCTACCCAATCTGAGTTGGGGACCCAGGGATGTGGGCAGGCGGCTGCTGCCTGTCTTCAAGCCGGTGCGCTGGAGGCTGTCCCTCGGCTTGGAGCTGGGGTACGGGTGGGAGCTGCCCACCTCCCCCAGAAGCTAGCGGCTGCTGCCCACCTCCCAGCTGGGAGCTGTGACCAGGTGGGAAGCAGGGGGCTGCTGCCTGCCTTCCCCAAAAGCTGAGGGTTGCCGCTCGCTTCCCCGCAGGTGGGAAGTGGGAAGCTGCCGTGCACCTTCCCCAAAAGCCAGCGGCTGCTGCCTGCCTCCCAGCTGGGAGCTGTGACTGGGCGGGAAGCGGGGGGCTGCCACCCGCCTTCCCCAGAAGCCGGGGGCTGCCACACACCTCCCATCTGGTATCTGGGACCGGGTGGGAAGTGGGCTGCTGCCACCTGGCTTCCCCAAAAGTCGGCACTTGCCACCTGCCTCCTCTTCACTCTGTTTTTCCCCGGGTACCCTGTGCCTGTGTCTCGCGTACCACAGTTTGAGAAACTATGTTTTAGCTTCTCAGGAATGTAGTATATTGAGGGCATCACCAAGACCTACAAAACAGTCTCAATGAAGGTGATGTGATGAGGAGACAAACCTAAAAGGAGATAAGCTTGCATATTATGGGAGATGATCACATGCAGATACCATAAAGAGTTGTATCTAATGCAGAGAATTGCACAACTCATAGGTAGTGAGTCAGTCGTGTGCATGTACACAAACACATACACACCACTCCCATTTATCTGAATGGCCCAGGGACATCTGAAACTTTTGGATAACCAGGCATTCAGATAAACAGAAGTGTTATTTTCTGCTGCCCCATTTTTTCTTAATATAATATTTGATTAATATTTTGTACATTAGAGAGAACATTAGAGAGAAAAACTTTGAGTGTATTAAAACACCAACATTGTATTCAAACTATTGTGGACATAATTTATTTCTGGTTTATTTATTTGCTATACAAATACAAAGCTGATGATTAGCTCTAACAGGTGCTAAGTGGCTAATGGAGAAGTTATTAGCAGGTGATTAACATAGGGTTAACATGGGGAACACACTGTGGATTCGAATAACTAGGATTTTTGGATATTGTATGTATATATACCAAGATGTCCACATACCTTAACTGAATAGTGGTATGATCCTATCGCTGTAACCTTTCCTTCCTTAACCTTCTGCTACCTACTGTTATATTGTTTCTCTTTATTCTGTCCCAGGGTCCCAATCCTGCAAAGGCTTACACAAAATGCAAGTGGCCCTATTTAAATGCATGAATCTACTCATCATGTATAAATTAAGCACATATATTAATCTTTGCAGAATTGGGGCCTAAAATTATCTTATAAATCCAGAAGTCAATGGGGCACCATGTAGAGCAACTAATTAGAAGATGAGAGCCTAAATCAATGTTCTGAATCTTATCTATGTTAAGTGTGGATAATGGAGTAAGAGTTGGCTGAATATGGTGAGACAACATAGGGAAAAAGACATTGGAGAAGTGGAAAGTTTTCAAAGATATTCATGTACGCCCCAAAGTTAGGGGTGTCAGCAAGCAATAAATACACTAGGAGTGGGAGGGTTAAAGGGAGGACAACACAGATGATTAAGAACTCTAGCTAAAAGGTCTGGGAAGATTAGAAAATCCAGTTCAGAGAGTGTCAAATGCTAGAAGTAAAAGCAGAGAATAAGTGAGAGACAGCACAAGGCACAATAAAAAAGTGATGTAAAAAATATCAAATTGTGGTGTATCTTATTTGTGTCTCTCTGTTCAGGTAGTACTATTAGGGGCCATACAAGTATTTGGAGAGACAGACAGGCATCAGATTGGCTCCATTTACAAGGAAATAATGTTTCTAACTGCCAGCCCAACAAACAGTTTATGATCTCAGTTACCAATATGCTGGGTTCTTTCCTTTCATTTATCACTACCAGCAACCAAGATTCTTCAAGCCAAATTACTCCCTCTGGGCACCCCCACTAGCCTGTAGAGGAGTTGCAGAAGAGTAACAGAGAACAATTTGCTCTGAAGCATCTTTATCACTGATGTCACACAACTGGGGCAGCACATGTGAAAAAGTGGAGGAGCTGCAGTATTCTAGAACAGGGTATATTAAGGTACATATTTCAGAAGCACCAGGGATATGGACTGGGTCAGAGTGGAGCATTGCGATGTCAATATTCCATAGATGCAGGGTCCATTAATTGCACTCCACCTCTAGTGCCATTTGGAGCAGCCCAGCGGCTGCTCTAAATCACACTCAGGCATAGGCTAGTGGCAAGAATGAAGGGGCAGGAGGGTGGATTAGGTTTTTGTTTTTAAATCTTAGCAGGAGTTTAAAAAGGCCTAGAGTATTTTTAAAGAGCTTTCAAAAGGGATCCTCTGTGAGTCAATGTCATCTGAAAAGTATTTATCCTAAGCTTTTAAAAAAAGAAAAAAAGAAAGAAAAGATATCCTCAATCACAAAAGTGTTCCTGAAAGTAACTCCTTCTTATGAGAAGTTAAGTGGGGATTGGTCACAACCAGGTCATCCGGAACATATACTATCTTGGAATACATTTAGACATTCTGGGTCTGATTTTAATTGGTGCTGAGGACTGACAGTTTCAGTTTAAGATCCTCATCATGTAAAGGCTTGTGCTTAGCTTTCCAAATTTCTCCTCACAGTTGTGTTAAGAACTAAGTTTTTACAAGATTAGGGCTTTAGGGAATGTGAAGTCCAGGCTGTCTCTCATTCTGAAGTTAAGCATTTGATATACCAAATTATCTTCTCTATTGAGTATTATTGTTTGGTGTTTGGTTTTTTTGCTAGGTATGTACTACATATACAGAGTGGAATCTTGCTTCCTGGATAGGAGTACATCAGGCACCAGTATTACATTATCTGTACATTGTACGCTTACCAATAGTTTTGGAGTAAGTATATTGTGTAGATAATGAACTAATTTCCTGCAGGACCTATTTTTACATAGTCCAAAGCCTATACTAACTTCCAGAGTTTTGGTTATAATCACTTTAAAACATTGTAAAACAGTTTTTTTATTAACGCATGAGGATTTGTCATGGATGGAATTTATATTCCTGTGTAACTGTTGTGAAAGGTCCAAAGATATTTCTAACTTTATAAATGAAACTAAACAGAATACACGTGTTTTAAAGTCTGACAAAAATATGCATGTTTTTAAGCCCAAGGTATTTGTCTTTTATTGTACGATTCTATTTATAGCAAACTGTATCAATATAGAGCAATACAGATCTAAATTAGTTTATGAAACATTTTACGTTCTGTTTTAATTGTTGATTTAGCTACTTACCCAGACATACTGCCTTTTAATTGCTTTAATTATATTTCAATTTTTATATTTGCTTTTGTTGCATTTCCCTATTCAAAGAGTACATATTTTCTTACAGTTGCAGAATACCACACAGTAATGCAGGTACAAATATGCATCAAAGGTTATAGGGAAAAATGACATTCCATTCCTTTAATTGAGAAATAGTAGCTAATTTCATAATTAAAGGTTGTATTACAGAGCAGCAGTAGCAACACCATAGTTAAGGCTGAGTGAGGATTTTCAGTTCAGTGGGACATACTAACCTCTCTATCTAGTGCATGTATATAATTTTCCACTGAACTAACAATGGAATGTGATCTTTGTGGCTGTTTGAATGGTGTGAGAAGCAATGGATTAATGTTTGCTAAATAAAAACTTCTTAAAACCTGCCTATTTCTGAAATGTTCAGTGTGCCATTTCACCTCTTTGAACCCTTTCGTGAAGATATTGTGGACCCAGTGCCTTTAAACTGCACCCACAATTCATGTCAGTGTCCCATTACCTCCAAAGTGTGTTTGGCTCAAAACCTGTTGAGAAAATGTGAATAAATACTTTCCTCTACAAATGAAACGAACACTGCCAACCTCGAGGCTTGGACTCAATGTAAGGTAATATGTAGAACTTTCAGCGAGCTACCCTGCAAATGAAACCTCCCAGGTGGGAATGATGGAGTTGAAGTAGAGGTCAGCACAGAAGCAGAGCTAACAGATTCACTTTGAGGGGGCTTTCCAAACTCCCTGAAGTCAGAGAAATATGCATGGTAACATCTCCTGTCCGGCATCTTTCTCCTGGTTCACTAGTGCATCTTGCCAATGCTAACTCAGGAAGAGAGGCATGGGTGCAGGAAGAACATACAGGGTACAGGTTAATGGAAAATGTGGGTGTTAAGTATGAGGTTAAAGTTGAGTTTTTTGCATCATAAACGGAGACGTGAATGTAGGGATGGGAGTGTGTCTCTATATCTCGCAAATGAAAGGCACTTCTCCGTGATGGGCCATAGCATCTCCTTTGATGCCTGGGAGACAAGGGGGGGGGGTTCTACCCCTTCACACTGCATTTCCTTGCTTTAAAGGTTTGAGTGAGTGGCAGGTTAGCAGCCAACCTTGCCTTTTAATGACTTTTTGCTTATTTCAATTGTAATATACACACATAAGGAGACAGGGGACAGAGTTATGACTGCAGGTGCAATCTGAGCTTCTGTATTTCCTGCCTGTGGAAGCCAGAACCTCAGCTTGTGTAAATTGGCATCACTCCTCTGAAGTCAGTTCAAGTTACAAAACTGGAGACTCTGGCCTTGGGGCCTTCACTTTAGAACGTTAACACTGCATAAATGTAATTTTTCACATGTGTGCATGTGGTTAGCCTTCATGTGAGTAATGTATATCACCATGCCCTAATATAGAGTATATTGGAATTGTTATTAATAGAGTCAACAGGTTCAAAAATCCAGCATCAGCATTTCACTTGGGATCCCCTATACTTGCTGAGTATTTGTTTACCAGATCACCTTGGAAGGCCACTTATGGCATACAAGGAAGCTGAAGAAGCATTCCAGCATTAATCTCTAAAACCTCATTCCAGCCATTGCAACCTCCAAGGAATGCAGCTAGTGTCAAAGATTTAATGCTTTTTCACATTAGTGATGTCAGCACAAAAAGGCCATCTTCTCTGAATAATTTATCTCCCCACTGCATAATTTTCTTATCTCTTTCTCTCTTTTGGCTTTTTACTGTAGATGAGGAGGTAAATGGCTGTTAGTCCTCGAAAAGCCTATGGGGCATCCTTCCCATCAATCAATTAAAAAACACTTACCTTACACTCAACATGATTTATTTCTTGTTAATACAATTGTCTCACTATATCCTTCTATTATTATACCCTTAATTCCATTAGCCATTCGCTTAATGCTCTCTTTAAAGCTGACCCCCAGGCTGAGGAGAAGAGAAAGGGAAGTTCGACTAATAGTGGCAATGCCAATAAAATTCTGGAAGCTATTCTCTTAAAATCTTGTAGGTCACTGAAAAGACAGGTCCAGAACATATCCTGCCTGGAAGAGAATGGGAAAATATTTATTTTTTCATTTATTTTTTAACTTAATGCTTTGTTGGGTCTGAGGAATGATGGTAACATTTGAGAATCATTCACCCACTCCACCTCCAAGCAAACTGAATGCTGATCTGTTAGCCCCAACTTACTGAAGATCCTCTCTTCAGTGCTTTAAGTGGCATGGAGCCTGATCTTGTACCTCATACTGAGCCAAGATTTCCATTAAGCCCATTGGGAGTTTTGGCTGAATAAGACAGGCAGGACTGAACCATTGGTAAAGTCAGAGGCTATTAATTCTCTTATAAACCTGGAACAAGGGCACCAGTCAATTACATTAAAAAGGCAACATGTTTAAAGCTGATAAAATGAAATACTCTTTTTACACAACACATAAATAGCTCACGGAACTCATTGTCACAAGATGTTATGGAGCTTAGTACAATTTGACATTTACACAAACAAAACCTAGAGATATGTTAGATAAGATGAACATTTTCATATGGGATATAAACCCTAATGTTTCAGAGCATAAGTTAACTAACAATTGCCTGGAATTAGGAAGAAACTTGCTCTGTGGGAAGGTTATTCCATAACTGCCCATGAGGTTCCGTGCACTTTCCCCTGAAACAGCTAGTACTAGCTATTTTCCAACACTGAATACTGGACAAGGTGGACTTATACTCCTATGAACAGAGGATATTCTGATGTTATATACTATGGGTTCAATCCTGCCGACATTGGTTGCAGTGTTTAATGCTGTGACTAGTTCCATTATGGAAAGGACATATGTTATTTATTTAAACTTATGAAATTGCCACTGTAAAGCTCTTGGTACGATACAATCATTATAAAACATGCCATTTAATAAATAAAAAAACAGTGATAATAATAAGTCATGATTATAGCCTTTAAAATATGAAAAGGATCATTTTCATATTAGTTTATGTTCAAGTTTATATATGATTTCCCATAAATCCAAAATGCGAGACACATGCTATTTACATAGGCTCCTCCAATAAAAGACAGTTTGAAGTTTTGCCATCACTTCCAGTGTTTTTCACCAACAGATAGATACATCATTGAGGTGCTATAGATCAGAAAAATCATTACAACACCAAAGAGGTCATCAGCTACAACTATTGTTCCCCAAGTGAAAGCTTCTCAAAGTGGATCACTAGTCAGAGTCCTTTCTCCAATACTGAAGTAGTAAGGATATCAAAGATACCAAATGTCATCTCAGCAATGTACCATATATACAGTATACCTGAGCCCCTATCCCTGATGCAAGATACAATGAAAGCCATCTAATCTGAATTGGTAGTTCACATTATCAGAACCAAAACAAAAGGCATGCAGATCATGATAATTGTGTTCAATTTGCTGAATGGAGCTGAAGTGTTCTTAGCTCTAACATTCCGCCTAGCCATGACCCTAAGGCTGAAGAACCTCAGCACAATACTCATTAAGAATAGTTCAAACACCTGCCACAAACAAATATGCTAAGAGCTCAATTATGACTTGCAGCCAAAAGCCAAGACTTTGACAGTTGATGGGATTTAGACTCCTAAGTGCTTAAATCCCTTCTGAAAATGAGATGTAGGCTCCTAAATCAGTTAGGTGTTGCAACACTGAGCACAGCGACCCCTGAATATCTTTAAAAATCTAGGTCTACATTCATAGAAGGGATGATGTTGAGGACATTGCTGCTAGTGCCTCTTGGTATGACCAACTACATGGCAGAGCACAGAGGTTGAGCCATGATTTCACCTTCTTTCTTGACCTTTTGGGACACTGTGCAAGCCCAGGGGGATAGCGAGAAGTCTCTGCACTACCCACAGCACAGAGACTGGATTTCAGCTTGTCTTGTACACACGCCACACAAAAAAGAGAAGAGGAACCTTCTCCCATCATGCACCCACATACTATTCAAGTAGATTCCAGCCTTCAATGTTTATACTGTTTTAGGCTTGAACTTTTTCCTCCCCCACTCCTCCTCTGTATCAGTAACTGTGATTAATTATCATCACTGAGTAGCAACAAAGGAAATATAATTCTGGTTCACTTATTTGTTTCTGTTTTTATGAAAGACAATTTTTATATTATCTACTGTGGTTGTTATTAGCTCCTCAACAAAGGGAGCCTGGTTTTTCTTGGTTTTGAGAGGGGCCTAGCACATATTTAGGAGCTCAAAAAAAGAATCCTGAAAAGAAAGCAAGATTCTGTGACTTTATTTCTGAGATTGTCCTTCACACACACATAAACTCTCACTTACCCCTGTAACGCATTAAAGACATCACTAGTTAAATACTCAAATACACAGATATTTCATCATGCTGGGTATTATTTACCCTACTGCAGCCACTTCCTCTCTTCATTCTCCTGCAGAATTCTGCATCACAGCATCATTCATTTGCAGTGATAAAGCCACTGAAATTGGAATGGAATGTATGTGACCTATTTGGTATGCCTGGCAGTTCTGAAGGTGCATTTTGCTACACTTAGTTGGCACAGTAGGCAGAAGCAAAGTGGTCAGTAAATAAATGGCATTCCAATTTGCTATTGATTTACTTTCAAACTTAATAAATGGCCCTAGTGTTAATAATTACCAAATTTCTGTCCAAATAAAACTTTGACACTTCATAAATATCAAATAGTATTATATCTACACACATCCAATTTTCCTCAGTATTTATAAATATATACCTTTAACACTGAATCTTTTGTTAGGGAATGTCATCCTGGGCATACCCAGCTGTTGGATTTTAAACATCAATCTTTCCTGCTTTGAGTAATTCAAACACTGTTCTTATTGTAGGCCCCACACATAAACAAAGCTCTGCCACACGCAATCTCATTAAAATCAGAAAAACAAAAAAATCAAAGATGGAAAGAACTAGATACTCATGTAGACCACCTCCTTGCAAGAACAGGATTGATTTCCACAGTGGAGAACATGCTATATTCACCCGTCCAATTTAACCATGCCCTATGTGGTGGGGTATCCAACAATTTCACTTACACTGCACAATCTTTTTGTAAAAGATCAGGTAGGAATTCTGTTCCTGCAATTGAGTCTAGATTCCCCTTTCTTCCATTTATTCTCATTATTCTTTGCTATGCTTTCTTGGATTAAATACATATACCCTTCACATGCTTATAAACATTTGTCATATCCCTTCTCATTAGTCAGAGGACACATTTGCCTGTGATCTGCTTCACTTGTGTTTTCTTTTTTTGGTTTGTTTTAATTACACCCAGAGGGAAGGGCCAAGTTTAAAACCAAACATCTGGGTATAACCAGGAGGGCATTTGTTAACAGAAAATTCCATATTAAAGAGTTTGCACAAGGTGAGGTCCCTCTCATATTGGCCGTTGTTTCTTCTACCCAAGGCAACACTTTTTTAGATTTCCCTACTATTCGTTTAATAGAAGGCTGTGTTTTGGTGATTATTAACAAACCATTCTAAGGTAGCTGCTTTCACAGGCTAATAAGGGTAGAAACTGAACTGATGTTATATAGTCTGTACTGGGTGCTTTATTGCTCAGACTGAACTATTTTTGCAGTAGGGGAAAAACTTCTTAGATGGATGTGTATTTAAAAAAAAAAAAAAAAGAAAAAGAAAGAAAAAAGTGGCGGTTTCTTTCCACCCTATGTGAGGCTTTCCTGTGCTATCTCAGCGAAATGAAAAGGCATTTCTTCTGCCACTGATCAGTCATAACATTTAAACCAAGGAGCTAGCCATGAAATCCTATGCATCATTTAAGACTTTGATGCTGAACTGACTTCATAGTAAAAATGTCTTGGCAGAGCTGAAACTCCTGCTGTCAAAGGGGAATATTGATTAAAAGTCTCTTTAAAGAGTTCTTCTTGTTCACTTTTACCAAACAGGGTGAGGTTCATCCTGAGTTGTTATAATTTTAAAGAGTAATCACTCCTGTAATGTGGTTAAAGAGCTACTACTCTAAAACCTCATTAAAACCACCATGATTTTTTGTGCAGTTCCTTTCCAGTCACTGTTGATTACAATAGTACACGTATATAAATACACACTTTCCTCCTTCATGATTATCCCTATTTTTCCTGCCTGATTCATTCAGGGAAGCTACAGTTCAATGCTTCTGATGCCACAATTGCTACCATGGGACTTTATTATGACATCAGAAATGCTGAATTGTGGCCTCAGTGAATGAATCAAACAGGGAAATCACACTGAATATGAAGGAGAAAGCTTTTACTTACACATATATCTTGGTAGGCACTGCGGATAGGAAGGAAGGAAGGAAATAAGCGTAAAGGGATTTCAACAGAATTATTTGTGTTAATGATGAACAGAAACATTGAGCCAGATCTTACTCCTGTTCTTTTAAGCAGGAGCAAAACTGTGATACATATATATCTAGACCTGTACTGACTTTTCTGATTACTGTATCTTTAAAATTTTAGGGGATCTGTTGTTTGCTGGAAGAAGCTGGCATTGCATGTTCAGTTCACATACAGTCTGTTAAAGCAAACAAACACACCGTGCTCTCTCTCTCTCTTTCTCTCTCTCATGGAGACTTTACTTCTCCACTGTGGAAACCAATCCTGCTCTTGCAGGGGGATGGTGTAAATAAGCTGATAGTTCTTTCCATACAGTGGACATCTATGGTTTATTCTTATGTATTTTCCAGGGTCTGAAGTAATATTAAGAAGTTAACCATAGAATAGTGTGGGATTAACAAGCTCAGATCATAATGGTAGATGCTGCTCAACAGTAACAACTGACAGATTAAAAAGCAGCATTGGTAGGCGCAGAAAGGATATTCATTCAGTCCTATTTAGACTGAGGAGGATCATGATGTAGAGTAAGCATGGTGAAGTGGAAAGGGAAAAGGGGGAGAAATGGGAGATCTTCAGGGATCTCGAAGGAATGTAAGGGCCCTCTCAGAAGGAGGGAACACCAAGGATGGGGAAAACAGTTTGGGCAAAATAAGAAACAGCTCAAACCTTCATTCATTTCCTGAACCAAACCCAGTCCTTTGTAAAAGGGCATATCAGTCAAGTTAAGTTGCTTCCTCTTCTCATGTTGCAGGGACCCATCTGCCCCCCTTATAACTTATCTGGCCTCCAGTTCCCCCCTTCTGACTGTATAGTCGAGTTGAGGGGCCTGGGTGAACCTGGGTGAGGTCCTGGCAGCTCCACACTGAATTATCTGGCATCTTGTGTCCCCCAGATTCCATAGCATGCAAGAGTGAGAGAGGATCATGGAGGACAGGTTACACAGTGTGGTTTTTCTTTGGCTGACATCTTTAGGTTTTTGAACCGAAAAAAGTTTGGAAATTCGAATTAGATGAGTGGGATCAGAAAACTCAAGAGTATCTGAACAATCCCAAAGAAGTGTCTGACAGCCCTCACTTACCTGGAACAAAACAATATTGGTTTTTATAGTCCTCCCATCATGAGAAAAACAAAACACTCCCAATTTGTGAAAAAAAAGGATAGAAAAGTCTAGCTGGTCTAATTAACTGTAGCTGAAGATAAAAATATTTTCTGAAAGGGCCCTTTTCTATGAAGCCTACAGTCCAAGCCAATAATATACTCTATCAAAGGGTGCCCCTGTGAGGCACATAAGAAAACTTACTTCCATTCTATCTACTCTCTGCTGAGGGGAAAAACCTTTAGTGTCAGAGCAGAATAGGGAAATTCTCTCTTTCTAAATTGGAAACAAAATGCCCCAAACTGAACATCTTGCCTAATTCACACGTCCATTCACACGTAAAATCTGGGTGAGGAATGAGAGAGAGGTGTGATGTTAATGAGATATTGAGAGAGTGAAGTCTTGTGATTATTTTTCACTTTGTAGAGAAGGTCAGTCTAATTGCAAGGATGAAAGACTCAAACTCTTGAGGTTAAACAGAAGTTGGTAAATATACAATCATTCAGTGTGTGTCTTTGTAATAAATATGGTTGCAGTCACTGAGCCCAGTCTTAGAGCACTACTTTGCTGATTAAGGGGTTATTGCAGAGAAGGGTCATTTCAGGAGTAATGAATCTGTATTTCATCAATATTAAGCTAGACTCAGGTCTACAGTGTACAGGAGAGGGAAGAAATAGCCAGGAACAGCGAAGAATACTAGAGAATCCAGGTGGCAATGTCAAAGTACTGCAAATCGCAAATCACTCTACTGCACTTCTGGACTGCATGCATTAAAACAGCAGCATCTCTCACTGCAGAGAAATGACAATATTGGCGAATTAAGTACATCCCAGGGAGAGGCTTATTAAGTTACCCTAATACCTTATTGCATGATCAATAACAACGTATTTATTTTGTACTATGGCTTCAAGTGACTTTTCATTAGGAATTTAAATGGCTTTTGAAAGTTACTGTGTATTAATTTAAAAATATTTTCAGGAGATACAGTATTATTCCAGTCCCATAAGTGGAAGAAAAATGAGCATACAGCTTGTTTTTAGGACACAGGGAGAACATCAGAAAACATTTTGCATCAGCATGTCAGAGGAAATTGGGTTTAAGAACTAAACAATATAAAATAACTCAGCTTTTTTTAATTTAAGAACAAAGACAGACATGGAACACTGAATCATCATTAGGTATTCCTGGCACCGAGAGCTGGAGTTCAGGAGTGCAGAGACAAACACTCTGCTAGGACTGAAAAGATTTTGAAAGAGACACCTTGTAAAAAAAGGGCCCAATCCTCCCTGCCCAGTTCACTGAAGTAAACCCATTGACTTAAATGTGATTTGTACACATACATTAAAAAAACTAACAGAATTTGGCCAAAGAGACTGCAAATACTGAAGATAAACAGACAGGTACCATACTGTGCAGTGAAACCCCTAAATGTATAAGGCATCTCATGAGAGTTTAGCTCCGTAACTCACAATAATATGAATGTAAGACAGGCTTTTATATTCCAGTCATGCATTGCTTTGAAGATCTCATTACTGCTAATGCGAAGTGTTACAAAATCATGAGTTAGGCCTAAAAGACCCATGAGATTATAAAACAAAAATAATAATTTTTGGTTCTCTTTCTTTGCACCTTTTGAGTTTTAAACTTTAAGGTTAACACTCAGGTCACATTTTCAAGCTTTTTTCCACAACTACAAGACCTAAAAACATACTACTTTTTAAAAAAACCTCAGATTCTCTGGTTGTCACTTGACTCCAGGAACTGGGGCTTTAAGAAAAACAGCAAACACTGCAAAACTTGTAATAAAATGCCAAGAGTTGGCAACACTGAAATCCCAGCATAAGTGACTTGGCCAGCATCTGACAGAAAGTCTATGGCAGAGCTGGAATAGAACAGTTCTCCAGTCCACTGCCTTATCCAGGAGACCATCCTCAAAGGTACAGTAACTAAAGGTAGTTGAAATTACTTAGTCAGCATACCTGCTCATTGTGTAAGGTCCCACTTTTAGGTAACCATAATTTTGATCTATGGCAGGCCAGACCAAAAGAGACCATCTCTGCGGAATTTGTAAACAGAAAAAAATAGAAGTTCCTCCACCAGCAGCAGGGCTTATTTCAGTCGGTTCAAAAACAGTATCAACATCTCCCCATCTTTACAGGCCCTTGTCTGCCTCAATGTCTACAAACACACATACTAAAAACAAACATAAAAAACAAATAAATAGAACGAGTTTACTTGCCCAAAATGTCCAGGTGAGCCCATCAGAATAGCTGGCTTCCTTCCAGACCTCTCTCCAGTTGTAGAAAAGGTAGGATTTTATACAGTCTTACCAGGATGCCTTGCCCTAGACAAGGACTACTGTTATGGCTGTCCTGGGGACCACATTTATTAGCCTGCCTAGTTCCCTGGTTCTGACACTGCTTGGAACCAAAAGAGAGCCTGCTTTAACCCATCGCCACTGAGGGGAGAAGGGAGTTCTAGTCACCCTACTCAGGGAACTTAAGCTTAGGGCTCTAAATCCAGGGGCAGCAGTATGGGCTTCTTTATAAACTCCAGCCTCAATGGCCCTGTGCTCCCCATTATATGACCATGACCACACTTGAAACCTACGGTGATGTGAACCCTCTTCTACACCATAGGGCATTTGGAGGGACTCATTTTTTATTATTATTCTTTTCTACTTCTATTTTTTCCCCAGTCCGTTCTTCAAGCCACAGTCCATCCCATGATTATCAGATGCCTATAGTTTCAACTTGCACCTTGCTCCTCTTCTATGTTTGTCCTCAACAGTTTGTCCTAAAGTTTGTGGGTAGCCCAGCTCTCTTATATATGTGCCTGATCTAAACACGGGAAGTGTTTTGTTTCCCAAAATGAGCAAGAGGACTATGGTAGATCTATAAGAAATGACTAGCCTGATCAAAATGCATGCAACATATGTGAGCTAGTGTGAATTCTTCCCACTGGATTTATTGTCATCCCCTTGCTGTGTTACATCTGAACTGGACTGTAAACTCCTCTTAAATGAACTTGTCTTTAAACTTGTTCTGTAAAATGCCATGCATTCCTATGGTATTGCACTAGTAACACAGGTATGATAAATTGATGAAGACAACAGTAAGACTTAGCCCTGGTCTACACTACAGAGTTAGGTCAACTTAAGCCCACTTTTTGTCGACCTAACTTTTTGTAGACCTAAGAGTCTATACTAAAATGTAGCTCCAACCAACTCACCCACTACACCAACTTAATAACCCTACCTCCACGAGAGGTATAGCACTTAGGTCAATGTTGTTAGACACTGTGTTGCTTACATCAACTGTTGCTGCCTTTCAGAAGCCATCCCACAATGACAGTAAATCAGTACAAGTGCTCCTAGTGAGGACATGCACCAACGACACAAAAAGTGTGGTCTGGACATGCAAAAGCGATATAATTGCTGCGGTGGCTATACGTCAACATAACTTAGGTCAACTTAATTTCATAGTGTAGAATTGCCCTTAGAACTTACAGAATGAGAATTTGAAACACACTGCTTTGTCCATTTTATTTACACTTCCATACTATAACAAAGCCACAGCAGCATTTTAAGCATCTATTCACACACTTGTAAGCAATCAAAAAAGTTCTTCTTTTAGCCAAGATTTTTTAATGCTTTTTTGAAACTCAAAGGGGATTATCTTTCTGGAGAGTTTAATGAAATGTGGTTTTGCTATTTGATTTATTCGAGCTTGGGGAAGAAATGTTTTTGCACTTTCAGAACTTTTTTTTTCTCTGAGCTCAGATAAATGAATAGCTTCCTTTTAAATTTTCCAATCTGGTATGTACAGTACAATTCTAAGTGAGGCTTCACCGATTTGCTAAGTTTGGATAAAGATTGGTTGAGTAATAAAGAATAAGTTATAATCAATTAAAAATAGCACTTAAACTGGTAGGTAAACTCACCGGCCAGGGAAGGTGAAATAAAGTTCCCAACCAACTATTCAGCACAAATCCTCTCCTCTCGGCTGACTTTATTTTCAAATAAGAGTTCCCAAACAAGAGCGAATAAACTCACAGTTACTTGATACTAACTGTCACACTGGTTAGATTGGGGAGGGGGGGGCATTTGTCATATGGGTTAACATGAATGTCAAAATCATAACAATTCATGTAAGATATACCGTGTTAGGCACCGTTAGAAAGAATATATCGTGCTGAGAAAGATACTTATACTTACGTTCATGTATTATATGTAAAATGAAAGTTATGGATGTATTTGATAGTTCTGTATGTCAGTTTGGGCTGGCTAGGACACACCCCAGACAGAGAGGCAGCAAGACAACAGCCTGCTTAATGACCCATTAAGATACTCACAGAGGCAAGGGGCCCAAGAAGAAACCCCAGGCATACCTGAAGAGTTACCAGGATTGGCCTATGTGACTTTGGACCCCAGGCATATCTGAAGAGTCACCAGGATTGGCCCATGTGACTCTGGACTCCATTTTAGTTCTTGTGACTTTCCCCAGGCCACATGGCCCGGGACAGAGGGTATATAAGTTCAAACCACAGAATCCATTTTGTCTATGTTCCTGTCCAGCTGCAGACACACACCTACCTCTAGATCAATCCATTTTGCAACTGAACCGAAGGACTTAGACCCATCCAGGTACTGGATGTGAACCAGAGGAACTGTACAAGCCTGCAAATCCACATTTCTTCCAGAAACCTGATATATATGGACTTTTAATCATCTGTATGTATGTGATTGCTCTAATCTTTTAACATTTCTCTCATGGTTTATTTCTTTCTTTTTACAATAAACCTTTAGTTTTAGTTACTAAAGGATTGGCTGCCAGCATGGTATTTTAGGTAAGATCCAAACTTATATTGAACTGGTACTGTGGCTGACCCTTTGGGGTCAGAGGGAACCTTTTTAGTAAAGATCATAGAGTTTAAGTAACTGGTCTATTTACTGGACCTAGTGCTGATTTGGGAGCCAGGAACAGGAATGCAATAAAGGGGCTGTGGGCATTTGTGGACTGGCTTCTTGATAACCTGTGTGGGGGGAATCAGAAGCAGTTTGTGGCTGGTTGGGAAGCCAGGCTTCAGTGTCACCCACCAGTGTTGGGAAAATCTGCTCTCCTTTTGCAGCCTGCCCTGATCTTGGCATTCTCAGGTGGCTACCCTGGGCATGGACGAATCACACTAACTTCCCAGTATTTCCACAGCTTCTGCCAGCTAGGAGGTGAGGACGACTCACTCTTCCTTTTAGCAGTCCTTTCTGGTTACTGTGGAGAGACCCCACAATAAATCTCCAACCCTGGACATAACCTTCCTACTGCCCCTTCCTAAGGTTACATCTGCACTTGGAACAAGAGGTATGATTCCCAGTCCACACAGACATACTCATGCTATCTCTCAACAAGATAGCATGTTAAAAATAGTATTTACTATTGAGCTAGTGCAAGCATGTCTGTGCAAGCTAGTTCCCAGTGTAGACATAGCCTTGGGGGCAGGAAGCCTGATATCTGATTTTCTGAGGGTCCTAGTCATGCGCCACCTGCCACTACAGTTCCCTGTTTTAAAAGGCCCAAGGGCTTAACAGGTGCACCGGGAGGTTCACTTGTACCCTAAAGTGCCTTGTTACAAGTATGCTATACAGCACAATGGGCCAGACTCACCAGTACACTCCCGTGGCCTTGTGCAGTGCCAGCCATGCGAAAGAACTGCTCATACAGCTCAGCCAGACTGTTCAGAAGAGTTTATGAATGCTTTGTATTGCTGATAGGCCCAAGGCAGCTGGAGCGTACCAATGAAATTGTAATTTTCCTTTGTGGTTTAGGCACAAATCGTGCCTTCCTTGCAAAAACCCACAGGAGGACACTCACAGGGATGTGCTACTAGTGATAGTTTCTCAACTATGGCTGGCCCCTGGTCCTTGAGGGGCTCACTCAGAAAAGGGCCCCAGGCCTCTCTGTACGGGTAATAGCATACGGTGCCAATTATGTCATTTTCAAGGTTCCAAAATACGTTCTGTTCAAATATGCCTTCCCGGTGAGACTTTAGAAGTCGAGATCCTATTTGGCCTGGATGGACATTCAAGGGGCAACTTATTATAATGGTACAAGCGTATGGGTATTCTTAGGCAAAATGTATCCTGTATGCTATGCACCAGTTGATTGCTACCTACACACCAGAAATGACTACAGCGGGGTGGTGCTGTGTGTATATATCTGCACAAACGGGTTGCTTTCTAGCTACAAATAGACAGTGGAATTCTTTTAAGGACCTTGTGCCAGTATGGTAAGTTAGAGCAGCCTGTGGGGTCAGGCTGGTATGGAATCAGAGAACTGTAAGCAGCTCCCAGACAGACCCACCCTTTCCCCCTGCACAAAGGAGGGGAGAATCCAGTTGTCTATATCTATTTATCACTGTTGGACCCTGTGGGATGCAAGACACTATGTAAAATAATATTCCTGTGTGAAGTTTCAAATGAAAAGTCAGATTCTGTAGCTATTGGAATTTTAGGTGGTAAAATGGCGAACATAGTTAACATTATGCTTTTAAATTATTAGTTGTTGAGTATTGAAATAAAATAGAAATAAAAAATAATTAGCACTTTTCATTGTGCAAAAGAGAGCACTTTAAAAAGGAGTAAAGTATTGTCATCCCTATTTTACACATGTGTAAACTAAGATACAAAAGGTTTAATGGATTTGCCCAAAACTAGACAGCGAGTCCTTGACAGAGCTTGGAAAAGAATATCTACTGATTCCTAGTCATAACCACTAGACTATAAGGACTCCTCCTCCCCTCTGCCTCCTCATGGAAAGATACTGCACATAGCTTGTCTACACCAGTATTTTCATTCAAAGTGTCTATTACTACCAGCAGTGCCAGTGTAGGGTCAGACAACATGATGGCTACACCCTGTTAATCTAATCAATCTATGTTTTTATATGGTTGCCCATCACTGAGGTATCTTAGTGTCTACATTCCCACCATCACTAGCAGCAGTGGTAGTGTAATGGTTGGAAGTCTGAAGAATAATGCTAATTGCATTATTACTAGTTATAGAGGATAAGTTACAACATTTTTTTTACATGCCTGGTATTTTATACAATAAAATTGCTGAAGGGAGTTTCTTAGAGGATGAAGAAATTTTGTTTAACATTAAATGTAGCAATTGTCCATATTCCAACAGTTGTCTTCCTGTTCTCTGAAGCAGCAGCATGGGTAGCTGCCAATCTCTTAGGGTAAACCTTCACTGAGAAAAAAAAAAGGGGGTGGATTTAACTCAGGTTAGGTAGCCTGTGTTAGCTATCTTGAGTTAAAATGGCAATGAAGACACAGCAACTTGGCCTGTAATTTGAATTAGCAGCTTACATTCAAGCCCAGGCTGCTCCTTATCATGCCAGTGGTTTGTGCCATACTAAGCCCTTCATAACAAAGACTCTGTCTGTTGCATCAGATGCATGTCAGTGAATAGTTTTAATAGCGCTCTTAGATTATATGTGATCTTAATGAACCCCACCAAGCTACAGTAGATCAAAACCAGTTTGTTTCTCTCAAAACCCTAACATATATTGTTTTGAGGAGCTTTAACAGAGATGATGGTATTAAGTATTGGTAACGCACCTGCTAAACCCAGACTTGCCCTTCCAAACAAATGGGTGCATAAACTTTCCTCCAGTCACGTGGGAAGAGCAATGCCATTGGACACAGTCACAATGAACTGTGTTCTGGAAGCATTTTTTAAAATGTTTACAACCTTATAAACATACTATTATTTGTACTGCAGTGGAGCCTAGCAGTCCCAACCATAAACAGGCCAGTGTGGTGGATACTGCACACTCACAGAGTAAAGGAGACTCTGTATTCAAGAAAACTTACAATTAAAATAGACATGACAGACAAAAGGTGGGAGAAAGGAAATTACATTATTCCCATTTTACAGAAGGGGAACGAGCCACAGAATGATTGAGTGACTTGCCCAAAGTCACTTGAGAAGTTTGGCACAGCCAGGAAATAAACCCAGATCTCCAGGATACCAGACCAGTGCTTTAACTATAAGACCAGTCATCCACTCTTGTAACAAATGTTATATAACACACTTGTAATTTGTTCCCAAAACTATGGCCTATAGTACCTTTTGCACTAAAGTTTACACACCAAGTGTAAACCTTGTTAAAAAGAATGTGATACAATGACTTCCACAGAATGACTGAATGTCAATATAATATGTTAATGGCCCCTGAATGGTTAAAATCAATGTTGGGGAGGAGGTCGGGGTGGAGGAGTGCCTCTGATCATTTCCTTTGCTGGATCCAGTCATAAAGTTATGGTTCTTCCCCAATCTTGTAATATAACTATTAGAGACACATCAGGAGCCATCTGTGTTTGAAAATTAGCAGCCTAATAGGAGATGCTATTAGGATACTCTAATAGAAGAGCCTTTGTTACTCCCATGACATCCCCAACTTTTGACAAGAGTAGCTCCTAATGTATCCATAACATATGAAGGGGATCGTATACAGCAATCATTAAATAGGAATAATACAGCTATTTATTTGTATTGCATTAGGTTTAATTATTCACAGCAAGGTAAATAACAATAATCCATTCACCCAATAGCTATGATCAGAAATTGTAAAAAGTAACCATAGAAAATAGACCTAGGACCAGCCTTAAGAAGAGAGGCTGTTTTTTTAACTAAAACACTGGTTATTAGCACACACTTTTGTGAGACATATCATATAGGTAAAGGCTCTCATTGGTAGCATGGCTTGCTGTGCCACAGTTAAGCAGTAGAAAGAGAATGGTGAATGGAAGGATAAGGATTGGAGCATGGAATATTAAAAAGGCTCTGGTTCTCAAATGGTGAACATTTTTCACGCCATAAAGGCCCAGCAGGAGCTCTGAGGCTGTCAGAGTAATGCAATTTTAGTGTTTCCTTTCAATCTGTTTTTTAATTACTCTGATGATGAGCTGTAAGAATTGTCTTGTTCTCCTGAAAAGCATTTTCTGCTGCCTCACCTTGGAGTTGAAAGAATTTGCATTTTTTATGCATCTAAGAATAAGGTTCTAGGCAAATCTCTTAAAGATCTGAATCAACAGCTGTGTTCATTCTCCTCTTCCTATTTATATACAGTGCCTCTCCTTTTCCCTCTGGAACAGCAAGGTCAGCTGGAATGTGGAATAATCTCCAAGGGGATGTGATGGAAGCCCCATCACTCGTGACATTGAAAAACTGGACAAAGTACTTGTGTTTATAGTGTAAGGACCAATCCTAGAGGGGCAGTGAGTTGGACAAGATACCTGGACAGTCTATTCCATCATTAATTTCCGTTATTGTCTTATACAGTATACACTGAACTTCACTAATTCAAACTAGAGACCCCCAGTGTATGAGTGAATTTTGAACAAACACTATAGAAATCAAGGTTAATGAGCCATAAAAAGGTATTTTGCTTTATTAATTTGACAATTGTAGTTTAGTTTTAGCTAAGATTACACAGCCACACTTTATATTAAGGATACATTTCTAAATCTCTTCCATGTGATTGATAAATGTTTAATGGATGTTAAAAGCATGTTACAGGACACAAGTCGTGTGTGTTATAGATGTTTATAAGCATATCCTCAGAAGGGGCTTTAGGCCATGGTTATAAGCAGCCTGTTGGACTCTACAGTAATCTATAAGAATTAACCGTTTATTAGCCTTTCATTAACATGTTCTAAATTATTTATAAATATGCCCTTAATATAAAGAGTGACTGGAAACACTTAGTAGAATTCTAGTAATTACAGTGCATATTTTGAAATACCAAATCTCACTAACACACAACCTATCTACAGCATCTTTTCATAGATTCATAGTTTCTAAGGCCAGAAAGGACCATTGTGATCATCTAGTCTGACCTGTATAACAGAGGCCATAGAATTTTCCCAAAATAATTTCTAGAGCATAAGTTTTAGAAAACACCCAATCTGGATTTAAAACTTGTCAATGGTGGAGAATCCTCCACAAATCCTAGTAAATTGTTTCAATGGTTAATTAGTCTCACCATTAAAAATGTATGCCTTATTTCCAGTCCGAATTTACTTCTGAATTTACCTTCTATTAAATCTTTGCTGAGAGACAGGGAGAGATCACCAACTTCTTGTGCAGATTACAAAATGTGTAAGTGAATAAGGTCTTACAAGTACAAAGGATACACCATGACATGATGTGATATAGAGGTTTTATTGTCATAAGTTTCAGATGATCCAATAAACCTCTATGGCACAACTCATAGCACGCCACATATTTTACAGAAAATCTATTGTAGAAACATTTTGGAGAGGTTTTTAAATCGGTATTGAGAATATTCCTATCCCTTCTACTGTTTAGACAGCAGTATTAGTATCATCAATCCAACTATACAGAGCCGAAAGAAAGATTATAGCTGATACATTACAGAAAACTCTACAAATTACTCTGAAGAGTTTTTCTAAATGAAATATGACAATTTTACAGCTCGATATCTCAGGATCCTGTAGAGCTTCAAGCAAATGCTGTATGTCCCACTGAAATGTTTCAAAACTGGGTATGAAGACCCTAATGGGTCTTGAGGTATCACACCTGAAACCTGCCCATTGATACATGTCCAAATACTGCCCACACGATGCCTCAGACCAATGTAATTTATGGGAGGGATGGTAATTTCACATTATGGAGAAAAAGAGAGACATTTCTCTGGCAGGCTCATTTAATTTTAAAATGGCAGCTGTTTGAAGCTGCTCAGAGTTTTAGCTCAGAGGTGAAGGTTGCCTGATAAATGCAATTTATCACATGATTATCACCATAACATAAGTAATACAAACATACACGCACACTTTATATATATATATATAATGTGTGCATATAGAGACAACGTATATGTGTGCATATAGAGACAACATATACAGAATAACTGCAGAAATGGCATTTGTCTCCATAAATTTGATATCATAATACACAAATGGCTCAGCCAAAATAAGCTGAAAGTTCAAATGCTCCTCCATGGTGTTTTGCTTTTGTTTTTAACTTTTCTGGACATTTATGATGCTCTCTCATCCCTCCAAATGCTCTTCCAGTCATCTCTGGAACTCCCTGAGTCATGAGTACTCACCCAACCCAGCTACTAATCCCTATGCATTGGCATCTGTGGCACAGCATTGCTGGTACTGTTTTTTGAGAAAGGTGATAACCCTACGCTGTGCTCCATTCAGCTGCCAAGCAAACTTCTTTCTTCTGAGGAGGAGCTGCTACAAAAAGGATTCTTGTTTCATTTTCCTGATATCAACTTGGTGGTGGTTTATCACAACAAAATCCAAGTTTATTGAGAGGAAAAAAAATTATACATAAGGGGAAAATGCTGGAACCATTTAAGATCTGACCCACACCAACTTTACATATTTTATACTTTAACTCATAAAAGGAGCATTAATTAATTCTATTTAGTGAAAGACTGGATGGATTGAAAAATGTGTGAGGTAGTAGGGAGCCTTTTACCTCTATGTCACTGGTTTATTTCCAAATTAGTAACAGACACTTGTTCAGTGGCTGGCCAGAGAGGAGCACAAGGGGGAAGGGATTTAGAGAAAGAACAAGGCATTACCATTTCCTGTCCTGTATCTGGTTTGTGGATGACTAGAAAACTGTAATTTCCAGGTTGATAATCCCAAATCATTTTAGAAGTAGTACATTCTACATTTAAACTTTAAAAGTACATATGCGTGTGTGCACGTGTGTATGCATGCATGTACACACTGAAATTACAATAGACCTATTTTAGAACAAAATCGTAGAGACCAAAGCCTTCCAATACTTTTGGCCCAGTCCTGCAGTCCTTGTCTCTTAAATTTCACTTGTCCTGCACATAGTTTCCAACCCTGCAAGTTGAATTCCATTAAATAACTTAGTTGCTGTTTAAAAACACAGGATCAAGTGGAATTTTAGGGCTCCATAAACTCAACGAGGTGCTGAATGCCTCCTATGAAGTACTAAATACACTTAACTCTCACTGAATTAAACAGGACTATGTAATATTATGTTTATTTGCAGTATATCATTCAGCCACTATATGTCTCTGTGTGCTGCACAGAGTTTCAAGCTAGAAGAGATCCATAGAAAACAAGGAAGACAAAGCTGGAATTCAAGCTGTGTGGAAGCCTGTTTGTTTCTGTAGTTGCAGCCATTTTCTTTTTTAATCACTTCTTGTTGTCAAAGGTTAGTGATTCCATAGATCATGATACAGTGTCAAATGCAAAACTGTGAGAGATTGAATGTTTATGACTACAAACAAAGGCCCACATCCTCAAAAGGTATTCAGGCTCCTAACTTTCGTTCATTTCAATGGAAGTTAAGAGCCTAAATATATTTGAGGATCTGGGCCAAAATGCCCAAGCTTGCTATTTCAGAATGTTGCAGCTTTCACAGACCCATAGAATGGCCAGAGTAGAAGCAATACTTCCCCTGATCACCAATATTATAACCTTTTAGCAAGACAGCGGCACTCATGAAATAGCTCCAAAACCTCAGTTTTGTCATTTTAAGACCATCTTCAAATACATTTTGCAGTTCATTCATACGAAGAAGCACTTCGTTACCTTTGGAACTGCTGGACTGAACAAAATGGGAGCAGTTTTCTTTTAAGGACTAACAGCTAGAAATAGCCTGGAGGTGCATTGGCTACGAGAGATTACCATCTCATAAAACATCTTTTATGTGAACTCTTCTTTGCAGTCAGGTTACGTAGGTTGTTATAGCCACTGTATATTTTCAGCAGCAGTACCTCTAACTTAGAAATAATGGTGCTGTATTGACCACAAGATAACCTTCCTTCATTATGAGTAACATCGGAGAGTATATCTTTCACACATTTTTGCTTTATTCAACAGTTTTTGGTATGCCTGACCTTATTCTATTAACGTTAAGCAGAATTAATTAAAGCCATACGGTTTTTTTTCTACTGCAACACACTTTGCTTTAAAAAAATAATGTATTGCTCACTGATTAATTTTTCATGACTTAAATTATTACCTTTTTTCACAGTTGTCATTGTTCCATATTCTTTTTTATGAGCCACTTTTTAAAAAAAAATATATAAATTTTAACCTGCTTTGCTAACAGGAACAGCTGTTGTGTTTGTACAGTCTAGGCAGGGCTGCTAGCAGCCTCTGGCCAATGTGGCACTGTGACTGGAAAGGCTGCGGCTTTATGCCTTGTTTATTCTTCAGTCAAATGAGGAGGGATCATGCATTTTGGACCAGGGAAGCAGCATACGGGCCATGAAGTCTGCTGTCCTAATAAGTTCTCTAGGTTTATCAGGGTCAAACATGAAGAAAGTTACTTAAAACAAGTAAAAGAATTAAATTAACTATTTATATGTGCCTGTGTGTTCTGGCATAGGTTGGTCAAAATTTGCAGGCACTGGTTCCCTCCAGCCCTATATACTTTTGTACATTCTGTATCCAGTTTTTCTACCATCAGTGTGAAAATGCCTAACTGCCAACCTTATGTGTTATTTAAAATACCCCTCTCATAGTTTCTGCTGCCATCAACCACAGATATTCTACTGTTCAGATCAGAACTGTTGTTTAACAGTAACACCAAATTATGCACGTCAGGACTCAAGTTCTATTCTGGCTATTCTGGACCCTTATCAGTTGGAAGCGACAGAGGAGGAGAAAGACCTGGGTGTATTGGTCAATCACATGATGACTTTGAGCTGCCAATGTGATGTGGCCAGGAAAGAACGCTAATGCAATCATAAAATGCATCAGGCAAGGTATTTCCAGTAGATATAGGGAAGTGTTACTACCATTATACAAGGCGCTGGTGAGACATCAGCTGGAATACTGTGTGCAGTTCTGGTCTCCATGTTTAAGAAAAATAAATTCAAACTGGAACAGGTGCAGAGAAGGTCTACTGGGAGGATCAGAGGAATGGAGAACCTGCTTATGAGAGGAGACATAAGGAGCTTAGCTTGTTTAGCCTACCAAAACGAAGGCTGAAAGGAGATATGATTGATCTCTATAAATACATCAAAGGGATCAACACCAAGGAGGGAGAGGAGTTATTTAAGTTAAGGGGTAATGCTGGTACAAGAACAATGGATATCAACTGGCCAGCAACAGGATTAGGCTTGAGTTTAGACAAAGGTTTCTAACCATCAGAGGAGTGAAGTTCTGGAACAGCCTTCCAAGGGGAGTAGTGAGGAAAAAAACCTAACTTGTTTCAAAGACTGATCTTGATAAGTTAATTTAGGGATGGTATGATGAGGTTGCCTATAGTGACATATGACCCATCCACAACTACTATTAGCAAATATGTGCAATGACCAGAGAAGGGACACTAGATGGAGAGGGCTCTGAGTTATTACAGAGAATTCTTTCCCAGGTGGCTGGTGGGTCTCATCCACATGCTCAGGGTCTAACTGATTACCATATTTGAGATGGGGAAGGAATTTTCTCCCAAGTCAGATTGGCAGGAACATGGGTCACTTGTTGGTTTGAACTAAAGTAAATAGTGGGTTCTCTGTAACTTGAACTCTTTAAAGCAAGATTTGAAGATGTCAGTAACACAGCCAGAGGTTATGGACCTATTACAGGAGTGTGTCTGTGAGAGTCTGTGGCCTGACATGTGCAGGAGGTCAGACTAATGATCATGATGGTACCTAAGGTCCATGAGTCTTTTCCACTCACTAACTCTGTGATTGCAGGAAAGAGACTTTTACCCTGTTTGTTCTCACTTACTCATGGCCATAATAATACCATACCTATCTCACAGGGGTGTTGACAAAATGGAGATGGTTTGAGAAGGCAGATTGACAGTGTGGTTAATGTGGAGTTCAGGGTAAGGGCAGAATCAGGGTGAGGATTTGGGTTCCGATTCACTAATGCTAAACTCCTTTGAATGGTTCTCAACAGGTTCCACTCCCACATGGTGGAAACCTCGCAAAACCAGTTTACTCCACAATATTTCCATCGTCTAGAAAGGTAAAAACATTGTAAGTTTTTCCACCCTCTTGGGTCAAAATCCAATGTTTGATTTTGGTAGCATATGAACCAGAATATAGGCCTCTACACTGAAACCACCAGCCAGCCACCAGACAGCAAAAACGTGTAGTCACAAAATAAAAACTTCCCAACTCCTCTGAATACTGTAACATCCCCCCTCTTGTACTCCGGTCTCATCTACCGTAGTTCATACCTATCCTGTGCTTACATTATGTGGTGAGAAGTCAGATACAAGGGCCCAATTCCTTCTTGCAGTTCGTATGCTTGTTTACACCTTTGCAAAAGTGTAGTACCCAATGAGAATAGTAGTATTTTATATCTCCTTTGCACAGTAGCTCATGACTATGCAAGCTGCAAGGCAGTGGGGAATCAACTTCTGGAATGTGTGTGCTTTTCTTTGTTTCATTTTAAGGTATACACACATTTGCGATTTACAACTTGCGATGTTAGCATAACGTGAGCCTTTCGCATCATAGGAGATTGCAGGAAATAAGCCAGACCTATCAAAAATGGGAGTGCCTTACAGACTTCAGAGCAAATGGAAGCCTTGCCTGGTTTTCACATGAGTGGCTTTACCTCAGTTCCCCCTTTACTCTGGAAATTTTTTATCTCAATCTTAACACATGGTGATAGATTCACGGCAGCAGCAATTAGGTGGGCTGAGGACTTTGGCACCTCCCTGGAGCAATGGATATCCAAGCAGGATTTA